>NC_048595.1:238279784-238885409 GCF_003668045.3 Cricetulus griseus | reverse complement strand
TTTCCAGAGATCTATAAGGATGACACCAACTTGCAATCTAAACTATGGTGGAGAGGCTGCCCTAAATGCCCTGCCCCATAATGAAACTGATGACTACCCTAGAGCCTTCATCCAGTGGCTAATGGAAGCAAAGGCAGACACCCACATATAAACACTGAACTGAAGTCTGTAACCCAGTTGCAGAGAGGGAGGAGTGATGAGCAAAGAGATCAAGACTGGTCTGGTGAATCTCACAGAAACAGCTTACCTGAACAAGTGTAGCTCATGGACAACAGACTGATGTCTGGGAGGCCAGCATGGGACTGATCCAGGCCTCTAAATGTGGATGTCAGTGAGGAGGCCTAGGGACTCTATGGGGTCTCTGGTAGTAGATCACCATTTATCCCTGGAGTAAGACAAGACTTTGGGTGCCCATTGCAGGTGGAGGGATGCTCTCTCAGCCTGGACACATGTTGGAGGGCCTAGGCCCTCTGCAGGATGATATGACAGACATTGGGATCCCCCATGGAGGGCCTTACCCTCCCTGGGGAGCAGAAGAAGTTGTGGTGGAAATGGGGCAGAGGGGTGGGAGAGGGAGCAGGGATTGAGATGCGAATAAAGCTTGTTTCTAATTTGAACTAAAAACAATTTTTTTAAAAAACTATGTTTATGGTAAAATGTACCAGCACATCCTATCAAAATTTATGTAAGTATGAAATGTCACAGCTATTTCCACCTCAGTTTCCAAGACTTCTGTCAAAATGTTTATAGTTTCTCATCAATGACTGTGTCTTGCCTAAAATATACATTCAAGTTGGATATTGGCAACTGAGATACAAGAATATAAAAATGATTGTGCTTTGGTAAGAATAAAGTGTATATTGTTATAAATTTTTACTGTTAAATGTAAGTTCTAGATAACAATAGTTTTTAAAACATCTTTTGAGAATACAATAAATATTTAGAACAATATAGGAAAACTGAACTCTTTTATACACTAAAGATTGACTTTTCTTCAAAAATGTTTGAATACTATGGGTAGTACAATATATCTCTGAATAATGCAGAACAGTTTATTTGATATCATCTTCTTACCAAACTGTGTTCAAAATTTCATAATTGCATCATTCCAAAGCAAATTTCAATTTCATTGGCTTTTATTTTCGGTGTTATTTTTTGCTTGAATGTTTTATTTAGAATGGGATCTTATGTCATGTGACTGGACTAGAAGTCAGTTATAGCTATTGTTGTCTTCAACTCAAAATCTTCCTACCTCAACCCGTGGTGAGGTATGTTTATAAGATTGTACTATTATGCCTGGCTCTAGAATGACCTCTCTAGTCGATGTATACCTTCTAATGATGCCAATCATCATACAATGAGATGATGAGAATATCATTATCATAGTAGCAATTTGCTGTGTGATATCTAAAAATCAATGAGTTTATTGTACTTTGGGGAAGCAAAGGGAGAACATTTGAAAACTTACATGTTATAGGACATTTTTTTGGACTCCCCGCCATGAAATAATGACATAGAGACTCATCACTAGTCAAGAAAGCTTGGCCTTCAGCTTTGACTTGTTTCTTGCTAGCACTTATACCTTAAATTTACTTGTTTCATTTAATCTATGTTTTACCATGAGGCTAGTTACTTGTCTGGCTAGTCCTCCACAATGTATGTCCAACATTCTCAATGTCTCACTTGTGTCTTTTGAACATCTAGATTTTAATGCTCAGTTCCTCCCTCTCCTGCAATCCCCACATATTCGCTTCATTAAATCAATTAGAAGGTGTCTTAGGCAGAGACATATCTTTGCAGTGTACAAAATTAATTCACTGTACATATGTTTTCTGCAATATCTATTGTGTTTATAAGCACTGAACAGTTTATATATCCTTGCTTCCTAGGAACTGGATGTCTTTGTAAGTCTCTGTGAATATTATGTAATTTGACAAATTTATTTAATTTATATCCTACATTTTACAAGAGTTAAATTAATATCTCTCCTTGGAGAGTCATAAATCCCATACACAACTTCACTCAAAAGCAACATAAATGAATAAAAGACCAAGTGGAAATACTTATGCACAGGGGATCAGAGATGTTTTAAAATAAAAATATTATAATTTTAAATTATTTGGACGTAAAAATGTTTATGTTAAGAGTGTGTAAATCAGGTCATTTGCATGTGGCTTAACAGAAAGAAATCTGTGTGAAACTGGTTGATGTCGTAGGAGGAGATCAAAGAGGATAAGTGGAAACATCTGTAGGAAGAAACAGTGGGGAGGAATGGAGTGGTGTAATACTATTTCAGTTAAAGCTACCAGTTCTCAAAAAGAACTGTTCTCTTTTTGAGAACTGGTAGCTGTTATTGCATTTGCCCATATTCATGACTGGAAGCATATATGTAATTTTTACTGACCAAGAGAGTAATGGAAGTTGGTCTATGGATCCCCAATCCCCCAGTCCACAAAATGAACAACAAAGAGTATCACAGACATAAAAGCAATGTACTAGTCAATGAGATGAATGAAATACATAGCTTCCAATAAAAGAAAAAGAAAAGATTCTTCAATGGAAGCAACAGTCATTCTGGTTCTCCTTTTGACTGACTTTACCTACAGACACTGCTTTACTGACAGAGTATAGTGGGAAGCAGAAAAGAACAGATGCCCGTGGTGGCAAGCACTTTTCTAGAGGGTCTTTCTCTTAAAAGAGTGAGAGTGCCTTACGCTAGGCTTGAAAAAGTAAAATCACATTGTATTCCTTTGCTAGAGTAAAATCAAAATAAAACACATAGTGTTAGAATATCTAGAGGTAAAGATTCACAGGTGCCAAAGGATAAAGTACTTTTATCAAAGGCTACCAACAGAGTTACATTTGCTGTATCATTATTTTTTAAATAAAATATTATTTAAATAAAAACAATCTTATTTTACATACCAATCCCTATTTCTTTTCCCTCCTATCCTCCCATGCCCCTACTGATCACCCCATCCTATCCTCTATCCACTCCCCAAGGAGGGTGAGGCCTACAATGAGGGATCAACATAGTGTGACACATCATTTGGGGGAGGATCTAGGCCCTCCCCTGTGTACCTAGGATGGAAGAGTATCCCTCCACTGTAGGGAAACCTGTAGCCATGCCTGCTTAGGGCATGGTCAGGGTGAAGTAGAGTGAGAGGGTCAGGCTTCCTTACAGTTTTGTTTTCCCTTTTTCAGCTTACGTACAGACTGCTGCCAACCAGGCTGGCTAGGTTGCTCTGTAAGTAAGGCTTTTCCCTATTAAATACCCTTATATTTCTACTTGGCTCCGTATTGGTAATTTCCCACTATACTCCACAAGGAATGGGCTTCAAAATCCCATTCATGCACTGGGAATAAATACTGGTTCCACTGCCAGTGGTCGCATAGACTTCCCAGTCCTCCCAATTGACACCCACATTTTGGGGGTCTGGTTCAGGCCTATGCTGGTTCCCCATCTGTCAGACTGGGGTCCATAAATTTCCAATTGCTCAGGTCAGCTTTTTCTGTGGGTTTCCCCAGCAAGTACTTGACCCTTTTGCTTATCACTCCTTCCTCTCTACAACTGGATTATAGGAATTTGGCTCATTGCTTAGCTGTCAATCTCTTCTTAGGCTTCCATCAGCTATGTGATAAAGGCTCTCTGATTTAAGCTAGTCATCAATCTCATTAAAGGGAGCAGACAGTTAAGGTAACCTCTCCACCATTGCTTAGATTCTTACTTGGTGTCACCTTTGTGGATCCCTGGACATTTCTGTAGTGCCGATTTTTTCTTCAAACTTATAATGCCCCCCTCTATTAAGGTCTCTCTTTTCTTGCTGTCCTTCTCTCTTCTTCCCCCAACTCAGTCTTCCTGATCCATTATGTTCTCCTCCCATTCCCCTATCTCCTCCTCCTCTTTCTCCTACTTCCTGCTTCCTCCCTGCCATGCTCCCAATTTTCTAAGGAGATCTTGTCCATTTACCCTTCTCTGAGGGAATTCATATGTTTCCCTTAGGGTCATCCTTGTTTTCCAGCTTCTCTGAGGTTGTAGTTTGTAGGCTGGTTATCTTTTGTTCTATGTCACTTTTTAAATAAAAACAGTACCATGTATAGTAATGAAACAAATGCTGACAATTGGTAACTTTTAAAAAGTGTATATGAGAAAGAAGTGTGGTCAAGCCCAGCTGCTTTCAGTACAGACCCTGGAACTGAATAAACAACAACAAAAAGAAAAGGAAAGCAGTTCCATAGACACTCCTCATCTCTAAAAGAAAAAACAAAGAGGAAAATTCCCTTGTGAACTCTCACCAGTAAATGACTTGTATGACCTGTTTGTTAAATGTGACATGATGGTTCTTATGAAGGTCAAACAAAAAATTCAGACACAGTCTTCATGTCCCACAGTGCACAGAATCCTTTTTCAAAAATCACATTTAAATTAAGAGTTAGTTACCCATTTTAGATTGATGTCTAAATTTATTTCAAAATGATATAAGATAAAACATAGAGAATAAAGAACTAAAAAACAAATACTAGTAAATAATAATATATCCAAGACTATGGCTCCAGCCCTCATTCTGATGATCAGCATGAGTTTTAGTTGCATATATAAACATGGAAAAACAATGTATGTAAAACATTCATGACATACAGCATGTTATGTATATGTACATATGTCTATACATTTCTCAGCATATAGAAGTGTATATATCATTGAAACTTCATATATATGTATACATATATATGAGACATAAGACTGAACATTTTATTTGCCAATTTATTTTCTAATCAGAAAATTGAAAGTACTTCCTGAAGCAAAAAGACTAGAAGATTTCCTGAAGAATATTTATTGCTTTATAAGAAGGGGGTTTTCAATAAAGATTAAAAAAAAGAAAAATATAGGGTACTTCTCAAAGTCCTTGCAATGTTCTGTATTCTGGGAATTTACTCTGCTGGATCAGCTCATTTAATATGTTCTGACTCTATGTGACTATATCACACATTTAAGTTAGATTGCATCTATTAAATATTTAAAAAATTTTCTTTGGAATAAATGACTTTCTATAGTACAAGTATTAATAAACACAAGAAAAATACTGGATCTATTGGCTTTAGAAAATTTTCCATTCTCTACATTTTATTCACAGATCACTAAAGCAGTAGTCCAAAAACAGTACACCTTCCACAATCTCCTATAACATGATAAATAAATGACTCCAAGACTGATATTGGTGTTCAAGCTTCAAGCTGATGATCAGAAAAGTAAGGTAGCTGACCACTAATTCTTACTATTACCTCAAGCAGAATATTCTACCTTTCCAAAATATGGTTGGACAACTCTGAGACTGAATGCCTTCCTATTTTCAGTGTCACTGGAGAATGCATCCCTTCTATCCTCAATGTGCCTGTGGAATGAATACCTGGTACATTGCTCCTGTCTTATATTCCTCTCATGAGTCCTGGTAATAAAGATGTGAGCTATAATTCTCTTTTAGACTGAGTCATTCTAATGTATACCTGGGTGGTGTTGAACTGTCAGAGATCCATCTGCCTTTATGTCTTGAGTGCCAACATCTACTGACCTCTATAACGTGTGACTGTCTTTACTTTATGAGTCCTCATGCAAGCTGTAGTAAGTCTTAAATGACATATCACCACAAATCCTCTCTTTTGTCCAATTAAAAAAAGGCTGCAGCTAAGAATAACTAATGAAATAAGTATATTCACTATCTACAGGCACTAAGTTCATCAACAATGTCTATTCTGTTTGCATTTGACAAAGTTAGAGAAAATACTTCATTGACTATCCTATCTTGGTGAGTCCAAAGCATTGTACCTAATTTATTTTCTATTCTAATTTGCATTATCAAATTAAATTTGATTTCAATCAAACTTTTATACTTTACACCCCTTTAGTGAGTTTCTTTTCTGAGTCTGGTAATAAAAACTGTAACTATACTAACTAGTCTTCAACTCCCTCAGAGATCCAAGAAGGAAGTAGTATTAACTGAGTAAACAGAAAGTGTAAGAAAGCAACTTCTAAAAATCTGAGAAATGATAAGAAGTGCTGGCTGGCTGACAGTCATCCAAGGTTCCTCTGCAACATTGGGACATCCATTTTCAGTCTAAAGGGCTGTCATTTCTGACACACTTTTCTGTGAAGCCGGATTTTTTTAAAAGATTTTTATTTATTTATTATGCATGCAATATTCTGCTTCCACGTATATCTGCACACCAGAAGAGGGCACCAGATCTCATAAGGGATGGTTGTGAGCCACCATGTGGTTGCTGGGAATTGAACTCAGGACCTCTGGAAGAGCAGTCGGTGCTCTTAACCTCTGAGCCATCTCTCCAGCCCGAAGCCGGATTTTCTGAAGGACTCTCTTGCCTAGTCTTGGCACAGTTTTGTGTCTGGTTGTCGAATTTGGACATCATATTGTCAGGGGTTAAGGCAAGGGAACTTTCATGTCCAGTGACTTACACTAGCCATAAAGAAACCTAACGTGAGTTTCTTTGATTTCCATCATCTTCTCTGAAGTAGATTGGTGCTGACAGGAGCAGACATGTCTCATTGTTATTTAAAAATAGCTATCCTATTAAAACTATTTAAATGCCATATTCTATAGATATCTGAAGTGTTTGAAGATGACCTATTCATGTAAATTACATATCTGTTTGACTTTCAAAATATACATAATGTGATTACAAGTTTGATTGTAATAGGTAACTATTCATCTACATTTCCTTATTATCTTATATAGTTGGTAATATTAACTTTCAATAACTAGAAATTTGTATTTCATTGATGAATATGCTGTATAGTTACAATACCTTCAACAAGTTAGAAATCTATTTACAATATATGTTAACAAACCAATCTCAAATTTGTATCAATCTACAATATTTGAATATAATACACAGAATTCCAATCCAATGATAACTATTTAAAACTGCTAGTTGTTTTTAAAAATAGATTCAATAATATACCTTTTATCTTATCATATCTATACTTAATATAAGTAGATTTAGTAATCTACCGTTTTATTTCTATATACTTTTTTCGAAGTTAGATTTAATAATCTACCCTTTTATCTTGTCATCTGTATCCTTTTTCTTTTTCAAATCAAAAACTTTGAATCTAATCCCCTTTATTTAACTTTTTCCTTGAATAAATACAATTCCCATTGTTCAAAATTTTCCAGACCATATTCAACAATATATTGTAACCAATATCTCTAGCCAATGCAAATATCTATGACCCATTGAATGTCCAAAAAACTTGTACCCCACATCTTGAAAATGTGTGCATCCTGTTCTTAATGTTACTTCCTGCTGTGTGGGCATGTAGGTATCTTTATGGGATCCTGAAAAGAAAATTTTTGTTTAGCTGTTATGCTGTATTATTTTTGTTTTAGTCTCTGGATAACGGGAAGGTGCAGGGCCTTTCTTAAGTCCTGGATAGAGCAGTCTGTGAGGCTGGATCCTTTCGGCTGGCCCCCTCAATATTGTCCTGAGCAATTTTGGTGAGGCTGGATCATCTTAGATGACCTCCTGAAAATTATGCTGAACAGTGTCTGTGAGACTGGATCATCTGAGTTGTCCTTCTCAAAATTATTCTCAACAGTCATAGGCCAGAGTCAATCCTCACTTTAAGATGTTCAGCTTAATGGTGTTATCAAATGTTGGGAAAATTGTTGTGGGTTCCATCCTCTTTTATTTGTTTTGTTTTTTTCTTTGAGACAGGATTTCTCTGTATTAACAGTCTTGACATTCCTGAAACTTACTTTGTAGATTAGGCTTTTCTGAAATCATCAAGATCTTGATGCTTATGACTCCCAAATGGTGACATTAATGGTGTGCATGATCTATTTGGAGACTTTGGAGATCCTATTAGATCAGATTATTTTTCTTGATATTTTTTTCTAGGGATCTCCCTCTTCTTCTTTGGATGCTTATTTGTCCAAAAGTCTTTAAATTTTTCAATATGGTAGCTTTTATTTTCCTGAAAAGATGAAAACAAAATGCTTCTAAAACCCTGACTTAGGGGAGGTTGCTAATCAAATCTTTTATCAATTTTGATGTATGGTTTCTCCTGATTTTCTTTTTGCTTCTAAATCTCTTCTATCACCAAGAACAATGTATTTTCTTTCAATATGCATTACACTATTTAATTATTTGGGGAAGAAATTTCATTCAAAGTGATAGAAAATTACTGAACCAGTTTGGACTCAGTTGCTTTTGAGTGGCTCCTTGAGGCATGTGCTGAAAGTAATGGGTTACCTTGATAATAGTTTGTATACCTACATTCCTTTGTCTATTGCCTGCCTTTGCCATACATTTTGCATAATACTAAAAGGAGGTGCACTTTATTTGGGTTATATTTATAAAAAGAATTGCTTCTAGAAATGCCCTGTTTACAATCCCTTTTCTGCCACATTCAAAACACTTGAAATTTTAATTTTTATTTAGACCCCCTCAAATCACCTCTCCTATCCATGTATCATCATCATAGCCATAAGCTTCAATATCAAGTGTATCTTGGCTCCAGACATTTAAAGGTGTGGCTTTTGCTTTTAAAGCCCTAATTATCCATTGCATTGGGCATTAGCATTTTCAAGTGAGATTGGGCACGTTTAGGGTGGTTTGCCTTTCTAAAGCAGCCTAAACTCCTTCTTAAAGAATTTGACCTTGGAAGATACCAATACCTCTAGCTTTACCCTTTTTTCAATATTCTTAACCTCTTCTCTGAACCAGGAAGTCTATTGTAATTGTGGTCTAGGTTCTTTTAAACTGACTCACTCTATCCTGGTTAGCCTTGAATAAATAGAGATAAATAGAGATCCATTATGTCCTGAGTCCTGGGATTAAAACTGTGTGCCATTTCCTACTGACCTCTATCTCTTGTGGCTCACTTTGCTTTCTGATTCCTCAGGCAAGCTATAAAAAATCATAAAAAATATATCATCACAGTCTCCTCTTATCAACCTATACAGGTGACACCATGTTTCTTGCTCTAGCAGAGGTATGTTTTTCTCTAAATATGCCATGGTGCTCTTACCTGGTAACACTGCATCAAAACACATGAATCTAGCTATTATCTTTATTTGTTTCTGTGCTAATATCTAAGAAGTTTTGTTATTCCTGTAAAGTCTATTTGAAGCTTTCTCTAGAAATGCATTAGTTTCAGTAATTATCTTGTGTAGCATACTATGTAATGTTCACTACACTGTAAATTTCAATAAAAATATTGTTTTCTATTTCCATGACAACTGTATCAGCTGCTATCACCTACTCACATGGAATAATATTTTCTTACAATAAATTTTCAAAAACTATTGTTTTTAGAATAAGAAATTGAAATATTTATTTTAGAGTCTTTAAACTTGTGAGCTATTGATCATGTTGGTATTAAAATAGGCTATCTAGGATAAATGGATATCTCTAAGTTAATTATAAAATAATACACACACACACATATATATATATATATATATATATATATATATCCTCTAAAGTATCTCATTAATTTTCATCAGTATACAACTTAAATGATTGAAAATCTGATCTACCTTTAAATCTGCAGCATAAAGTTAATGCTAAATTTTATAAAAGTATTATACTTGTTTATGCCCCTTTTGTTTTTCCTAAATTAATAATTTCTCAAATTATTTTCAGCTTATTTTACATAACACTTTGTTTGAATTCAAGTAATTCTTATTTGAAATATTTCATCTCAGTTTGTCATAATATATAATATTGTTTAATTAATATGTGATAATGTGTAAAATTATTTTAAAATGTTCCACAATTTTAAAAAATCTAAATTCAATTGACAAATTGAGTGAACACATGTCCATTTATTCTTCCTACGATTCCACTTAGGATAGTTTAAGGGTTTTGTATATGTCTAAGTGGTAGATTAATTGTCTAATGTGTTGTAATATCCATATTTGATCTGTAACAATAAAAATGATAATTAAATATAAAATCAATAAATGGGGACTGCATATGGTCATCAGTATACTTGTAACTGTGGTGGTGTCTTAGTGTTCTATTGCTGTGAAGAAATGCCATGGGAACTCTTATAAAGGAAAACATTTGATTGAAACAGATTTACAGTTCAGATATTTAGCTTCTTATTATCATGGCAGGGAGTGTGGTGGCATATGGAGAAATATGGTGTTAGAGAAGTAGATGAGATTTCTGCATCAAGATTGGCAAGGGAGCAAGAAGAGAGAGAGATACTGGACCTAGCTAGGACATTTGAAAACACAGAGTCTTCTCCCAGTGAAACACTTTCCCAACAAAGCCACATCTACACCAACAAGGCCACACTTCCTAATCCCAGTCAAGTTGTGCAGCTCCCTAACAACCAAGCATTCAAATATATGAGCCTATGGGGACCAGTCTTAATTAACACGGAGTATCTTATTATTCACAAGTAGTTTTTTAGGAGAATGATCTTCATGGGTTCATATATCTGAATGCTTGGTTGCAGATTAATGAACTGTTTGGAAGGATTAGGAGGTCTATCCTTGTTGAAGCATGTGTGTACTTGTCAAAGGATGTGTGGATCTGAGTGTGGGCTTTGTGGCTTCAAAGGTTCACTTCAGTCTCAGCGTCCCTCTCTGCCTTTACTTCCTGCTGACCTTGGTTCAGGATGTAGAGCTGTCACATACTGCTCCAGCACCATGCATGTCTGCTTCCCTTGAAGATAATAATGGAATAATCCTCTGAATGTATAAACAAACAACCAATTGAATGTTTTCTTTTATAAAACTTGCCATACTCATGCTGTTTCTTTGGAGCAATATAACTCTAACTAAAATGATACTGTTATTAAATTATTTAAAAGTTGACATTGAATGAAAGAACAATGATTATTAATAATATGTTATGGAAACTTGAGCCTCTCATTATGGAAAGCCTGAAATTATGCTTTCTAATACCTAGCACATACCTAGAAATTCCAAACTGTAGATATGGTACAAATACAATCAAAGACTAAAATAGGGAGATGAATAGAAAATAAAGTATTTAGCAATATCAATCTTTCATACATAAACTCCATGAAGCACCCTTAAACTATTTTTGTAAGTAATCTTAAGACTGATCTCAATACCTCAAAATTTAACCAAAGAAAATGAAAGAAAAAACAAACTCTGGAAAATTATGGCAGAAGCACAGTAAATCTTTAACAGAAGAGCAGCATGGCCAAGATGGTGGACTAGGAAACAAAAAGGCCTTCTCTACACATGGAGACACTATTTTCCATGACTGGACAAGCCCATCACTGAGAGTACTACCAGCACACAGGAAGGACTTGCATCTTTGCCAGTATCAAGGCAGGAATGTTGTAAAGGAAAACAGGTGTTCAAATCTAACTGGCTGGTGCACACATCCACATATCTGTGAAACTAGGAGCCTTCTCCTATGGTGAGACTTCTTTGTCAAGTGTATGCAATCATCCAAGAGTGAATAACTGACCAGAAAAATTCACAGAGAGTTTCCACAAAAGAGTGACAAAGTGAAACAAAAATGGAATAATTAATCTATTAAACCAGAAGAAGAAAAAGAAAAAATGTTTAATCAGTGTTTCTCAAACTGGGAGTTGCAATGTTTTGAGGGGTAGAATGAACATTTCAGATGGGCTTTCTAAGACCATTGGAAAATATGGATATTTCCATTATGATTCATAACTGCTGCTAAAGGACAATTGTGAAATAGCACCAAAAATAGCATGGTTGGAGATCACCACAACATGAAGAACTGTATTAAAATTTTACAACATTAGGAAGGTTGAAAGCCACAGGATTAAAGGAAACAGAATTCAATTCAATGGAAATATTATCATTAAAGAGATTAAACTATAGAGAAAATATATTAGATTTTTCTGGTGGACTGAGAATTGGTTAGAATGGGGCAGAAGGAGATTGGGTATGAAGAGGCATAGAAGGAAAGAGTACCAGAGAACCTAGTGCAATGGAAAAATTCCTGGAGTCCATGAAGATGACCCTCACAAGGACTCCAAGTAGCGGGGGATACTGAGCCTAAATCAGCCATGTTTTGTAACCAGGAAAGGCTTCCATTGTAGGAACTGGGACACCAACACAGCCACAAAACCTTTGACTTACACCATGTTCTTTACAGACATTCTGGGCAATGGTGCTCAGAACTTGTGGAAGTGGCCAAGCAATGAATGTTCTAACTTGAAGCCCAATGGCAGAGAGAAATCCCATGCCTGGATTGGCAAGAACCTGAAGCCAGACAATCAAGAGACTAGGCAGAACAAAACATGATTGATTAAAAAGAGTCAACGAAATCATCCCTAGTGATATTCTGCTCTAATCATAATCACATATCAGTGTCCAGCCCAATCATCATCACAGAGGCTTCCTTCCTCCCACAGCTAATGGGAACTGATGTAGAGACCCACAGCCAAACATTACGTGGAACTCAGGAAATCCCAAGTAAAAGAAGAAGGAAGAATTTCAGAAGCCAGAGAGTTCAAGGACTCCAGAAGAACATGACCTATAGAATCAACTAAACATGGCTCATAGGAGCTACCAGAGAATAAATAAGCAATCATGGAGCCTGTATGAGTATGTATCAAGTCATTTGCATATATGTTGCTGTTGTTTAGAATGGGATTTCTAAGGGAATCCTAACAGTGGAAGTGGGAATGAGTGTGTCTCTGACTCTTTTGCCTGCTTTTGGAACAGTTGCCCCTCTACTGGCTTACCTCATCCAGCATTGATATGATGGTTGGTACCTAGTATTATTTATTTTATTATGACGGTTGATATCCCTGGGAACCCTGCTCTTTTCTAAAGAGAAATGGAGGAGGAGTAGATCTGGAGGAGAAGGGATATCGGGGTTACAATTAGTACTGAATGGAGGGGAAACTGCTGTCAAGATATATTGTATGGAAAAGAATAAATGAAAGTGAGAAGACAGAGGGAGATGTCAAATTATACACTTTGGGAATCCCAGGAAGGAAAAAAAATAATGAGAAAGGAGCAGAAAATAATAATGAATATTTCAGTCAGTAATGTCTGAAATTTTATGAAAGTTGATAAAAGGCATCTTGAAATTTAAGATACAGAATTTAACCAAGAAATTTAAGCCACAAGAAAGAAACAGAAAATGATACTATTAAAGCAAATCAGGAAAAGACAAAGGGGCAGTTTTTGAAACAGCAGGAAGAGAAATCACTGCTTAAAACCAATCACTACCCAAAAAAATCAAAGTCTATATCAATCTTGTTTAGTTTTTTTGTTTTTTCCAAGAATTGGTTACTACTGGTTTTCCTATTGGTTCTTAGTATTGTGTGGTTATCTGTCATCTTTGTTGTGCCATTTAGTTTCTATTTCATTTGTGGTTTTTCCCTCCCTGAATTCTTCCTGTCTTCTCTTTTAGAATTTGGTTTGCTCTTGATTTCCCAATGTCTGAAGCTATATCAATATGTCATTAATTTGAGATCTTTCAGCTCTCTTCTAAGAACTTTCCCCTTATCACTGGCTTCCTTGTGTCCCATGGATCTTAGTACATTATGTTTATATTTTCATTGAATTTTGAAATTTGATTTATTTCTTGATTATTTCAGGAATCTGTTTATCATTTACCATGTGTTTCTTATTCTCAAGAATTTGTAAACTTTTATTTTCCTTATCTTAATATAGAATGCTCTATTCTACTGTAACCAGGTAATCATTCTGTATTGTGGAGATATATTATATCCTAACATCTACCTGTAAAAATAAATACTTCACAGTCAAGTAACAAACATTCCATGCAGTTAATATACTATTTATTAGAGGTATGCACATCCTTATTAGTTACTGTCATTACATGTCATTGTTCATAGTCAATCATTTCATTAATTCCCTATTTTGAAAATCCTCTCTTCTTTACCAATTAGATTAGTTTCATTTATTCTTGTATGTTTGATTTTCCAGTTTAAAACATACTTGAAAAACTCTTCATATGGTGGTTTTCATTCACTTTACAATATACTGCAGATCTAGTCTGAAGGTAATAAATTCCCTCACTGTTTTCTTGTCATGACAAAACGTATTTATTCATGCAATGTTTCTGAATGGCACATTTCTAGATTATGAGTTCAGTTTCCTTGTTCATTGGAGAGGTTTTCTGAAACTGTTTTGAAGTTTTAGATGTTTTCTTTTTCTTATGTTATTGAGAGTGTCACAATGTTTCATTACGAAGATAATTCCTAGTTATGCATCCTTCAGGTCCAACATACTTCCTACAGCTCAATGTCTATGTATGTCTCGAGATTACTGATTTTTTAACTTTTATTCTTATCTAATTACATATGAATTTTTCTTTATCTCACTTTTAAGAAGCTGGCAAATACAGTAGTACATTTAATATTATCTCAAAATCTCTTAAGATGTTCTTCAATCATGTTTCTTTGTTCTTTCTGTATTCAATTTTTGTGTTTGAGCTTAACTTATCTTCCAATATATATCTTCCTTTTTTAAATTCTTTCTTCTTGATCTAGGCAGGTGCTGAGACTAGTATTTGTTTGATCTATTGAGGATTCCATTGACGTTATTCATGTTTTAGCATTTTTAAACTCTATATTTTAGAGCTCTCTACATTTTTTGAGCTTTTGAATTCATGCCATGTATTCATTTCCATTGTTTTAATGAATTGTACTTTATTAGATTTCATCCTATTTTATTATATACATTATTTTTCCATCAGTTAACTGCATCATTTTGATTTAGATCTGTTAATAGTGACCTATTTTATCATTTTAAAATATTATTTTCTCTCTTAAAAATGTTATGTCTTTAGATATGAAGTCAGTAATGTCTAATACTTCTCGAATATTTTTTTCATAGTAATTAACTAACTCACCCCGTTTTATAGTAACTAATCTTTGGCATGGTTACATTTGACAGTGATCATATTTGAATCTTTTTTGGTTGTCAATCTGTAATCCATAAGTTTGCCCATGTTAAGCATCCTAGTGAGTTCAAAGAGCTTTTCAGAATCCATGTGAGGGATTAGATGCTCCAGGATTTCAAGCAATTGTGACATATACTATAATCATACATATAATAATATTGTATATATTATATACACAATAAGTGTATATATACATATATATAGTGTATATAAATATATGTAAATATGAATGAGTGATGAAGGCCAGTTCAGGAAAGCAGAGTCCATGAATCATAGACTGCAGAGACAGAACTGAGAAGTTACTAGACATCTGGGGGGGCGGTAATAGGTTCTCAATTTGGCAGCTCCATATCCAGACTTTTCAGATTATTTGTAGAAACACTTTGCTTTGACTTCATGATTTGCTTTCTAATGTAAACTCATTCTACATACCGTTCAGTGAGATATTTACAGCACTATAGCTCTGCTTCTAAAACATCTGTTATGACAGAGTATCTTTCCAACCAAGTCCCACAGCCCTTTATCTCCAAATAAATACACAGAGGCTTATTTTAATTATAAACTGGTCAATGGCTCAGGATTCTTATTTGGCTAGCTTTCTCTAAATTATTAACCCATTACTGTTAACCTCTGTATTGCCACAAGGCTATGGTTTACCCATAATGCTCTGGCATGATACTCCTTCTGAGGCTATATGACATCTCCCTGGAAGTTCCTCTCTGCCTTCTTTTTTGCCAGGCTACCTAATCTGGTAGCCCCACCTATATTTCCTGTATGACTACTGGCCAATCGGCATTTTTCACCACCCAATAAGATAAACGTATACTCACCACATACAGAAGACATCCCCAATCACTTCTGAATAAGTAAGTCATTAAGTCATTGTCTCAGAAGAAAATATGGAGCGAGAGCACGGCTATGGATGAATACTTTTAGTCTGATTTATGGTGATGCTTAGGCACAAAGACAGCAAATTGAAACACAGGCAATATTGTTAGAAAAGGCATTGAGAAAAAGAATGTATCATTTGTTTAAAAAATAGCACCTACACTGAAAAGAAGCCACTTACTCTGCTTCAGAACTGTAGGAAGGTTTTCCTGATGATTCCTTATGCATTAGATATACACCATGCATCAACTGCTCAAATGAGTAAAGTAGAAAACACATTTCAAAGACTTTCCTTTGAGAAAGTTGGGTTTCCTGGTCTTAAATGGTCTCCTCTTCCAGCAATCTAAAAACTAACTGTAGTCCATAGGAAGACTTAATATCACTTGAACTGCCAAGAGTGAGGCAGAAGCAAAAAGAGCAGGGAGGCAGAGTGTATAAATAGAAGGAAAACTGAGGAAGAAAAGAGGAAGAGGAGAACAAGTAGTGGAGGATGTAGGGGGTCATCGTTTGAGCCACCCAGTCACCCATCCACCCAAGAAGGTAAGTAATAAAAATAGAATTAAGAAAGATAAAAACCCACAGGGAAAGGGTAGATTGGATAATTTAAGATAAGAAAAGTAGGCTATAAACATAAAAGCTAAGATTGGGAATTCATAACTGAGAATAACACTCAGTATGTGATTTATTTGGGAGCTGGTGATGGGGCCCCCAAAAACCCAAAAGAAAAAAAAAAGACAACTAACTTCAGAAAATATTACAAAACTTTTGAAATTTCTCATCCATCTTCACACCCAATATCCATAGCTTAATAAATTGCCTTTCCAGTGTTACCCTCAATCCTTATTAGGTCTATTTTTAATGTTTGCTATAGTTCTCCTAAGGCCTCTTCTCTTGTCACCTCTATGCACAAGTTTGGAAGTCTCTCTTAACCCCACACCTTCTCTTCCTGATTCTACTTTCATAGTTTAGTTCTAATGCTCAGGTATTATAGAAAAATGGAGAATTAATGACCAGACTCCTTCCTTCCTGTATTTTATCTTTATCTTTCTCATACCTGTGCATATGAGTAAACTATTTACAAGCTAAATTATGTTCATTCAAGTCTGAAACTAAAGTATATTTTCAGCTTTTGAGTGAAACCTAACTAGTCAGCTCATAGTTATTTTTTTAAGTGAGAAGTTTTATTAGGAAGGCAAGGGAGTGGGAGGGAAAGAAGAGAAAGAGGGGAACAGAGAGAAAGAGAAAGAAGAGGAGAAAAGAGGGCAGGAGGCAAAGTCCCACCTGCCCTTCAGGGGAACAGTAGGAAAGAGAACCATAGTTCTTATCTCTAGTATCTGATGTACCCCATGCCTGTCTTTGTCTCAAAGTATTAGCAATGACCAAGCTTCAAAACCAAAACCTAGGTTTAGACTACTGGTGCTGCTGAGCTCTCTTTCCTCCCCTCCACACATCTGCAGTGAATCACACAAAACTTCCTCTCCTAAATTTCTCCTACGTAATCATTGGTTTATTCCAGCCTTCATCTCCAGCAGACACTCCTTGGGAAATCTTAGGCCACTCAGACCTGGGAAGTAGGTAGGCAGGTAGACAGGCAGGTAGATGGGTAGCTGAACTACATATTTTCACCTGGCACTCCATTCCCTCAAATCTTAGTCTCAACCCCATTTCTGCAGCATATCACCTGTTATGGCTTCCCTTTCTCTATGTCCCTTGTCCAGTGGATCACAGTAATATTCTCCTCCATATTTTCTTTGACCCACACATGGATTTATCCAAACAATAAAATAACAGAAGGAGATCAAAGTGTTGTCTATTAGAAAGATAAATAAATCAACATATGTTTCTTAGTAGATCATGTGACAGTAAGTGACACTAAAAACTCCACCAGGAAACTCCTACACCAGGTTAAAAAACAATTTTACCAAATTAGTTGGTAACAAAATTAATTAAAAGTAATCAGTAGCAATCCTATATAGAAATGATAGGTAGAGAAAGAAATCAGAGAAACAACACTTTTCACAATGGTCTCATATATTATAAACTACGTTGCAGTGACTCTAAACAAGCAAATGAAAGACTTCTATGGTATAAACTTTAAGACATTAAAGACATAAATAGATGAGGATATCAGAACATGTATTGACCCATGTTTCTGAATCTGCAGTAATATTATAATAAAAATGGTCATCCTGTAAGCAATCTAGGGATTCAGTGCAATCCCTATCAAAATTCCAATATAAGTATTCACTCATATTTAAAGGACATTTATTAGCTTCATACTGAAAAACACACACCACACAAACAAGCAAAACAAAAAAATCCCAAAACACAGGGTAGCTTAGCATCTCTGGGGGTTACAAGAATTATTTTTGAAGGGGCCCTGCTATTTAGGGGAAAGAGGTGAGGAATGTTTGCCTGGGGAAGAGAGAAGGACCAGATCTCTGATGTTGATTGGGCATGGATGTGGGTTCGTGCATGGTCAGGAACAGAGTGGTCTGTAAATTTCCATAGGAGAGAAATGAAATGGTAGACTAATGGAGTGGGTAGGCGAACAAGGAGATGTGAGGGTTTGACTAACAGACCAGAGGTTAGAGCTGGTCACCCATGCACCACCTCAAAGTTTGAGATTAAAAAGGTTCTCTTGGGTAGAGTCCAGAGCCTGAAAAGTGCCAGAGGCAACAAGGTGAAGTTCCTGTGACTTTTAAATGACGATGCTTTTTTAAGAGAGATTAATTTATTCTATTTTTCCTGGGCACTGAGGATGATATGGGAAATGAAAATGCCAAGGGATGCATAGAGTGTTTTATGAGTATGGAAGATCTTGAAGGTGAATTGAGGACAATTTTTCTGACTAAAGAGAGGTGAGGATTCCAAACCAGAGAATAATCTCCTGAAGAAGGAGGTCAGAGACGGCCTGAGGCTTTTTGGTAGTGGTGGGGTTTGTTAGCAGGGTCCAGATTAGTGAAGGGTTATTCTACTTCAGATTGCACAAAATTAGTAGGTCGTGCTAAACAAACTTCAAGTCCTGGACACAAGTCAGAGGTTGATGAAATATTAGATACAGACCTTGAGTTGTACTTTCTCTTGAAAGAACAAACAAGATAGATAATGGTGTCTATTTTCCTGCACAGCTGATAATAATTGATTCATTTTTAAGCATTTTGTAGAGAAAATGGCTCATCTGTTCCTGGTCAGTAACTGTTTTATCTGTTTGTCCATGTCTTTCTGAACTTTTCATCCTAGACTTAGTACTTAGAACAGGGACAGATCTCTTAGGTAACAAGTCATTCATTTAGGTGTTACTCTCCTTTCATTGCTATGTAACTTGGACAAATTTACTTTTGCTTAAAGTACCTATTGATAACAGTGATGTGTTATAAGATAAGTGCATTTCTGTTCCTGCATACCTACTACAATTCCTCCTGATATTTCTTTAAAAATAATGAAGTCAAGAATTAATAATTTTTACACTGAAATATATGTTTAAATTAAAACTCCTTCCAATATAATGAGTAAAAAGCCAAAATATATTTGTTCTTTGGAATTTTGGCTTTCATTAATTAATATTATATGGAGTTATTCTAATCATCTTGTACATAAGGGGATACGACTGACATTTACTTTTATTCTGTTTAAGCATCTATGAAGAACAAGCATAAAATAATAAGAATGCTGAATTTCTGGTTTGAATTGCTATTTAATACAATCCCTAGATTTTACTATTTGAATAGTTTTCTTTTGGGAACAAAATAATGATTATTCAAAATAATGAAGTGTGTAAGAATAATACATATATCTAGTTTCATTGCTCTGGTTTCTGAGATTTAGAACTCTTTCCTCTCGATTCTGGGAATGCAGTGACGATAAACCTTGCTGAATGTTTCCTTCTGCCCATTCTTGTCTTCAGACTGTGGCTGCTTTGAAGGGAATAGAAAGTATCAGAAAGCTTTGAAATCATTGTTTGCATTATCTGGATTGTTTTTCCCTTTCTCTCCTTTTACAGTAAGTCAAAATACAAAAACTCAGCTCCTTAGTACCCTTGAGGCTATTTCAAGCAAAAGTAAATATAAGTAGAATGCAAACAGTAGCATATTTTAAAGATTTATGTATTGTGGCAATATTAGACTAACAGAAGTGTTGCAAAGGCTTCATATCTACAGTTTTTTCTTCATGTTAACAACTTATGAAGCAATTCAATATTAATAAAAGTAAACTAATATGGAACCTTAGTGAACAAAAACAGATTCTCTCTCTTTTTCTCTCAGTGTGTGTGTGTGTGTGTGTGTGTGTGTGTGTGTGTGTGTGTGTGTGTGTGTGTAGGGATGGTCAGGAAATCCCAAACCACAACACTTGTGTATGAAGAAATTAGTTATCTGTTCCCATCTTGTGGTTCCTGAGGATTAAACTCAGTTCATATGCATTGGAGGCAAATGCTTTTACCCACAGAACCATTGGCCCTAAATGTAGATTTCAATTGATTTTCATCAGTGTCTACCAGCAGCTTTGTGTCCCAACATCTCCGAAGGAGATGGTACATTGGAGGTTCCGAAGGATGGTACATTGAATTTTATTTCATTTATTCTTACATTTCTACAAATTATTAGACTGATTAACAAATTATTTTTATACCCTTGACACTTTAGAAAAGGTGTGGACAATTACATTTTAGTGCCTCTAAACTTGCACATGTCTGATTCTTTCTTCTGATTATGGAAAATACCCATTGTGTCTTTGTCACTGTATCATTTAAGGAGTCACCTGCTATCATTAGTGTTAATTTCCTTATGCTATTACTAGTGTGAATGTTCAACATTTTGCTAATGGGCATTTACTAGATCCTACCATACATACATAAGTTTGCTCTTTTCACCTTTGTTGTTTTAAATGTTCTACTAGAGATACCTTGAGTGTTTATGAAATTATCTCATTTCCCTTTAAATTTTGTTCATTAGATTCAGAGCCAGGCATGTATTGTTACTTTCTTCATCCTCCTCTCCCTCCTGACTCTCCTTCTCCTTCTGCTTTTGTTTCTGCTCCTCTCTCTGTCTCTGTCTCTGTCTCTGTCTCTGTCTCTGTCTCTCTCTCTCTCTCTCTCTCTCTCTCCCTCTCTCACTCTCTGCCTTTCTTACCTTCTCCTTTTCATTCCACATTCAAATGTGGAATGCTGCTACAGAAAAAATATCCTCTGCACATTTGTTTACTAGTATATTTTTACTTGGCAGAACAATTAATTTTTGCTTTATTTGGGACAATTAAATAAAATCATATCTGTTTAAAGTTTTCAACTTTGGTTTGTATGCTGCTTTACAAAGGTTCCTGTAATCTTCTGGTATTACCAACCAAGTAAGCAAAACAAACAAAGGAACATGGCTGATTTAAACAAGCAAACAAACAAGCTTATTTATTAAACTCACATATCATGGAGTTCTCCAAGATTACATTATATTTTCGAACCTGGTTTTCTAAATTGTCCATTGACTCATTCCTTTCTCTTTTCATGTAAAACAGTGCTTAGAAACCAAACTCTTGTTCTTAGATATGCTAATGACTACTGGATTGCTAGAACTGCTGCCATCTCAGGACACAGACCCATGTGGAAACACAGTTACAGGAACTCTTGCATGTTCATGTTCTATCACTCTACCATTTACCAATCTATTCCACTGGTCTTGCAAAAAAGAGTTCATTTCTTATCAGAAGAATGCAGATACTGGTGCTCACAGATTTAAACTAGGTAAACAAGGAATCTTAAACATGCAGAATTGACTCTTCTAAGAGAGAGATATATAAGCTGTTTTCTGCCCAAAGGACTAGGAATGGAGGTGCTTAATACCTTGGGGACTACGTATATGGCAAGGCAACACTTTTCCCCTACTCCCTAGTTACTCATAACCATCTACCCTCACCTGTTTATGCTTATTTCTGACAATTTATAGAGCTGTCTTCCCTGAGGCCGTTCTCAGGAGCATTGTTTTCCTTGAGTGTATTTTCTCAGTTAAGCTATAAAAAAATCTGTGTTAGTCAGTGTTCTATAGAAGAATAGAATTAATTGAATGAATCTCTCTCTCATTCTCTCTCTCTCTCTATCTCTTTCCCTCTCTCTCTGTTGGCTGTATGTGTGTGTGTGAGTGTGTGTGTGAGTGTGTGTGTGTGTGTGTGTGTAATTTACTAGAATCCCTTACTGGGTGTATTCCAGCTAATCCAATAATGGCTGGCTGTGATTGGAATGTTCAGGAATCCAGGAGTTGCTCCATACACAAGGCTGGAAGTCTAAGCTGGTCTTCACTATATACTGGAATCCCAATGTAGTACACTCTGAAAACAGTGAAGCAATGGCTGTGCTAGCAAGGTGAGAGCAAGCAGTCAAAAAGAAAAAACATCCTTCTTCCATGTTCTTATATAGGTGTTCAACAGAAGGTGTGCCCAAGATTAAAGCTATGTCTTCCTGCCTCAGGAATTGATTTAGAAATGTGTATTTTTCTAGCTTGCAACATTTGGAGTAAAGAAATAAATGCATAGAGTTAAGACTCTATGTACTGGGTGCTTTTGTGTGTCAACATGATATGAGCTAGACATCAGACGAAGGAGTTGTAAGGCACATTCTCATTTGTGTGTCAACTTGATATAAGCTAGAGTCATCAGTGATAATTGAGGGAGGGCCCAGCCAATCATTGGTAGTGCCATTCCCTGGGCTTCTGGTCCTGGGTGCTATAAGTTGAGTTGAGCAAGTCTTGAGAAGCAAGCCAGTAATCAACTCCCCTCCATGGCCTTTGCATCAGTTCCTGCCTCTGGAATCTTTCCCTACTTTAGTTTTCATCTTGACTTCAGTGATAAACAGCATTGCTGAAGTATAAGCCAAATAAACCATTTTCTTCCCAAGTTGCTTTTTGTTCATTGGGTTTGCTTGCAGCAACAGATAGCCAACTAAGACACTTCAAATTAGAATTAGACCTTCCTAACTTAAATTAAGTAAAAAAAAAAATCTCCCAGAGGTGTGCCTTCAATATTTTGGGTTTCGTTCAAGATGTAGTAAAGTTGGCAACCAAGAAAAGTGATCACATCATCTTTATAGAAGACGTTACTTATGTTTTACAAAGTTTTGATGTAATCATACATAAGCTTTGTTGTGGGAACAGAATTGAGATAATCATCATCAGTAAACATTTCACAAATTGCCCTGTGCTTAAATACACCTAAAATAAATTGTCTGGTTTCAGATTCGAGACATTTCAATCAACACTGACTATTGAGACATGCTCAACCAGACTTTCTTCTTGCCTCATGTGAATCAACACTCACCTGTAATATTAAGTTTTTCTTCCAAGCTGCCCTAGCCCTGCTTCCAAGTGGGCACTTTCTGCCAGGCCATCCAAGTTCCTCCTACCACCATGTCATTGGCCCAACTAATACATAGAGACTTATATTAGGTACAAATGCTGCTTGGCCATTGACTAGGATTTCTCATCTGCTAACTCAGTCTTAATTATCATAAATCTACATATTTTATAAGACTCATCTTATTGACGATGTCATCCTAGAGAGAATGACTTCCTTTTTATCCTTGCTTATATATGAGTTTGGCTGCTATGTCACTTCTTGTCTGGATCTCTACTACATTTCCCAGAATCCTCCTTGACACCTAGTCCACCTATCTTGCTTCCTGATTGGCCAAGCTGTACTTTATTTATAAACCAATAAGAAAAACATATACACAGAAGCACTTCCCCCATCATTCACGTAGCTGTGGTGTTTTCAAGACCCTACCCAACTTCATACATTCCATACCTGCTTGGCAAAGTATACATTTTATCTTTCATCCATTCTCAATTGCATCTGCTTTGTAAGAAGTGTTAACAAAGTACATTTAATTCATTAACTACAAGATATGTACTTATTTGGTCAGCCTGGGTATATATGTAATGTGTAACTTCAGATTTTAATTATTTTGTTATGCTTTGAGGTAATAACATGATTAAATTATTTCTTCATTTCCTTTCCTCAGTCTAAACTCTGTCATGTACCTCTCCAAATTCTCTTTAAATTCATGTCCTATCTTTTCTTATCAATTGTTGTTACATGCCATTCATAAAACTAAGACCATAAAAACAAACAAAAATCTTCAGAATTCTTAATCCATAATCCTCAGGGATCAAATTATCAAATACAACTTTTGTTTTTTCCTATGTATTGTGAAATCAAAATTGCCTCTTTTGGAATGGCATAAATCACTAATTTCATCTCAATCAGCCTACAAAACTATAACAAGTAACCTAGATGAATTCTAAATCTAGTAATATATCTTTATTCATACACTATCTACAGCCAGAAGCTTGAATAACTTCAAATATTTCCTGAAAGCATTGTTTTCTGCTTCCCAGTAACAGCTATATTCATTTTTATTTAATGCTTTGTGTCATTGTTTCTGCTAGGTTGAAAACTCTGGGACAAATGGCTTATTTTTCTGTCTATTTAATATATCAAAGTGGACAATAGCCTGCAGGTTCTTCCTGCATTCCTCAGTCCATACCAGCTTTAGGACCCTGATGCTTGCCAGATGATACACATACCCTAAACTTCTACAGCCTAGGAGCTGGATTCACTTTTGCCCAGCTGTTGTTCCCTATACAAACCAGCCTTTACTTACCTGTGTTTTTTTCTACTTTTTGAGGCTCTGGGCTGTTGAACTCTCTCTCTCTCTCTCTCTCACTCTCTCTCTCTCTCTCTCTCTCTCTCTCTCTCTCTCTCTGATCTAACTTCTCCCCCCTCTCTCCACACAAGTCTCAAGGTCATAACACTGATGAACTCTCCAAGATGTGCCTACCTCTAGCTATGCTCTCCCACACATCTACAATGAACTTTCTTCTCCACCATACCTCAGAACTGCCATGTTCCTTTACCTTTTTATTACTCTTTTTATATTCTTCTGTGCAAAAACCCAGGACAAGTGATGTCCCCCCCTTTATTTCTGTTTTAAAGTCCTCTAAAACAAAACCTAGGACCAGCCATGTCCTTTCAATTTTATTTATCTTTTTCTCTCACTGTTTTCTACAATTTGAGAATTTATGTGATCTAAGAAATGGCAGAAACCACTGATTCATTAAGAAGAATCAAATTAAAATAAATTTTTTCAGTTAAGCTGTTATGAATAATTTTGTGTATGGATCGTAAATACAATTCATTTGTAAACTTATCAATACTTAAGAAAAGAAATACATGAAATATTGTGTTTGTTAGGAACTTTGCACACATAAATATTATAAACACTTAATATTTGTTTTTATCCAACTTCCTGATTTCATCATCCATATGCAGTATACCTGGTATTTATATATGCCTTTTTGTCATGCCTCCTACCATATTCTATACATTAGAGGAAGCATAAAACAGTTGTGTTATATGATGATTAATACTAATTGTCAACTTGAAAAACTCTAGAATCATGTAGAAGATGTGACTCTGGATACAGATGTGAAATAGTATCTTTTTCATGTGAGTTCATGTGGAAATAGCAATCTTGGTCATGCCCTGGGCAGGGATACTAGAACATAGGAAATAGGAAGAGTGACATCCATCTCACTCACTTTCAAAACAACAAAAGAACATAGCTTTTGTCAATCATCATCATTCTAAAGAAAAGTAACATAAGTCTGTGAAGGGGTTGCTGCTCTTCCAGAATCTGGTCTGCTTGCTGCCTACTGTGAATCTAGAATATTGTTGTTTCCCCCTCTACATGGGAAGAGGAAGATAAGTATGCATTCTAGGAAAAACTCATGAATTAGAAGCTACAATAACTCCTGGAAAATGAGAGTAAATGTGGATTCTAAGTCACAAAAGTTAACTATTAGATTCCCCAAACCTAGACATTGTGGATTCCCCAAGGAAGAAATTACTCACTCTGAGGAGTGGATAGGAGTGTGTAGAGGGGAGGGGAGAGTGGGAGAAGGGAGGGAGGGGAAACTGTGGTTGGTATGGAAAATGGAAAATGATTTTTAAATAAAAAAGACTCCATAAAACAGAAGAAAAATAGTTATTTTTTCTTTATTTCCTTTTTAATTTAAACTAGAAACAATCTTATTTTATATATCAATCCAAGTTCCCTCTCCCTCCCATTCTCCTGTCCCCTCCCCCCCCCACGGATTCCCATCCCATCCTTCTGCTCCACAGAAAGGGTAAGGCCTTCTGTGGGGATCATCAAAATCTATCACATCATTTGGGCCAGGGCCAAGGCCCTCCACGTTGTGTCCAGGCTGAGAGAGTTTCCCTCTATGGGGAATGGGCTCACAATGCCCATTTGTACACTAGGTATAAATGCTGTTCCATTACCAGTTTCCCCATAGACTGCCCAGGGCTCCTAACTGAGACCCACTTATAGGGGGCCTGATTCTGTCCTATACTGGTTTCCAAGTTGTCAGGCTGGGGCCCATGAGCTTCCCCTTGTTCAGGTCAGCTATTTTCGTGGGTTTCCCCAGCATGGTCTTGACTCATCACTTCTCTGTCTCTCTCAATCTGGATTCAAGGAATTCTGCTCAGTGCTTAGCTGTGGGTCTCTTTGTCTGTTTCCATCAGCTAGTAGATGAAGGCTCTAAAATGGCATATAAGGTATCCATCAATTTATAAGGGAAGGGCATTTAAGATAGCCTTTCCCTTATTGCTTAGATTCTTAGTTGGATCATCATGATATATCTCTGGATTTTTTCCTGTGCCAGATTTCTCTTTAAACTTACATTGGCTCACTCTGTAAGGTATCTCTTTTCTTTATCTCCTCTATTCTTCTCCTGACTCAATCTTGCTTGTCCCTCATGTCTTACTTCCCCCTCCGCTTTTTCCCTTCTCTTTCTCTTAACTCTCTGTCCCCTCCCCTATGCTCCCAATTTTCCCAGGAGATCTTGTTCCTTTCCTGTTCTCTCAGGGACCATGCATGTCTGTCGTAAGGTCCTCTTTGTTTTCTAGCTTCTCTGGCAGTGTGAATTGTAGGCTGGGAATCATTTGCTTTATGTCTAATATCCACACATGAGTAAGTACATACCATGTTGGTCTTTTTGTTACTGGGATACCTCACTATGGATGGGATGGTTTCTTATAGTTCCAGCCATTTTCCTGCAAACTTCAAGATTCCCTTGGTCTTTTCTGTGGCATAGTATTCCATTATGAAATGTACCACATTTTCTCTATCCATTTTTCAGTTGAGTGGCAGTGAGGTTGCTTCAGGGTTCTGGTTATTACAAATAATGCTGCTATGAACAGAGTTGAACAGATGTCCTTATTGTATGAATGTGCATCCTTTCTGTATATGCCTCAGAGTGGAATTGCTGGATCTTGAAGTAGACTAATTCCCAATTTCCTAGGATCCACCTTACTGATTTCCCAAGTGGCTCTACAAGTTTGCACTCCCACCAGCATTAGAGTAGTATTCCTGTTTCTCCACATCCTCTCCAGCATAAATTTTCTTTGGTGTTTTTTTATTTTAACTATTCTGGCTGGTGTAATATCATATCAAGTTGTTTTGATTTGCATTTACCTGATGACTAAGGATGTTGAGCACTTACTTAAAGTGCCTTTCAGCCATTTTCCATCCTCTATTGGCAACTCTCTATTTAGTTCTGCACCACATTTTTAATTGGATTGTTTGTTGTTTTGGTGACTAGATTCTTGAGTTCTTTGTATATTTTGGAAATTAGCCCTCTGTCATGGATGGAGATGGGTGAAGATCTTTTCCCATTGTCTGGGCTGGTGTTTTCACTTGTTGACTGTGCCCTTTGCCCTGCAGAAGCTTGTCAGTTTCAGGAGGTCCAATTTATTAAATGCCAATCTCAGTGTTTGTGTTAGTGATTTTGTGGCCAGGAAGCTGTTTTCTATACTAACTCCTTAAAGTGTAACTCCCAATTTTTCTTCTCAGAAATTCAGTGTTGAAGATGCTTTCTATTTTGCTTTGTATAATTTTATCTTTGAAAAAATTTGCTTACTCTATAAAATCACTCTTACTTTATTGAAAGCTTTAATTACTGTCTGAGTATTGTTTATGTTTTCAGGAGGTTAAAGAATATGCAAATCCACAAAGAAATAAGTATAGAAAATAAAAAAGTCCAGCTAGATGGAAAAAATATAGATAATACAACTGCCAACTGTACCATATTTACAGCAAGCCTGAATCTACTTACTTGACATTCTGAGTACAGTCAAATCCCATTTTAATGAAATCCATTTCTTCTGAGCTTTTCTCTCAGAGTTTGATATCAGAGTAGATTATTAACATATTGAGATCACCACCCACCTACTTCAAACAGTCAAGGAAAAACTGATGATAAAGATGTCCTTCTTCATGCAACTTTTTACTCATTTTTAGAAGAGTTTTACATAAAAATCAGTTTATATACTTTCTACTCTGCATTCATATTTATTAGATAGTTTCCTTGCTATTTTTTGAAAGGAGAAAATACAAAAAACAAGAATGAGAGAGGAATGGAATACAATAAGGAGAAATACTCCATGAAATCTCTGAATTCAGAAGTGAAAGTGAATTTATAGTTTCAATCCTATTGGTAAAATAAATAATGCATATCTAAGATGCTTCTAAACTCATGTTTAGAGCTAGTAATACTTACAGACATTCTAAGAATGAAAATAAAAGAAAAAAGCAAGAGTTTCCAGGCTTACCACTGAAAGTGATATATGCACACTTATATTAATATATATTTTTACAGAGATGAGCATGTATTAAAATAAACACAGACATCCATTTCAACTCATGGGGTTACCCACAAAGATTGAAACACAAAGAAATATCCACAATGAGATACACATAAAAGTGAATGCATGAAAAAATTCAGGAATACCTGTATGTAAAAGTTCAAATATACAAGTAGTTAAATGGAGATTTAAACATTAAGTTGAATATGCAGAGTATACATACAATAACACAAAGAGATACACAACTGTAAATATATCTATGATTTACATGTTCAGAGATAGACAAATACAGAGATGCATACATACCAAAAAACATACAGAGATGTATACACCACATAAAGTACTTGAAGTTACTGAGATTCATACACACACAAAGATATCACATGCAGAGACCCATACATATATTCACACATATATACATACACACACATAAGACAGACAGACAGACAGACACACACACACACACACACACACACACACAGACATCCTATCACTGGAAGACTTAGAGATACACAGAGAGATGGACAAAAACATATGCTCAGTATTAAACACAAACTTAGGAACCGCAAGACACATAAGAATACAATCAAATGCAGAAACATTTATGAATCCAGGAGTTATATAATATTTTGTGAATGTACAAATATGCCTATACTGTACTTCATTGGTTCAGTGAAAACCTATTAGATGTGTGTCTAATAAAGATTTAAAAAGACAAGGAATATTAAAATATAGTTGTCCAACAAACAAAAACATTTGTCTTTTTAGAATGAACTCAGCTATTTTAGAACTAACATAGTTCTGTGGTTATGCATTGAAGCCAAAGGTTTATTAAAATGTTTTACTTATATATTCAATAGAAGATAAAGTGAATAAGAGAAAAATCTACCAGGCAGGTTCTAAGTATGAACATATCATAAATAATAGAGAATATCTTATGAGTAATTTCTAAATCCATTATATTTTAATTTAGAGTTATTTTAGAAAATATTCTATATTTTTGGGTAAACATGATATTTAGCCACCTGAATATATTGTAGTGATAAACTCAAGCATACTCATTACATGGCTTTGTTTTCCCTTCTGTAAAGAATATAGTGAGTCCATGTAGATGCAAGTAGAAGTCCTCCATACTCTATTTGAATAGAATCAGTTCTTTGGGTCTCCCCTAGTACTGTAAGAGAACACCAACTGCAGCCTCCATTCCCTGCAGTCTACAAACTGTTCACAGACCATCTCCACTGGCATCCCCTTGTGCATCACTATGTTACAGTTCTGAATTGGGTCAAATATTCCCTGTTCAACCACAGACTATTCCTTCAGAAGACCAGGAAGGCTACATAAATATATTCCACACTCTCTGTGTTCCCTCAGATCCAATCCTCACTGTCACCCTTAGTGCTGTAATAGATCATCTCCTCCTGGCTTTCCCTTAACCCAGCCTCAACAACAGCAATCAATTCTCATGAGCAAATAAGCCATTCAAGTCAGAAAAGAGACAATACACAGAAAATGCTCTTTGAGAATCTAGAGATGAAACAGAAGCCAAGGAAAAATACTTCTGCCCAACAAAAACAAACCAAGAAAACCAAGAAACAAATCAAGACCAATATCCAACTAAAATACAAATAGTTAGTACCAGCATAAGAAAATAATCAATAGCTGCCAGGGCATTGTGCCTCCATCAGAGTCCATCTATCTTATCACAGTAAGGCTTGAATATTTCACTGTAGCTGAACCACCAGAAAATGTCCTTATAAGCAACTATAAGAAGGTGGTAGAGGCAATTTAAAAGAAAATGAGTAAGTCCCCTGAAGAAATCCAGGAAGGGACAAAGATTTGTAGGAAATGTATAAATCCCAGAAAGGAAGCTAAGAATATATAAACAAGTAGATGAATAAATATATCCCTTACAATTGGATTCGTACATGCAGAAGATTGCAGATAGATGCATACCTGTCACCATGCACAAAACTTAAGTTCAAATGGATGAAAGATCTCACCATAATTCCAGGCACACTGAATCTTCTAGAATAGAAAGTGGGAATTTCCCTTGAACAAATTGACACAGGAGACTGCTTCATGAACAATACTCCAGTAGCACAGATATTGAGGTCTGCAATTAATAAATGGGACCTCCTGAAACTGAGAAGCTTCTGCAAGGGAAAGGACACAGTCAGTAAGACAAAATGACCACTTACAGAATGGGAAAAGATCTTCACCGATCCTACATCTGAGAGAGGACTGATTTCCAAAATATATAAGGAGCTCAAGAAGCTACGCACCAAAACACCAAATAATGAAATTAAAAGTGAGGTGCAGAACTAAATAGAGAATTCTCAACAGAGGAATCTGAAATGGCTGAAAGACACTTAAGAAAGTGCTCAAAATCCTTGGCCATGAGAGAAATGCAACTCAAAACAACACTGAGACACCTCACAACTGTCAGAATGTCTAAAATCAGAAATACCAATGATAATCTGTGCTGGAGAGGATGTGGAGGAAAAGGAACACTCCTCCATTGCTGGTGGGAGTGTGAACTTGTAAGACCACTTTGGAAATCAGTATGGCGGTTGCTCAGAAAAAATGGGAATCAGTCTACCTCAAGATCCAGCCATTCCTCTCTTGGGTATAAACCCAAATAGTGCATGTTCATACAAGAAGGACATATGTTCAACCATGTTCATAGCAGTATTGTTTGTAATATCCAGAACCTGGAAGCAACATAGCTGCCCCTCAACTGAAGAATTGATTGAGAAAATGTGGTACATTTATACAATGGAGTACTACTCAGCAGAAAAAAGCAATGGAATCTTGAAATTCGCAGGCAAATGGATGGAACTAGAAGAAACCTTCTCAAGTGGGGTAACCCAGTCACAAAAAGACAATCACAGTATGTACTCACTCATATATGAATTTTAGACATAATTCAAAGGATTACCAGCCTATAATCTTCTTCACCAAAGAAACTAGGAAACATGAATGACTGTAAGGGATAAATCGACCCCAGGAATGAAAAGTGGCATGAACTCCTGAACTAATTGGGAGCATGAGGGTTGGGGAGAGGGAGCTGCCACAATAAGAGCAAGAGAAGAGGAGTAGAGGAGAGGAAATGGAGTGGCAGAAATATTGATTTGGGGGAATAATAGAGGAGAGAGAGCAGGATGAGAGATACCATATCAGAGGGAGCCACTATAGGTCCGAGAAGAGATCTGGACCTAGGGAGATCTCCAAAGACCTACAGGATGACAGGATCTGACAATCCAGGCAATGGTGGAGAGGATAACCTAAAAGCCCTTCCCCTAAAATGAGATTGATGACTTCTCTTTATGCCATCCTAGAGCCCTCATCCAGTGGCTGATGGAAGCAGAGACAGACATCCACAGATATACACTGAGCTGAAATATGGAATTTAGTTGAAGAGAGGGAGGAATGAAGAATGAAGGAGTCTGTACCAGGTTGGAGAAACCCACAGAAACAATTGGCCTGAACAAGGGAGAGCACATCGACCCCAGATGCTGTCTCAGAGGCCAGTACAAGACTGTTCCAGACCCCTGAACATGGATGTCAATAAGAAGGCCTCTGAAGTCCAGGGAGCCTCTGGTAATGCATTAATATTTTCCCCTGGTGTACAAAGTGATGTAGAGAGCCCATCCCACATGAAGGGATACACCCTGGCCCTGGACACGTGGGGAAGCGCCCAGGCCCAGCACAGGAAGATTTGGTGGACTTTTCAGCGCCCCCATTGAGGACCCTATCCTGCCTGGGGAATGGTGGGTGGGTGTGGTGAGGAGTAGGTTGGGGGTGGGAGAGGAGGGATGGGGATGAGAGGAGGGAGAGGGAGAAGGGACTTACATGGGAAACAAGCCTGTTCCCTAACTTGAACTAATAAAAAAAATTTAAAAAAAGACAGATAAGGGAAAAGACAATTTGTTCCAGGAAATGAATAAAACTCTTCAAGACCTGAAAATTCAAATAGAAGCAAATAAGAAAGAGAGACTGAGAGAATTCTGGAACCAAAAATTTACAAATGTGAAAAGAAACTACATAGGTATGCTTCACCAACAGAATAAAGTGATGGAAGAGAGTTTCGGGCATTGAAGGTAAATAGAAGAAATAGACATATCAATCAATGAAAATGCTAAATCTGAGAAATTCTGACACAAAAAAATCCAGGAAACCTGGAGTACTATGAAAAGAGCAAAGCCTACAAATAATAGTATTACAAGAAGAAGAAGAGGAAGAAGAAGGAGAAGAATAAGAACAAGAACAAGAGATCAAAGACCCCAATAATATTTTCAAGAAAATCATAGAAGAAAAATTTCCTAGCTAAAGAAGATGTCTATACCTGTCCAATAACCATATAGAAAAAAATAATTGGACCAAAAAGAATATCCTCTTACCACATAGTGATCAAAACACTAGACATACAGAACATAGAGAAAGAGTATTTAATCCTGCAAGAGGAAAACGGCAAGGAATACATAAAGGCATAGCTATGAAAATTACATCTGACTTCTCAATGAAGACTCTAAAATCCAGAAGTACCAGGACAGATGTATTTAAAATTCTATGAGAACACAGAGCAGAACAGACTTCTCTATACAGAAAACCTGGCAATTTTCATACATGAAGAAATTAAGATATTTTATGATAAAATGAAATTAATGCAATAACCATTTAGAAATCCTGCCCTACGGAGGAACTAGGAGGAAAAACCCATGCCAAGGAGGTTAACTGTACCTATGAAAATATAAAAAGTAAATAATCTCACACCAGCAAAATATACAGAATGGAATCACACAACCAACACTACCACCACTACCACCACCACAAAAAAACAACAAAATAACCAGAACCAACAATCAGTGGTTATTGACATCTCTCAGTATCAGTGCTATCAATTTCCCAATAAAAAGACCCAAGCTAACAGAACAGATGTAAAACTATGATCAGTCCTTCTGCTGCATATAAAAAGACACATCAACATCAAATATAGACATTAACTTAGAGTAAAATTTGCAAAAAGACTTCCAAGAAAATGGGCATAAGAAGCAAAGTTTGTTTAGACCTTTTAATACCTAATAAAATAGGCTTCAAACCAAAACAAATCAAAAGACATGGGGAAAGACACTGTCTATTCTACAAAGACAAAGTTGATAATAATTGACATTTCAACTGTTAACATCTATACCCTAAACACAAGGGCACTGACTGTTGTAACAGAAACACTACTACTAAATCACATATTGATCCTCACATAGTGATAGTGGGAGACTTCAGCACCCTACTCTTAAAATTGTATACATCCTCCAGAGAAAAAAAATAAACTTAAAAGGACATAACATATTACAGAATATTTAGCCCAATGACAAAAGAATATACTTGCTTCTTTGTACCTCATGGAATTTTCTTCAGAATTGACCACACATTCTGACACAAAGTAAGTCTGAAAAGATACAAGAAAATTTAACGAATCCCCTAAATTATATCAGACCAGCATGGATTAAGCCAAAACAAAAATAACAGAAAGCTTACAAACTGTAGGAAATTTAACAACCCTCTTCTGAAAGAAAACTGGGGAAAGTCAGAAATTTTTTTTAAAAGGCTTTCTATCATTCAGTATAAATGAATACATGATATGCACAAACATAGGGACACAATGAAAGCTGTGGTAAGAGAGAGAAAAAAAGAAAGACAGAATCAAATACAAAGGGTGATATAACAACAGACAAGTAAATCCAGAGAATTATAAGGACATACTTTAAAACTTGTACACTAAAAAATTGGGAAGTCTAAAAGAAATGGATAATTCATGATAAGTATTACTTGTCAAAGATAAACCAAGGTCAGATAAACAATTTAAATATACTTAGAAGCCCATTCAAATTAGAAGCCATCATTAAATAACCCCAGACCAGATAATTTCAGTTCAGAATTCTACAAGACTTTGAAGGAAGGACTAAGGCAAACACTCACTCCTCAAATTATTCCACAAATTAGAAACAGAAGGAACATTGCCCAATTCATTTTATAAGACAACAATCACCTAAATGAAAAACAATACTTAACAGAGAAACTTGCATACCAATTTCTTTCATGAACATATATACAAATATACTCAATAAAATACTAGAAAACAAAATTCAAGAACATATCAGAAAGATGATCCACCATGATCAATTAGACTTATACCACAGATGTAGGGATGGCTCAACATACAAAAATCAATGAATATAATACACAGTATAAATAAACTGAAAGAAAAAATTGATATAATCTTACTAAATACCTAAAAATGCCTTACAAAATTCAAAACTGTTTATTATAGAAGTCTTGGGGAGATTATGGATACAATAGACAAGTCTAAACATTATAAATTATAGCAAGCCTATAGCTAACACAAAATTAAAACAAGAGAAACTGAAAGCAATTCCAAGAAAATCAGGAACAAGACAAAGAGGTCCATTCTCTCCATATATATTCAATCTAATACTTGCAGTTTTATCTAGAGCAATAAGAAAACTGAAGAATAGCAAGGAGTTGCAAATTGCAAAGGAAGAAATCAAAGTATCATTATTTGCAGCTTGAGAACTTCCATGGGTAATAAACACTTAGCAAAATATCTGTACACAAGTTCTACTCAAAAAAGTCTATAGCCTTTCTATACACAAATGACAAATGGACTCAGAAAGAAATCGGAAAACAACTTCCTTCACAATAACCTCAAATATTACAAAATATCTTCGGCTAACTCCAACCAAGGAAGTGTAAGTCTTGGAATACAAAAAAAAAATCATTAACTTATAGCTTTACATTTAATCTTTTAAAGACCACATCCTACTTTGCTATTTGCAGCATTTACTTACATAGTTTTTGTTGAAGATGTGATGTAAAATGAAAACAGTCTACTCCCTAAAGAGGACAGAATTCAGAAAATGAGCTACAAATAGTTCATCAGATTCCAACCTGTAAGGTTATTCAGGGAATGTGAATAACTGACAATTCTAATTATCAAGAAATGGAGAAATCACTTATGTTCAAGAGAGTAAAGACTATAATTTGTGGTCAATAAATCATATTAGATGGGATGCCAAATTTAAGCTTCAATGGGAAAGGGCATTGGTGTAAGGGATATCTCTGTAGACTGAGATGGCTACTCTAGGTTGTCAAATTGACTGTATCTGAAATTTATCAAACTACAAAAAGAAAATTGTGGGCACACCTGTGAGGGATTCTAACTTAATTTGCAGATGGTAGTACCTCTTGTTTTTTGCATCACTGTGGTAGGAAGATACACCTTTAATCCATAGCATTTGAGGTGTGAGAGTTTATGCTTTAATTCAGATCTTAAAATGGAAAGACAAGATTTTAATATTTACCACACATTCTGCTGGAAGACTATATAAGTACACATAATAAGAAAATATTTTCTCTTTGACTGATGACTAGCAGTTTGAATCCTGTACAGGAATTAGAGCCTACTCCCTTGGGATCCCAGAATAATCTGAAGAATAGCTAAGATATCCAGCATCATGGACTGAGTAACACCTGGATTCTTGGACTTTCTATTCACAGCCAACCATTTTTGGATTAAGTGAACCATAGCCTGGAAGTCATTCTAATAAACTCCAATCTATAATACTTTTACTCTATAAGACCCTGACTAATAAACATAGTGATGTGAAAAATTGCTCAAACATGCCACAATGAGAACAGAGAATGTAGTTAAAGGAAAGATTAAGCATTAACACATCATAATATGGAGCACTGAGGAAAGTGAATAAAAGGACATGCTGTGAGTGCTAGATAACCAAGCTAAACAGATATGAGGAGTATGGTGGTTTCAATGGGAAATGGCTACTATCACTTCAGGAATTGGAACAGTTGGTTGCTATTAGTGGTACTGTTTCTGGATGTTAAAGAGGTACTGCATTGTTATAGGAAGAATGTCTCTGGAGACTGGCTTCAATAACTTAATGACTCAAGCTAATCCATGTTCCCTCTCTCTGCCTTGTGTTTATGGTTGAATATGTGAACTTTCACATTCTTGCTCTAGCTGACATACCTGCTTACTGCCAGGCATTCCAGGAATGATGATCTCTTATTCCAATGGAACTCTACATAGAAGTAACCACTTCCTTCTATAAGTTTTAATGATGATTATATTAGTTTTATTTATGTGGTTGCCATAAAACAATGAGCAAGACAATTTATCACTTGTTTGAGTTTAGGTACCAGAGGTATACGACTCCATCATGGCAGGGACCATGGCAATAGGCAGCTGTTATAATTAAAGAAACACCCGAGAGCTCACATCTTGAACTAGAAGGAAGAATTAGACATACAGAAAACTGGGAATGCCATATGATGTTCAAAGCCCACCATAATAACCTATTTCTTCTAACATGGCTACACTTTCAAAACCTACCCAAACAATGCCACTAAATGAATACAAAATATTCAAATATCTGAGCCCATTGACAATAAATTGTCATTCAAATCACCACAATAAAGAATGCTGTAAATTTTGTTAGATGTTCACTTTACTTTCAAAGTAATAAGGGCCCAAAGTTTTATCAACAGTAGAATAAGAATTCAAGAGTCTAGCACTCAGTATGCTGTCATTTGTGTGAAAAAGTAAAGCAATATATCCATTGGATTACAGTTACACAAGTCTGGCTTAATAAATTGTTTAATCAATACTTTCTATGAGTTTCATCGTGGAAGAGTAAGTGTAGTATAAAGTGATTCTGGTTCATACAAACTGGATATTTCATTTTAAACATTTTCGTTTCCTTTATTGAAAATATTTTTTCTCATATAATATATCCTAATTATAGTTTCTCTTCCCTCTACTCCTTAAAGTTCCACCTCTCCTTGCCTCTAATCTGAATCCTCAAAACTTTTTGTTCTCATTACAGACAAACAAGTTTCTAATGGGAGTAAAATAAAAACAATATTGAATGCATGAAAATAGGACCCAAAAAAATGCAACCAAATAGAAAAAAGGAAATGAATCCAATAAAATTAACAAGAAGCACATATAGATCCAGAGACCTGTAGCTCATGCACTTTGTATTCCCATTACAAAATTAAAAAGGAGGGCATAAAATACATGCAAAGGACGTGTAGGTTAGAATATATATATATATATTCTATATATATATTCTATAATATATATATATATTAAAAGAAAAACATAAAAATTAAGATAAACTTTAATACAGAAAGCTCTGACATAATTTCAGACTTCTAAAGTTCTAAAGAAGCATTTTAGTTTGATTCCTGTCAGCCCTCTACTCTGGGTGTGCAGCCTACCCTTAAAAATAGTTGGCTTCCACATTGAGACATTTACTGAAAAAAAAAACTGAATTTTCATTTATAAGTGGTTATCAATTGTAGATAGCTTCTGGCATAGGAATGTGGGTATTTGTCTACTTCTTTTAATTTTAGGATCTGATCTGGTGCAAAGTTGTGCAAGCTTTGTACATGCTGCCACAATCTCTGTGAGCTCATATGAATTTTGATTGTGTTGATTTAGAAGACTTTGTTTTCCTGGTATCCTTCATTCCTCTGGGTCTTGCACTATTTTCACTGCATCTTCCCTGCGAATCCCTGAGCCCTGATGAGTTAGATTTGATGGAGACATCCCTTTAAGTTTGGGTGTTCCACAGCCTCATTCTTTGCATATGTCTGGCTGTGGGTCTCTGTGTGTGTTTCTATCTGCTGAAGGAGGAAGCTTCTCTGAAGATGACTAATTATTGAATGATCTATTAATATAGCAGAATGTTATTAGGCATCAGTTATTGCTATATTATTATTATTTTCCTTGTAACAGATTTCTTTTTATCCTAAATACCACAACTATCTTGTTTCTCCTCCTTGTTTATGAAAGCAGTGCCAGGAATTGATCCTATATTGTAGAGTGTGCATCAAGTCAATCAGATATTGATAGGTTACTACCAAAAGCTTTCTGCCACCATTGCACTACCATACACTTCAGGCAAGAAACTATTTTAGATCACAGGGATTGGGGCTAGATTGGCATTCACTTCTGTTGGATACAGAGCTTCTTCCTGTACAAAAGACACCAACACCTAGGGATGTAGGATCTATGTAGGCATTACTTCAACTTTTCAATGTTCAATGAATTAGTTAAGTGCTATCTTTAGCAATGGGCCCTTGCTGTTAGTTTGTGGTGGGCAACCTATAATTGTGGCAGTAGCCCTAGTTGTTTGGGGGGTGCCTGTATTTGGTGAAAAACTCAATTAGATATAACCAAATGCCAGAACTGGTTGCTTCAGTTGGTAACAAGAAATGGCTACCTGGGGCTCAGTCTTCCCCTTTATTTGGCTATTTCATTTACTCTCTCTCTCTCTCTCTCTCTCTCATTATATATATCTGTATGCCATTTTAAAAATTGTTAGTAGTTTTCATATATATATATATATATATATATATATATATATATATATATCCCTCTATTGGATAAGGAGTTGGAAAAACTGTTTTCCCATCTTATATGTTGCCATGTTGACTGAATGATGGTATCCTTTGTCATAAAGAAGTTTCTCAGTTTAATGAGGTCCCATTAATTAGTTATTGATCTTAACAACTGTGCTAACAGCATTCTGCCAGAAAGTCTTCTTCTTCGTGAATGAGTTCAAGACTGTCCCCATTTTCTCTTCTATCAGCTTCACTATGTCTGATTTGATGGTCATGCCTTTGAATTACTTACTGTAGAGTTTTGTGCAGGGTGGAAAATATGGAATTATTTGCATTCTTCTACACACCACGGTTCAGTTTGACCAATACTATTTGTTGAAGACGCTATGTTTTTCATTGTGTATTTTGACTTCTTTAATAAACTCAGATGTATATTGATATATGGATTTATGCCTACAGTTTTGGTTTGATTCAATTGATCAATGTGTCTGTTTTTTTGTGCCAGTTCTATGTATTGCTAGAACTCTGTGGTACAATAAAATGGTACTAGATAATGACACTTCCAGCACTTCCATTATTATTCAGGGTAATTTTTGCTGTTATAGGATTTTGTATTCTCATATGAAGAAGTAAATTGTCCTTTATATCTCTGTGAAGACTTGGATAAAATTTCACTGGGATAAAATGTCAATAGGGATTGCAATGAATCTACATATTGCTTCTGATAGGATGTCCATTTTTTGCTATATATACTTTTATTAAATGTTTTAATTTGCTTTACATAATTGACCACAGTTTCTCCTCCCTCTTCTTGTACTGTTCCCTGCCCCTCCTTGCCTTCACTCTATTGCCAGTCCACTTCTCCTCTGTCACAATTCAGAAAGGGACATGCATTTCATGGGAGTCAACAAATCATGGCACCTCAAGATGAACAATACCAAGCTCCTCCCACTGAATCAAGGCTGGGCAAGTCAAATCAGCACAGGGAATATGTTCCTAAAACCCAGCTCAAGAACCAGGGACAGGTCCTGGTCCCACTGTAAGGAGCCCCCCAAAACAAAACAAACAAGACAACTGTCACCAATATCTAGAAGGCCTAGGTCATTTCCCTGTAGGTTCCTATCTGTCAGCCCAGAAACTGTGAGCTCCCACAAGCTCTTGTCTGCTATCTCTGTCAGTTTCCCACTCATGATCTTTGCCCTTCTGGTTCATACAAATTCTCCTCCCTCTCTTCAACAGGACTCCTAGAGCTCAGACTAGTGCTTGGCTATGGGCCTGTATATCTTCTTTCATCAGGTACTGGAGGAAGACTCTCTGATAACAATTAGGGTAGTGACCAATGTGTTTACAGAAGTGCAGTTCAGGCACCCTCTACACTGTTACGAGGCATCTTATCTGGGTTCATTCTTGTGGATTCCCGGAAGATTTCCTGGCACTAGTTTTCTCCCTAACCCCAAAATGATCCCCTCATCAAGACATCTCTTTCATTATTCTCTGACTCCATCCCACCCTCACCCCGTGGCTCATGTTCCCATCCCCGAAACCCTATACACCCACCCTATACACACATGTCCCCAACCCCACCCCAAAACCCAATCCCCACCACTCCCAGTTACCCACAAGTTGTCTTCTATTTCTCCTTCCCGGGGAAATCCATTTGTCCCTCTTTGAGCCCTCCTTATTTTCTAGCCTGAGGCTGTAGAGTGTAGCCTAGTTGTCCTTTAACCATACTGAGTATGGCAATATATAATTTATGACTTCATGAAGTTTGCCTGAGGATTCAGAATGCAAAGTTAGTCACAAGCCATGGTGGTGACACACAGCTGTAGGCAGTGTTTATATATGCCTTTAATCCCACAAGCCATACAAGCAAAACATGGAGCCAGAAGGAGGTGGTACACATTTAGTCCCAGGAATCAAGATACAAGCAGATGGATTTCTGTTAGTTCAAGGCCACACTGATACATAAAATTGACCCACTCTAAAAGAGAAACATCTCACACAAAGGTGATATCAGCAATTGGGATCACATGCCTTTAATTCTAACACTTGAGATATATAGGATAATAGCAAATAATCAGTCATGGGGAATTTTGGTCTCCAGCTACCTTTAGGAAATTAGTCTCCAGCCAAATCAAGGGCAGGATTCCATCAGCCTGGAAAGAGGTAGGAGGCACTGGTTTCCTGCCTTGCCTACATGAACCCAAATATGTATATCAGGGTTTTTATTTTTCATGTTACAACTATCCATTTTCCAGCCATTTTGCTGTAACTATCAGATGTAGGAGTTTCCAACTAGCATTTTTTATGGTCATTTATATATACAATCATATCATCTACAAATAAAAATATTATAACTTTTTATTTAAATTAGAAAAGGCTTGTTTTACATATCAATCCCAGTTCGCTCTCCCTCCCCTCCTCTCCAGCCCCCCAAAGACACCCTATCCCATCCCCTTTCTGCTCCCCAGGGAGGGTGAGGCCTTCCATGTGGGATCGTCAAACTCTGTCATATAATATGGGTCAAGGCCTAGGCCCTACCCCGGGTGTCTAGCCTGAGAGAGTATCCCTCTGAATAGAGTGAACACCAAAAGTCCTTTGGTGTACTAAGGATAAATACTGATCCATTAAAATAGTGTTCATAGATTGTCCAGAACTCCAAATTGACATCCACATCCATGGGGTCAGCAACAGTCCTATGTTGGTTTCCCATCTCTCAGTCTGGGGGCCATGAGTTCCCCCTTGTTCAGGTCAACTGTTTCTGTGGTTCTTCTCAGCATGGTCTTGACTCCTTTGCTCATCGTTCCTCCCTCTCTACAAATGTATTCCAGGAGTTCAGCTCAGTGTTTAGCTGTAGGTGTCTACTTCAACTTCCATCAGCTACTGGATGAAGGCACCAGCATGGCACATAAGGAAGTAATCAATTTTATTATCAGAGAAAGGCATTTAAGATAGCCTCGCAAGTATTGATTAGACAGTTATTTGGGGTCATCCTTGTAGATCTCTGGACATTGTCCCAGAACCAGATTTCTCTTTAAACCTATAATGGCTCCGTATTAAGGTGTCTTTTGTCTTCATCTCCTCTATAATTCCCCTGATTCAATCTCCCTGCTCCCTCATGTACTCCTCTCCCCTCATCTTCTCCCTTTCTCTTTTCCTAACTCCCTTTCCCCTCCCACTATGCTCATAATTTGATCAGGAGATCTTGTCCTTTCCCCTTCTTCAGGGCACCATCTATGTCTCTCTTAGGGTCCTTACTCTTTCATAGCTTCTCAGGCAGTGTGCATTGTAGGCTGGTACTCCTTTGCTCTATGTCTAAAATCCATATATGACTGATATATAATATGTTTGTCTTTTTGTTACAGGGATACTTCACTCAGGATGGTTACATCTAGTTGCATCCATTTTCCTGAAAATCTCAAGATTATTTGTTTTTTCTCCACTGAGTAGTAATCCATTGTGTAAATGTACCACATTTTCTTTACCTATTTTTGCAGCTGAAGGGCATCTAGGTTGCTCCCAGGTTCTCATTATTAAAAATAATGCTGCTATGAAAGTATTTGAAAAGATTATCCTTGTTGTATGAATGTGCATCCTTTGGGTATATGCCCAAGAGCAAAGTTAATGGATCTTGTAGTGAACTCACTGCCATTTTCTTGAGGAACCGCCATACTGATTTGCAAAGTGGCTTTACTAGTTCGCACCCCCACCAGCTTTGGAAAAGTGTTCCCCTTTCTCTGCATCCTCTCCAGCATCAATGGTCATTAGTGTTTTTGATTTTAGCCATTCTGACAGGAGCAAGATGGTATCTCAGAGTTGTTTTCATTTACATTTCCCTGATGGCTAAGGATGTTGATCACTTTCTTTTGTGTCTTTCAACCATTTTAAATTTTTCTATTTAGAATTCTATATTTAGTTATGTACTCCAATTTTTAATTGAATTATTTGGATTTTTGGTGGCTAGCTTCTTGACTTCTTTGTATATTTTGGAAACCAACCCTGTGTCATATGTGGGGTGGGTGAATATCTTTTCCCATTCTGTGGGCTGCCATTTTGTCTTGTTGACTGTACCTTTGCCTTCCAGAAGCTTCTCAGTTTCAGGTGGTCCCATTTATTAATTGTCAATCTCAGTGTCTGTACTACTGGTGTTATGTTCATGAAGCAGTCTCCTGTACCAATTCTTTCAAGGGTATTTCCTAGTTTCCCTTCTAACAGACTCAGTATGGCTGGATTTAGGTTGGGGTCTTTGATCCATTTGGACTTAAGTTTTATGCATGTTGATAGATAAGGAACTATCTGCAGTCTTCTACTTGCCAGCATCCAGCTATGCCAGCCATTTATTGAAAATACTTTATTTTGTCCGTTGTAGCTTCTTTGTCAAAAATCAGGTGTTCGTAGGTGTGTGGATCCATATAAGGATTTTAAATTTGATCCCACTTGTCTAAATGTCTATTTTTGAGCCAGTAACAAGCTGTTTACAAGACTATAGCTTTATAAAGAGCTTGAAGTCAGGGATGCTAATGCCTCCAGAAATTACTTTATTGTACATGGTTGTTTTGGCTATCCTGTGTATTTTGTTTTCCACAGAGAGTTGAGTATTGCTCTTTCAAGGTCTGTGAAGGATTTTGCTGGAATTCTGATTGGGATTGCTTTGAATCTGTAGACTGCTTTGGGAAAGATTGACATTTTTACTATATTGATCCTAGCTATCCAAGAGCATGGGAGATCTTTCCATTTTTTGGTATCTTCTTTAATTTCTTTCTTTAAACACTCAAATGTCTTGTTATGCAGGTTTTTCAATTGTTTGATTAGCATTATCCCAAGGTTTTTTTTGTTGTTTGTAGCAATTTTAAAAATGTGATATTTTTCTGATTTCTTTCTCAGCACATTTATCACATGTACATAGTTGGGCTACTGATTTTTTTTTTTTAGTTAATCTTGTATCTTTACACTTTTCTGAAGGTTTTTATCAGTTGTAGGAATTCTCTGGTAGAATTTTTCAAGTCATTTATGTAAACTATCATATCATCTGCAAATAGTGAAAGTTTGACTCCTTCCTGTCCAATTTGTATCCCCTTGATCTCCTTTTCTTATTGTATTGCTCTAGCAAGAACTTCAAGTAAAATATTGAAGAGATATGCAGAGTGTCATTAAATTTCTTTCCTTTTAGTTTGATTTTGGCTGTTGGTTTGTTGTATATTGCTTTTATTATGTCTAGGTATGTTCTTGCTATCCCTGATCTCTCCAAGGCCTTTATCATGAAAGGGTGTTGGATTTTGTCAAAGACTTCTTCAGCATCTCATGAGATAATCATGTGATATTCTTTCTTAGATTGTTTATATGGTAGATTACACTGATGGATTTTCATATATTGAACCATTCTTGCATCCCTGGGATGAAGTCTCCTATATATCATGGTGGATGATTTTTCTGATGTGTTCTTAGATTCAATTTGGCAGAATTTTATTGAATATTTTTGCATCAATATTCATGAGGAATATTGGTGTGTAGTTCCATTTCTTAGATATGTCTTTGTGTGGTTACAAGGTTATTGAAGCCCCAAAAAATGAGTTTGGAAATGACCCTTTAGCTTCTGTTGTCTGGAATCCTTTGAGGAGAATTCCTGTTAGCTTTTCTTTGAGTTTCTGGTAGAATTCTGCACTGAAACCATCTTGCCCTGGGCTTTAATTGGTTGGGACATTTTGAAGACTGCTTCTGTTTCTTTAGGAATTATAGGCCTATTTAAATGGCTTCTCTGTTCTTGATATACTTTTGATAAGCACTATCTATCCACTTCCCTTATATTTTCAAATTTTGTGGAGTACATGTTTTCAAAGTATGACTTGATGTTTCTCTGGATTTCCTCAGTGTCCATTGATATGGTCCCCCTTTTCATTTCTGATTTTGTTAATATACATGTTCACTCTCTGCCTTTTAGTTATTTTGGATAAAGGTTTGTCTACCTTGTTGATTTTCTTGAAGAACCAAGTCTTCATTACATTGCTTTTTGTATTGTTTTCCTAGTTTCTAATTTGTTGATTTCAGTCATCAATTTGATTATTTTGTGGTGTCTACAATTCCAGGGTGAGTGCCCTTCCTTTTGTTCTATAGCTTTCAGTTGTGCTGTTAATTCTCTAATGTGACTATTCTCAAGTTTCTTCATGTGGGCAATTATTGCTATGAACTTTTATTTTAGCAATGCTTTAAAAGTGCTCCAAGAGTTTTTGTAAGTTGTGTTTTCATTCACATTTAATTCTAGCAAGTCTTTAATTTCTTTTTTTGCTTCTTCCTTGACTCAGGAATGGTGAAATTTTGCATTGTTCTATTTCCCTAATTTTGTAAGTTTTATGCAATTTGTGTTGTTGTTGAATTATAGCTTTAAAGCATGGTGGTCTGATAAGATACAGGTGTTCATTCCAGTTTGTCTTTCTAAATTTTTATTTTCAGAATTCCCTCCATGTGTGTTTTCTCTATTAATTCTTTTTCTACTTTGAGGATAGATGAATAACAGTTTTATTCATTTCTTCCTCTCTTTGTTTCTGTTTTATTTTCATAGATTTCTTAGAAATATTACCCCTTTAAGGGTCTCATATATACATGCTCTTTATGGCCTTTTTCATATGTTTCACTTCTTTCAAATATTGAGGAACTTCTTTAGTATGGTTACTAGGCTCTAGTAGAGACATATTGTTCTAGTTATTATTAAGTCTGTTTTTATACTGATATCCAGGAACTTGGGTTTGAGTAGATTGTAAATCTAAGTGCTGATTTCAGGTGTTATCATTTTTGAGTGGGTGTTTTGCTCCTCATATTCTGTTACCCGCTATGGTTCTTAGAAAGGTTTGGTCACTTGTGTTTTCCTGTAGGAAATTCTTCTGTGATCTTCCTATGGGTGACAACTGGGGTTTTTTGGATAATATCTTTTTGTAAACATTCAAAGTTAGTAATTTTGAAGACTTAATGGGGAGTCATTTAGTTTCAAAGAATGGAGTAAAGCAAGGTCTTTCACCAGTATCTGCTTAGTGTTCATAGTATGGGGCCAGAAATTAAGGAGAGGCCAAAACACCTTTTCTTTTACAGATCTGGGGTTGAGCTTTGTTAATTGGATATGGAAAATAGGAAGAATAGTAAAGATCTGAAGCTGTCCTACTAGTTTCAATGTATAACTTGCATCTGTCAGGCTTGGCTGCAAGGTTTCCAGGGAATAAGAGGATGAATGGGGAACAAGGTAGAGAAAAATATTTGTGGGGATAAGATAGGAATATAGTGGATGGGAGGGCTTAAGCACATAGCCTGTTACAGATTTGGTGTGAGACTGGTGAATTGTATTAATATTTGAGAAGAGAGAAGTCATCAATAGATAGATTACTTCCTCCATACCTAGTGTGGCTGGTAGGTTCTCAAGAGAACATTGTAAACTCTTTTGTTCTTTTTCTTTGTTTGTTTACCATTCTTGATTTTCTTCCTTAATAAATAATTTAATAGTAATGATTTTACTTCCCTTTGTATTTTACTTACCAACCACAGTTTCATCTCCGTCCTCTCCCTGTGTTTCCTCCCCCACCTCACTTCTACCCTCCACCTACTTTTTTCTCTCCACTCAGAAGATGTAAGGCCTCCCATGAGAATCAACAAAGCAGGTCTTATCAAGTTGAAGCAGGACCAAGCTCCTTCCCCTTGCATCAAGAGTGGGCAATGCATCCACCATAAGTAATAGGTTCCAAAGTACGAGCTCATGCATCAGGGACAGGTCCTGGTCCCACTTCTACATGCATGAGTCAGTAACATGTCAACTCACTAGTTGTAGGTCCAGAATCTCTATGCTTCCACAAGCTCAGAACAACTGTCTCCCTAGGTTTTTCCATCATGCTCTTGCTCATATAATTGTATGAATTCTCCTCTCTCTCTTCAACTGGACTCCCAGAGTTTGGCTCAGTGCTGGTTGTGCATCTCTACTTCTGCTTCCATCAGTTCTGGATGAAGACTCTCTAATGATAATAAGAGTAGTAACCAATCTGATGAGTCGGAAAACCAGATCTTGCACCATCTCCACCATTGCTAGGAGGCTTAGATGGCATCATTCTTGTGCATTCCTAGGAATTTTCCTGGGATCGGGGTTCTTCCTAGCACAATAATGGACCCTCGTGGAGATAATTATTTCATTAGTTTCCCACTCCATGCCACACCAAACTTGACCATTGTGATCCCTCATTTTCCCACCTCCGTTCCCTCCCCTCTACACCATGCCCTCACTTTGTTTAGGAGACATCTTCAGTTTCTTTCTCGAAGGGAGATTCATGTGTTCCTCTTAGTGTTCTCAAAGTTACCTAGCTGTCAGGGGGTAAGAATTATATCTTGTTTATCCTTTACATCTAACATCCACTTAAGAGTAAGTACATATCATGTTTGTCTTTCTGGATCTGGATTACCTTACTCAGGATGATTCTTTTCTGGTTCCATCCATTTGCACACAAATTTCAAAACTGTATTGCTCTTTTACATTGAATAATCACACACACACACACACACACACACACACACACACACACACACATATATATATATATATATATATATATATATATATATATATATATCACATTTTCTTTATGCCTTCTATGGTTGAAAGCAATCTAGTTTTTCCAGGTTTGGCTACTATGAAATATGCTGCAATGAACATAGTTGAGCAAGTGTCCTTTTGGTATTATAGCACATCCTTTGTGTATATATCCAATAGTTGTTTTGTTGGGGCTTGAGGTAGATTGGTCCCCAATTTTATGAGAAAACAGCATACTGATTTCCAAAGTGACTATACACATTATAATTCCCACCAGAAATGGAGGAATATTTCCCTTACACTGAGTCCTCATTTGATATTAGCTACTCTGAAAAGTGTAAGATTTTATCTGAGTGCCATTCTTTTTTTGTTGTTGTTGTTTTGTTTTTTTGTTTTTCAAGACAGGGTTTCTCTGTGTATCTTTGGAGCCTATCCTGGCACTCGCTCTGGAGACCAGTCTGGCCTCGACCTCACAGAAATCTGACTGCCTCTGCCTACCAAGTACTGGGATTTATTTAATTTTGTATCCATCAACACTACTGAAGGTGTTCATAAGCTTTAGGAGTTTCCCGGGAGACTTCTTCAGGTTACGTATGTATACCAACATATTATCAGCAAATAGTGAAAGTTTGATTTCAACATTTGTAAATTGTGTCGCCTTCAACTAATTTTGTTGCCTTATTGCTCTAGCTATAAACTTGAGTACTATATTGAAAAGATATGGAGAGAGTGAACGAACATGTTGTGTCCCCCCCTCATTTTAATGAAATTACTTTGAGCTTCTTTCCATTTAGTTTTATGTTGCCTATTGGCTTGCTGTATATTGCATTTATTATGTTTAGAAATGTTCCTGGAATCCCTGTTCCTTCCAGAACCTTTGTCATGAAGTGGTGTTGGATTTTTATTAAGTGGTTTTACTTGTAGATTATTTATATGGTAGATTACATTGACAGATTTTGCATATTCAACCCTGCCTGCATTTCGGGGATGAAACCTACTTAATCATGGTGGATGATTTTGTGATGTATGCTTGAATTCCATTTGCCAGTATTATCCTGAGTACTTTTTCCTCAATGTTCAGAAGGCGATTGGTCTATAATTCTGTTTCGTTTTTTTATTTATTTATTAGTTCTAGTTAGGGAACAAGCTGGTTTCACATGTAAGTTCCTTCTCCCTCTCCCTCCCCTCACCCCATCCCTCCTCCCCCACCCTCAACCTACCCCTCACCCCATCCACCCACCACTCCCCAGGCAGGGTAGAGCCCTCAATGGGGGCTCTGAAAAGTCCACCAAATCTTCCTGTGCTGGTCCTGGGCCCTTCACCATGTGTCCTGGGCCAGAGTATAACCCTTCATGTGGGATGGGCTCTCAAAATCCCTGCTTGCACCAGGGAAAAATACTAATCCACCACCAGAGGCTCCCTGGAGTGCAGAGGCCTCCTTATTGACATACATGTTCAGGGGTCTGGATAAGTCTTGTACTGGCCTCCCCGACAGCATCAGGGGTCGATGTGCTCTCCCTTGTTCAGGCCAGCTGTTTCTGTGGGTTTCTTCAACCTGGTACAGACCCCTTCGCTTTTCATTCCTCCCTCTCTTCAACTAAATTCCCGATTTCAGCTCAGTCTATATCTGTGGATGTCTGTCTCTGCTTCCATCAGCCACTGGGTGAGGGCTCTAGGATGGCATAAAGAGAAGTCATCAATCTCATTTTAGGGGAAGGGGTTTTAAGTTATCTTCTCCACCATTGCCTGGATTGTAAGATCCTGTCATCCTTGTAGGTCTCAGGAGATCTCCCTGGTTCCAGATCTCTTCTCAAACCTATAATGGCTCCCTCTGATATGGTATCTCTCATTCTACTCTCTCTCCTCTATTCTTCCCCCAACTCAATATTTCTGCCACTCAATTTCATCTACTCTACTCCTCTTTTCTTGCTATTATTGTAGCAGCTCCCTCCCCCCTACCTTTATGCTCCCAATTAGTTCAGGAGTTCATGCCACTTCCATTCCTGGGGACCAATTATCACTTAGAGTCCTTCACGTTTCCTAGTTTCTTTGGTGAAGAGGATTATAGGCTGGTAATCCTTTGCTCTATGTCTAAAATTCATATATCAGTGAGTACATACCATGATTGTCTTTTTGTGACTGGGTTACCTCACTTGGGATGGTTTCTTCTAGTTCCATCCATTTGCCTGCGAATTTCAAGATTCCATTGCTTTTTTCTGCTGAGAAGTACTCCATTGTATAAATGTACCACATTTTCTCAATCCATTCTTCAGTTGAGAGGCAACTAGTTTGCTTGCAGGTCCTTGCTATTACAAACAATGCTGCTATGAACATGGTTGAACATATGTCCTTCTTGTATGAACATGCACTATTTGGGTATATACCCAAGAGAGGAATGGCTGGATCTTGAGGTAGAGTGATTCCCATTTTCTGAGCAACTGCCATACTGATTTCCAGAGTATTCTTACAAGTTCGCACTCCCACCAGAAATGGAGGAGTGTTCCTTTTCCTCCACATCCTCTCCAGTATAGATTGTCATTGGTATTTTTGATTTTAGCCATTCTGACAGGTGTGAGGTGGTATCTCAGAGTTGTTTTGAGTTGCATTTCTCTGATGGCCAAGTATTTTGAGTACCTTCTTAATTTCTTTCAGCCATTTAAGTTTCCTCTGTTGAGAATTCTCTATTTAGTTCTGCACCCCATTTTTTAATTTCATTGTTTGGTGCTTTGGTGGCTCACTTCTTGAGCTTTTTATATATTTTGGAAATTAGTCTTCTGTCAGATGTGTGATAAATGAAGATATTTTCCCATTCTGTGGGTGGTCATTTTGTCCTACTGACTGTTTACTTTGCCTTGCAGAAGCATCTCAGTTTCAGGAGGTCCCATTTATTAATTACAGACATCAATGTCTATGCTACTGGCCTAATGTTCAGGAAGCAGTCTCCTGTGCCAATTTGTTCAAGGGTAATTCCCACGTTCTCTTCTAGAAGATTCAGTGTGGCTGGATTTATGCTGAGATCTTTGATCCATTTGCACTTAAGTTTTGTGCATGGTGACAGGTATGGATCTATCTGCAATATTCTGCATGTCCAAATCCAATTGTACTAGCACCATTTGTTGAAGATGCTATCTTTTTTCCATTGTATAGATGTAGCACCTTTGTCAAAAATAAGGTATTCGTAGTTGCATGGGTCAATATTAGGGTTTTCAATTCGATTCCATTGGTCTATCTGTCTATTTTTGTGCCAATACCAAGCTGTTTTCAGAACTATGGCTCTATAGTAGAGCTTGAAGTCAGGGATGGTGATGCCTCCACAAGATTCTTTATTGTAAAGAGTTGTTTTGGCTATCCTGTGTTTTTTATTTTTCCATATAAAGTTGAGTTTTGTTCTTTCAATATCTGTGAAAAACTGTGTTGGGATTGGGATGGGGATTGCATTGAATCTGTAGATTGCTTTTGGTAGGGTTGCCATTTTTACTATGTTGATTCTACCTATCCAAGAGCATGGGAGATCTTTCCATTTTCTGGTATCTTCTTTAATTTCTTTCTTTAATGTCTCAAAGTTATTATTGTACAGGTCTTTCACTTTTTTGGTTAGTGTTACCCCAAGATATTTTATGTTGCTTGTGGATATTATGAAATGTGATGTTTCCCTGATTTCTTTCTCATTGGATTTCTCATCTGTATATAGTAGGGCTACTGATTTTTTTGAGTTAATTTTGTATCCTGCTACCTTGCTGAAGGTGTTTAAAAGCCATAGGAGTTCCCTGTTACAGTTTTTTGGGTGACTAATGTAGACTATCATGTTGTCTGCAAATAGTGAAAGCTTGACTTCATCCTTTCCAATTTGTATCTCTTTGATCCCCTTTTCTTGTCTTATTGCTCTAGCCAGAACTTCAAGTACAATATTGAATAGATATGGAGAGAGTGGACAGCCTTGTCTTGTTCCTGATTTTAGAGGAAATGCTTTGAGTTTCTCTCCATTTAGTTTGATGTTGGCTATTGGTTTGATATATATTGTGTTTATCATGTTTAGATATGTTCCTGTTGTTCCTGTTCTCTCCGAGATCTTTATCATGAAGTGATGTTGGATTTTGTCAAAAGCTTTTGCAGCATCTAGTGAGATGCTCATGTGGTTTTTTTTTTTCAGTTTGTTTATATGGTGGATTACATTGATGGATTTTCATATGTTGAACCATCCTTGCATCCCTGGATGAAGCCTTCTTGATCATAGTGGATGATTTTTCTGATATGTTCTTGGATTCGGTTTCCCAATATTTTATTGAGTATTTTAGCATCGATGTTCATGAGGGATATCGGTCTGCAGTTCTCTTTCTTAGTCATATCTTTGTGTGGATTGGGTATCAAAATGATTGTAGCCTCATAGAAAGAGTTTGGCAATATCCCATGTGCTTCTATTGTGTGGAATAGTTTGAGGAGTACTGGAATTAGCTGTTGTTTGAATTTCTGGTAGAATTCTGCAGTGAAGCCAACTGGCCCTGGGCTATTTTTGGTTGGGTGGCTTTTGATGACTGCTTCTATTTAAACTGTTTATCTGATCTTGATTTAATTATGGTAAGTGATATTTATCCAGAAATCTGACCATTTCCTTCAGATTTTCGAATTTTATGGAGTACAGCTCTTCAAAGTATGACCTGAAGATTCTCTGGATTTCCTCTGTGTCCGATGTTATATCGCCCTGTTGGTTTCTGATTTTATTAATCATCATGCTCTCTCTCTTCCTTTTGGTTAGTTTGGCTAGAGGTTTGTCTATCTTATTGATTTTCTCAAAGAACCAACTCTTTGTTTCATTGATTCTTTGTACTGTTTTCCTAGTTTCTACTGTGCTGATTTAGGCTCTCAGGTTGATTATTTCCTGGTGTCTACTCCTCCTTGGTGTGTTTGCTTCTTTTTGCTCTAAAGCTTTCAGTTGTTCTGTCAATTCTCTAATGTGACTTTTCTCCAGTTTTTCCATGTGGGCACTTAGTGGTATGAACATCACTGCTTTCAGAGTGTCCCATAGCTTTGGGTATGTTGTGTCTATATTCTCATTAAATTCTAGGAAGTCTTTAATTTCTTTTTTTATTTCTTCTTCAACCCAGGAATGGTGCAATTGTGTGTTATTCATTTTCCATGCGAATGTAGGTTTTCTACAATTCGTATTGCTGTTGAATTCTAGCTATAATGCATGGTGGTCTGATAAGATACAGGGGGTTATTTCAATTCTTTTTTAACTGTGGAGGTTTGCTTTGCTGCCAACTATGTGGTCAGTTTTTGAGAAGGTTCCATATGGCGCTGAGAAGAAGGTATATTCTTTTGTGTTTGGATGGAATGTTCTATAGATATCTGTTAAACCCAGTTGGGGCATAACTTCTGTTAGATCCTTTGTTTCTTTGTTAAGGTTCTGTCCTGTGGTCCTGTGTAGTGGTGTAAGGAGGGTGTTGAAGTCTCCTACTATAAATGTGTGTGGTTTTATGTGTGGTTTGAACTTTAGTAATGTTTCTTTTAGAAATATGTGTGCCTTCTTATTTGGTGCATAGATCTTCAGGATTGAGACTTCATCTTGATGGACTTTTCCTGTGATGAATATGAAATGCCCTTCTTCATCCCTTTTGATTGCTTTTAGTTTAAAGTCTAATTTGGTAGATATTAGGATTGCTACAGCAGCTTATTTCTTGAGCCCATTTTATTGGAAAATTTTTTCCCATCCTTTTACTCTGAGATATCGCCTGTCTTTGAAATTGAGGTGTGTTTCTTGTAAACAGCAGAAGGATGGATTCTGTCTTTGCATCCATTCTGTTAGCCTATATCTTTTTATAGGTAAGTCTGTTTGGTGTCCTGTAAGCTTCTTGTACTTTCATAGGCATATCCTTCTGTAGGTTGGGGAAGTTTTCTTCTATGATTTTGTTGAATATATTTTCTGTACCTTTGAGCAGTGTTTCTTTACCTTCTTCTACACCTATTATTCTTAAGTTTGGTCTTTTTACGGTGTCCCATATTTCCTGGATGTTTTGTGTTAGGGATTTGTTGGACTTGAGGTTTTCTTTGGTTGATGAATGTGTATCTTCCAGCGAGTCTTCAATAGCTGAGATTCTCTATTCCATCTCTTGAATTCTATTGGTTATACTTAAATCTTTAGTTCCTGATCATTTATCCAGCCTTTCATTTCCAGCATGGCCTCATTCTGTGTTTTCTTTATTGTGTCTATTTCAGCTTTCATGCTGTGAACTGTTTCAAGAACTTAAACACTTGTTTGGATGTTTTTTTCTTGGCTTTCTTTAGATTCATTAAGAGATTTGTTTATTTCTTGTATTTTTGGTTTGTCTTTTCCTCCATTTTGTGTAAATTTGTTTGCTTTTTCTTCTATTTCTTTAAGCAATTTTCTTGTTTCCTCTTTAAATGTCTCTATCAACTTGCTGAGATAATTTTTGAAGAGCATCTCATCTTCATGTTCTGTGTTGGGCTTTTCAGATCTTGCTGGAGTGGAGTCGCTATAGTCTGGTGGTGTCATATTTGTCTTTCTGTTGCTGAGTGAAATCTTATTCTGTCTTCTTCCCATATCTTCTTTTAGTGGGTGCAGGTGGGGTCTCTCTATCTCCTCTTGTGACCCAGTGGTGTATGGGGGCCAGGAATTCAATGTCCACAACTCTGGATGGTCTTATCTCTCCTGGTAGTCTCCTCACTCCTTGTGGATCAGTTGGCGGAAGGAGATGGAAGTGTGGGGTGTTTCCAGATTCAGGGAGCTCCTCCTTGTCTGTGCATGTCTACCCTAAGCAGTCAGGCAGAGGCCCACGGTGGTCGGGGTGAGTGGTGGTTTGGGTGGGGATTGGGTAAGGGCATAGGCTCGCTCACCTAGTTCCTGGGTCGTTTGGCAGAAAGGGATGGAAGATTGGGGTGCTACCAGATTCAGGGAGCAGAGAGCTCCTCCCTGCCTGGAGGAGGTGCATGCAGGGTTTGGGGGGCAGGGAGTGGTCAGGGTGAGTGATGGTTTGGGTGGAGGTTGGGTTAGGGCAGAGACTCACTCACCTAGTTCCTGGGTCAGTCAGCAGAAACCTGTAATCCTGTTTCTTAGATGCATCTTTATTTACTTTGCTTATCAGGTTGTTTGTGGCCTCATAAGAAAAATTTAGCAATATTACCTTCATTTCCCTTGTGCGAATAATTTTAAATGCATGTGTATTAGCTCATCTTTGAAATTCTGATAAAATTCTATGATGGAACAATCTGGTCCTGAGCTTCTTTTGGTTGTGAGAATTTTAATGACTACTTGTATTTCCTTGGGGGTTATAGGTCTATTTATCAGGTCTTGATTTCATTTTGGCATCTTGTACAAGAAAGTTGTTCTTTTCTTTTAAATTTTCCAATATTTGGAGTACAGGCTTTTGAAGTATGAGATTTTCTTCTTTTATCACTGTCTGTTGTTATGCACTCCTTTTTATTTCTGGTTTTCTTAATTTGGATATTCCCTCTCTGACTTTTGTTATTTTGGATAAGAGTTTATATATCCTTTTTATTTTCTCAAAGAACCAAATCTTTGTTTCATTGATTTTTGTCTTGTTTCTATGTTTCAATTTTATTGATTTTATACATGATATTGATTATTTCTTGCCATCTACTCCTCTTGTGTGAGTTTGATTCTTTATGTTTTAGAGAAGCATAAACAACTTAATGTATGCCATTAAGTTGTGTGTGAGAGAGTTCTCCACAGTCTTTATATAGGCACATAGTACTATTATCTTTCCTATTACCACTGCTTGCATAGTGTCATGAAAGTTTGGGTATGTTGTTATTCAGTTTCATTAAATTCTAAGAAGTCTTTGATTCCTTTTTTCTTCCTTGAACCAGTAATGGTTTAGTTGAGAGTTGTTTTGTTTCTTAGAGTTTGTAGGCTTTCTGTAGTTTGTGTTGCTAAACTGTAACTTTAATTCATGTTTGTCTGATAACATACAAATGTTTATTCCAAATGTTTTCTATCTGTTCATATTTGCTTTATGATTGAGTATGTAATCAATTATATAGAAGGTTCCATGAACTGATGAGATTAAGGTATATTATTTTGAGTTTGGGTGAAAAGTTCTGTAGTTGTCTGTTAAGTTCATTTGAGCCATAACTTCTGTTAATTCTCTTGTTTCTCTGTTAATTTTCTGTCTGGTTTTCTATATAGAGTGGGGTATTGAAGTCTCCCACTATTATTTTATGGGATTTGTTCTGTGGCTTAAGTTTTAGTGATGTTTCTTTTACAAACGTGGGTGCCTTTGTATTGAAGCAGAGATGTTCAGAATTAAGACTTCATCTTGACAGATTATTTTCTTTGATGAATATGAAATGCCCTCCATATCTTTTGATCAATTTTAATTTGAAGAATATTTTGTTAGATAGTAGGATAGCTGCACAAGTTTTCTTCTTATGTCCATTTGATTGAAAATAATCGCACAACATTTTATTTGAAGTAATATCTGTTTTTGAAGTATTTCTTGGATGCAGCAGAAAGATGGATCCTGTTTTCTTATTCATTCTGTTAGCCTGTGTCATTTTATTGTTGAATTTAGTCCATGTTATTTGCCAATGATTGATAATTTCCTGGGAGCTGTTTGTTGTTTTATTGTGTGTGTGTGTGTGTGTGTGTGTGTGTGTGTGTGTGTGTGTGTGTTTGATTTTTGTTTTGTTTTTTGTTTTGATTTTCGGTTCTGGTGATAGTTGTGTTAGTATGTGTGTTTTCCTTCTTTGGCATTTTCTGTTGTGACATCTATTACCTGTGTTTTGTGGATGTAACTGAGTTTCTTGGGTTGGAGTTTTCCTTATAGTACTTTCTGTATGACTGGATTTGTAGATATGTATTTTTAAGATGTGTTTTGTCACGAAATATCTTGTTTTTAACATCTATATTTATCAAAAGTTTTGCTGGTTATGGTAGTATGGGTGGCATCTATAATCCCTTAGTGTCTATCAAATATCTGTCCAGGACATTGTGGCTTTTAGAGTCTTCAATGAGAAGTTGGTTTTAATTCTGATAGGTCTGCCTTTATACATTACTTGGCCTTTTTCTTTGTAGCTATTAATATTCTTTGTTTATTCTGTATGTTTGTGATTTGATTATTATATAATGAGAAGCTATCTGTAAGGTTCTTTTACCTGTATAATCATGTCTTTCACCTGTCTGCAGGCTCTTGGATACTGCAATAAAACAGTGGCTTTCCACCTTGGATGGTGGCAGGGCCTGGCTGCCTTGCTGGTAATATGATGGTAAGGGGAGTAGCATGGAATGTTCCCTGGGTTTTGGTTACTTTGTGGACTGTGGTGAAGTCCAACTCAGAGGTAAGCCACTCACCTGTTTTTGTTTTTTGATTTCTTTGGCGTTTTTTTGTTGCTTTTTGTTTGTTTGTTTTTTGTTGTTTTTCAAGACAGGGTTTTTCTATACAACATCGATAGATGTCCTGGAACTCTCTCTGTATACCAGGCTGGCATCAATCTCACAGAGATTCACCTGCCTCTACCCTCAACTGCTGGAATTATAGGCATGTACCACCACCGCTGACCTCACCTGTTTTTCTAACTGATATATTTTGCACCTGTGCCTGTGTGGCCTGCTGGGATTCCCTGGAAGCACAGGCCAAAGGAAAGATATTCTGGCACATGGTGTTTCATGGCAGAGTGGGTGGTAGATGAAGAGAGTCCAATGAATGGTAGGGTGTGGGCACAACCTGGAGGCAGGTCTCTCACCTGCTTGCAGGCTGGTGGTGATGTAAATGCTTAAAATTAAATGTTTATATTTTAAGAATAACAAAAGAAATAATAAAATTTAATAAAATATTAGTTTCTCTGTTTTACATTACAGAAAGCTCATACCTGTTATACACTAAGTGCTTTGAAAGTTTTTTATGGATATTATTACAGAAATTTCATTGGGTGGAGAAGATCAGTTTCATGATGAAAGCCTTGTTCTTTCAACTGATAGGTGAAATTTACACTTCAATGCTTTTTTAATAATGCATTTTTATTTCAATTTCTTGCTTTATTTTGGGACAAATAACAATGACAGGTGCAGATGACAAAGGTTAGCTTGCTGTGGAGGGAATGAGATACATAGTATAGAAAAAAAAATCATAAAAAAGCCATGAGCCTATTCTCCAGGGAGCAGAATGTTAAAATACAAAATGTTCACAGTAACTGACAGAAAAACTAGATTTCTGATCTCATAGATTTGCAATCAATTCTTGATTATCTATACTAATTGGAAGAGTAGCGTCATATTATTTTAAAATTCATTTGTGTGAGATGACTGATTCAAGGACACTTGATCATATTCAAGGCCTGTTGAAATTCATAGAGGACCATATTTTAATGGTCTAATACCAGTGTTCCAATACCAGTTCTTCATACTTTTAAAGTGTCCTTGAGAAAACTGCTAAGGCTTAAGTAAGACAGAGAAATGAGCGTTTCATTGTAGTTCATTAACTGCCAAGTACAAAACAGGCATGACAACATCAGCTAAAATAAAAATTTCCTAAGGCTGTTTTATGTTATGCCATCTTGAAAATGTAACTGAAGGTATGGTTTAAATGCCCTAAAAAGGGCATTTCCCTTAACATAATCACATGAAATCAGTCTATTTTTTCTTAATTACTTGGTCAACAAAAAATATTTTTATTTAAAGATACTTAGATCAAAATTTTAAAATCAGTCCAAATGTTTCATTAATTTTTTGAATGTATCTTTCAGAAAGTGTAAATATGAGCAGACCTCATAGGTGCCCATGTAGGCAGGAGGGGAGTCACTCCCAGTGCTTGACTTAGAGACAGTTGTGAGTCATTCATTGTAGATGGTGGGAATCAAACACAGCATCTTTGGAAGAGCAGTGCTCACTATTAATTACTCCACGCCACATAAATGCCATAAGATACAAAATTATTCAAACAGACACTGTAGAGATAAAGCAGTATTTCTCCCAGGATTCTCTTTCCTGAATTTGTCTAACAATACTTTCCTTGTGAATTTAGTATTTTCAACTTCTGATACTGTCTACATTGGGTGTGGCTATTCATGTTGGCTGGATTTTTAAATGGAAATTTTTATGTTATTGGAAGAAAAAGATCAGACAGCACTGACACCAGCATTGGAATACTATGAAAAATTAAGCATGGGTCTTTTACTGTAAGTACCACTATGATGCTATTTCAAAGTTGTACCCTACAGCCTAAGAATTGGACTTTTTCATTTCAAGCATATAATATGAGGTGTCCTCCATAAGTCAGAAAATGATACCTTGCTACACAACAAATCTTCAAGCACATTGAAATTAAAATTCATACTCTCTGTAATTAATTGAAATTATTTTGCTAACAATTGACCACATAAATTATAACATATACTTGTAAATTTTTAATTTAAAATGAGTATAATACATTTTGTCAAAAGAACTTGGATTAAATTCCCTGTCTTGTACTTAAAAACTCTTATTTAGAGCTGGGTACTCCTTTACACTCCCTGAAGGCCTCAACCTTCATTTCAATTCATTGTATAAAAACATTTCAAGAGGTCACATAAAATTTCTGAACTCCAGACAACATTACACACTTAGCCTATTTAACATACTTTCTTTTTATTTGTTTTTTTATTTTTGTTCATTTGTTTACTTATTTAATGTTTTGCCAATCTTGTGTATAATCCAAACCTCCACTACATTAATATCTATACAGCAATTATTCATTGTCTTTCTTGCATATTTTTTGCTTTGCTATATCAGATCATGGAGTTCCTCATTAGGGCTGGTCATTTTACATCAGATCTCAGAGTCCAAAGAAATCAGTCTGTGATTCTTTGACACCTGCTTAGAAGTCATCTGTGCTGATGGATTCACAACTTCCTAATTTATGGCCCTACCCAGTCCATGGCTCTTTCATGCATCTTATTTATTAGGTAATAATATACTAAATCTCACAGTATACAACTTTATGTAACTACTTTTAAGTATATAAAAATCATTTTCATAAATTTCTGAGGTTTCCTTACAGAAACCCATGTTCCTTGGGTCTGGATCAGTCCCATGCTGGTATTCCAGCTATCAGACTGGGGAGCAAGAGTTGCCGGGATGTTCACTTCAGTTGTTTCTGTGTGTTTCACCAGCATGGTCTGAACCTCTGTGCTCTTCACTGGTCCTTCTCTGTATTTGGGTTCCAGTTCAGATAGGTGATTAGTTATGGGTGTCTGCTTCTACTTCCACCAGCTGCTGGATGAAGGCATATAAGTCAGTCATCAATCTCATAATCAGGGGTGGGCATTTAAGGTAGCCTCTCCTCCGTTGTATTTATCCCTGGCATAGGTGTTGACTTTGGGAGCCCAGTCCATATAGAGGAATACTCCCTGAGCCAAGACACATGGGGTGGGCCTAGGCCCTACTCCAAAGGAAACAAAAGACTCTGATGACACCCTATGAAAGGCCTCACCATCCAGGGGGAGCAGAAAAGATATATGACAGATAAGGTTTTAGTTTTGGAGGGGTGGGTAGGGGAGGACTGGTGGGAGAAGGGAAATGGGATTGTCATGTAAAACAATCCTGTTTCTAATTCAAATTAAAAAAAAGTTGGAAAAAAATCCTTTTCCTTTGCTTGGGAGATTTCTCTGAAGAGTTATCTCTGTCACTTTCTCCTGATATTCTCTTACTGATAACTATCCCACTTTTACTTTAAGCAATCCTGCTTAATGAGTCTCCTATCCAGATTTTATTTTATTTTTTTCATATTCTTTTTTGTTAGAAAGAAAATTATTTTGCATGTTGATCCCAGGTCCTTTTCCCTCAAATCCTCCCCTGCCCCCAAAACTAAAACCCTACATATCCCATACCCTTTCTTCTCCCAAGGGAAGCGGAGGCCTTCCATAGGGGGTCTTCAAAGTCTCTCTTATTTCTTTGGGATAGGGCGTAGGCCAACCCTCTAGTGTCTAGGCCTTCAACAAAATCAAACACACCTTCATGGTAAAGGACTTGGAGATATTAGGGGAAAAAGGAACATGCTTCAGCATAATAAAGGCTGTACACATCAAGCCAAGGGCCAATGCCAAACTAAATTGAAAGAAACTCAAAGTGATTCCTCTAAAGTCAGGAAAAAGATGAGCTCTTTTCTTTTTCTATATCTATTCAATATTGTTCTTGAAGTTCTAGGTAGAGCAATAAGACAACAAAAGTAGATCAAGGGGATACAAATTTGAAAGCAAGAAGTCAAATTTTCACTATTTGTAGATGATATGATAGTTTATATAAGTGAACCAAAAACTCTACCAGGGAACTCCTACAGCTGATAAACACCTTCATCAAAGTGGCAGAATACAAAATTAACTCAAAAAAGTCAGTAGCCTTTCTATAAAAAGATGATAAATGTGCTGAGAAAGAAATCAGAAGAACATAACCTTTCACAATAGACACAAACAACACAAAATATCTTGGGGTTAGTCTAATGAAATGAGTGAAAGACCTGTATGACAAGAACTTTAATTCTTTAATGAAAGAAGTTAAAGATGATGTCATAAAATTGAAAAATCTCCCATGCTCTTCAATATGTAGGAATACTGTAGTAAAAATAGCAATCATATCAAAAGCAATATAAATTCAGGGAAATCCCGATCAAAATTCCAGCACAGACCTTGAAGGAGCAATACTCAAAGTCATATTGAAAAACAAAAAACCTAATACAGTCTATTTACTCCTGTACAATAAACATCCTTATGGAAGCATCACCATTCCTAACTTCAAAATCTAAAATAGAGCTATCATAATGAAAACAGTTTGGTATTGGCACAAAAACTAATAGGGGGACTAATGTAATCAAAATGAAGACCCTTATGAACACAAAATATTTGACAATGAAACCAAAATTATACAACCAGAAAAAGAAAGCTTCTTCTACAATTGGTGCTGGCAAAGCTGGATGCTGACATGGAGAAGAATGCAGATAGATCTATATCTATTGCCATATATAATATTTAATCGTAAATGGCTTGAAAGGTCAACATAAACTAGGCACACTGAACCTATTAGAAGAGAAAGTGGGAAGTACCCTTGAATGCATTGGTATAGGAGACCACTTCCTGAGCAAAGCAGCAGTAGCACATACCCTGAGATTGACAATTAATAAATGGGATATTCTGAAACTGACAAGCTTCTGGAGGGCAAAGGACACAGTCCATGAGACAAAATGGCAGCATACAGAATCAGAAAATATCTTCACCAGCCCCACATCTGACAAGGGTTGATCTCCAAAATATACAAAGGTCTCAAGAAACTAGACACGAAAATATGAAATAATCCAATTCAAAAATCCAAACAGAAAATTTTCAACAGTGGAATCTCAAATGGCTGGAAGGCCCTTAAAGAATTTCTCAAATCTTTACCTATCATAGAAGTGCAAATAACATGTCTAAGATACCATCCTATACCATTAAGAATGTTTATGATAAAAAACACCTGTGAAAGCTTATACTTGAGAGTATGTGGAAAAAGGGGCATAATCCTTCATTGCTGGTGGAGTGCAAACTTGTACAGCCACTTAATAATCCAGTGCGGCAGTTTCTCAGAAAATTTAGATTCTATCTACATCAAGACCCAGCAATACCACTCTTAGGTATATAGCCAAAGTGTGCACTCTTAACTCAAGGACTTCTGTTCAAATATGTTCATAGAAGCATTACTTGTAAAAGCCATAACCTGAAAGCAACCTAGATGTCCCTCAACTGAATAATGTGTAAAGACAATATGGTACATTTACACAATGGAGTACTACTCCGCAGAAAAAAAGAAAGAAAGAAAGAAAAAGAGAAAGAAAGAAAGAAAGAAAGAAAGAAAGAAAGAAAGAAAGAAAGAAAGAAAGAAAGGACAAGGACATCTGGAAATTCCTAGGCAAATTGATGGGACTAGAAGAAACCTTCCTGAGTGAGGTAACTCAGAAAAAGAAAGATGAACATGATATGTACTCACTCATAAGTTGATATGAGACATAGAGCAAAGGATAACCTGCCTACAATCCACAATGCTAAAGAATCTAGGAAAAAAGGAGGTGCCTAAGAGAGATATACATAGACACCCCACAGAGAAGGGTAAATGGACAAGATCTCCTGAATAAATGGGGAGCATGGTTTGAGGGGAAACTGGAGGGAAGAAGGAGAGGTTGCATAAGAATCTATGGGATCAGGAAAGTAGAGTTGGGAGCAAGACCGAGACGTAGAGCAAGGAAAGAGATAACATAATAGAGTGGACAATTAAATGTTTAGGGAGAAACCCAACACTAGGGAAATTCTCAGGAATCCACAAGGTTGACCCTACCTAAGAATCAAAGCATTAGTGGAGAGGGTACATTAAATGCCCTTCCTGTATAATGAGATGGTTGACTACCTTAAATGTCTTTATTCAGTAGCTGATGGATGCAGAAGCAGAGATCCACAACTATGCTCTGGGCTGAACTGATGTCCACTGTTAGAGAGGGAGGAGTGATGAGTAAAGAGGTCAAGACCATGCTGGAGAAACCCACAGAAAAGGATGACTTGAGTAAGTGGGAACTCACTGACTCCAGACTGAAAGCTGGAGAATATGCATAAGATCAAACCAGGCACCCTGAATGTAGATGTTATTGGGGGACTCTGGCAGTTTTTGGAACTTCTGGCAGTGGAACTGGTATTTATCCCTAGTGCACAAATTGGATTTTTGGACCCTAGTCACTCTGGAGGGATGCCTTGCTCAGCCTTATAGTAACGAGTGCCTAGGTCCTTCCCCAAAGGATGTGACAGACTGAAGTTTCCCCGGCAGAGGCCTTATGGTCTCTGAGGATTGGATGGTATGGTATGGGGAGTTGGTTGGGGAGAATGAAGGATGAGAGGGAGAGGGATCTTTAATTAGTATGCAAATAAGATTGTTTCAAAAATTAAAAAATATTAAAAATGACACCACACCAAAAATCAATTAACACTTAGTAGGAGAGCAATGCTTTCCTATTGGTGCTAGTTTTACTGAAGACTCAATTTGTTCCCCCCAACTGTTTGCGTCTTTGGAGAATTTGGGAAATACTCACTCACACCTTCTCTTCCTAAACATTGAAGAGAGCAAATTATCCCTGCTGAGGACACCATAAGCAAAATTGGTGAGCAGTGTGAGATGACTGGACTGTGCATCTAGTGTTGCTCACTGTGTTAAATTAGTCACCATAAACTTTCTCTGCCAAATATTTCTTTGATTATAATTCTTAGAATACTTATAATTTGAACTTTAATAAAAGAATCATTTCCTGGATTCAAAGCATTCCACCATCTTTAGACATCAGAGTAAGATACTTCTTATGTGTCCTCTCTGCTACATCTCACAAAAGTTGTGTAAGTGCACACAGAAGCAGAGAACAAAAAGGGCATGTCAGCCTCTAGTTGACCCCTTAGAATATTGTCTCTGATGCATAGTTGATATCATTAATACTTAAAATATTTAGCTTATGAGAAATCATGAAACACTGAAAGAGAACTCACATGAGTTACAAACACAGTTGTTCCTTCTTGCTTTATTATTGGTCAGGTCATTAAATTCTCCAGTTTAAATTGACATATTTGCAAAGTAATAAAAGATAATATTTTTATCTCTTTTTGAATATTAATAATATAGGGTCTCATATTAAAGTGTGTACAAATAATATGTATAAATGATATTGGGGAATGTACTGTTTGACTATTTTCTGAATTAAGAGCAATAACTAGCACCAGATATTTATTGTATATTAATCCAATTAACCATAGGACAGGCTCTAAAAATACTTTCTAGTATATTTCTCTTCCCAGTATAGTCAAAACAATATCTTAAATAAATCAACATTGTACATGAACATACTCTACCTTCAATTTTTCATTATTCTCTTCTCACTCATTAATTTTCACACACACACACACACACACACACACACACACACACACACACACACATACACACACACACATACACACACACACATACCCACACACACACACACACACACACACACAGGGATATGCATACATTTTTATTTCTATCCGTTTTTTTAAAAGACATTATTACATTGCTTTATAATTAGAAGTACTTACAAGCCATAGAGAACATTCAAATATATAATTATAATCCAAATGGCTATGACAGATTCTCATAATCTTTTCTGACTGTGCATCAGAATCACATACAGGGCTCCATATAAAAAGTTTATGAAGCTCAAACTTGGAATTGCAGATCTACTCGTTCAGCCTCAAGTATCTCCATTTCTAGCAGGTTAACACATGATACCTATGTGGACAAGACACAGCAGGACATAGCAAAGTTTAAGGTCCAAAAAGTCTGACATAATACGTGAAAAATTATAGAAAAATCTACAGTCTGTGGGATGTTGGAAATCTGCTGCAAAAAGCTTTTTTATGCAAATGACCCATTAGAACTTTTTAAAGCTTCCTGCCTGGGTCTATTGGATTTCTGGCCTACCACTCTGTTACTTAATAAACTGTTAAGGCTTCTTCTACAATTATTATGATTTTCAACCCCAATAATACATTCCAGAACAAGGAACATGGAAATTATTGCTGTTCTTAAAGAAGCCCAGCCTTCAGCATCTTCAGTTGGTGTGGCAGTCACCTAAGGAGTAAGATTTATGTTTCTAACCCACCAATGTTTCTACTCGCTTTGTGAGCCCTTGATAGGTGCTATTCCAAATTTCAGTTTGCAAAAAAATCAGTTGTGCAGAGAAATGAATGATTCCAGTCTTCTGTAATGCCAACAGTGGCTAAAGTGCTATACCCAAAGTATAGCAGTTTCTCTGACATGCCCCAATTCCACGTCCACAGACTTTACCATGCTGCCAGAGTTTCTGGCCCAGTCCTATTTTCATCCTTCATCTTAACCTCCTTCTTGCCTCATTTTTTTTTTTACTTTGCTTTGCACTTCCATATTTCCCTTTCATGTTTCCATATTTTGTTTCCTTCTGGTCTGTCATATTCTTCCTGAAGCAATGTCCTTTTTCCTCTCTAGACAGTCTCATTTGAAGGTATGGATGTATTAAACATTTTCTTGAAAACACTATTTCTTAGGGTAAATAAATGAATAATTAAAATAAAGTAAATTTGAAAACACCCATTTGTGCTTTTTTCCATTGAAATTTTATTTGTATGTTCTTTGGTAATTTTGTACAAGAATATCATATATTTAAAGTAGTGATAAATTCTTATCCCTCTGGAACATTAAGTCCAAATAACCACCCTCTTCTCTAAATTTCTATGGTCATTATCTTTGATCACAGCAACAGAAAAGAAACAAATATGAAAATAACAACAGAAATGGGATGTAGTGATGGAAAACCAGATTGTATTCTTTTCGAGAAATATAAAAGACTGCAATTTTGTAGTAGAAAAAATGCTGACCAACATAAGCAGAGTGTAATGGGTTGTCCTAGAAGAAGCTTGGAGCTACTGCTGATAGAAAGAAAGGCAGAGTCCTTGCTTAAGAGCTGTCACAGAGAAGCAACACTTTAACAGCAACTAGGCTAGAGGCATTTCTGCTGCTTTATTTTTTTTTTTTCTTTTTCACGTTCTGGAAATCTGGCTGCCTCTGCTCTTCAACTAAGAACTTTTCTGAGGTTAAATTTAAAAATATTGGCCTGATTCATTTGGCAGTTGAAGATGGCAAAATGTTGGATCTGTTGTGTGGTTATTATTAATGTCTGCTGTGAAGCTCTACAATGAAAAAAGCAAAAGGGAAAAAAGTATACTGCTGAAAAAGAAATGTTACAGCTAAGGATTGTGCTGAAAAGGTAAGGAAATTAGTGTCATTGAGCAGAGGGATCCTGATCTGAACTGAAGGAAAAAAGGGGCCTTCTCAGGCATGAGGCCATCCACTAAGCTTCAAGTTTGTAAAAAGAAGAGAGCTAAGGAAATTTCTGCTCCAAGAGGACAACTGCAAACAAAAGCAGATGTTAATGTGACTCAGTGGGTCATCGTGAACTGACAGCTGAATTTGGCATTGTCATTCACATTGTGATGACTTTAGTTGTCCAAAAGACTAAAGGAAGCCCAATTCATCTTCAACAGTGAGATACCCAGTAGCATGTGACAAGATAATCCTTTCAAGAAAGCCTTGAGAGGACATTCCACAAAGCTATGAAACTGAAGCTTGAATAATGTCGGAACCACCCAAAAGTTTGAAGAATTTGAAATCATAATTTTGTCTTAAATTATTGTTAAAATAGAAAGAAAGAATACAACAAACAATAGATCTAAACATATTGATGAATATCCAATTAAGACACAAAATATTACTAAAGGTTAGAAATTATTAAATATAATATATACATGATTAAGTTATAAGAATTAAAGGTTATTGAAAGTTAAGGTGAGCTGATGCTAGGAATTGGAATTTGTTTCCTCACTAGATCTACTTCAGATGTTAGGCAGCAGGAGTACACTAGATACTTTTGAATTAACTTAAAATCTGGCTTTAGGGGTATTCAACAAAGAAGTTGAACTTGTACTAAAGACCCAGGAAAACAGCCTATGGATAAATTAAGCATCTTGACAGATAACTTTAACCATGAAAATATTTTCCCATGAGGATAGTAATCTGCTATCTCAGAAAATTCACAAGCAGAAAATAATATATTATAAAGGACCAATGCTTTCTACAGCTATGGACGTGAATACTAGAGAAGTGTTGTTGTCCAACTTTGTAAAGAATGATTTGATTACAAGGGGTGATATCTTACTCTCAAAAGAGGGAAGGGGCCCACTGCTTCAACAATAAGTGTCATAAAAACCTGGATCTATTGAATTTCTCTATTAAAGTTCCAATCTTGACAGAACAGGTAAAGATATTAATTTTTGTTTCCTATATTGGGGATTTTGGTATGCCTTAATCAATAACACCAGGACTACCTACTTTTATTCTTACAAGTGTTAATGATAAAACCTACAGCCAGCAAAACCATTTCTTTCTTAACTATAATATTGGGCTTCACTTTATCCATAATAATTCTGCATATGTGCAGTCCTCACATAAAATTGAACAGAAATTTTAAGTCATAAAGCTTAACTTTCCAGCTACCATCTATTCCATATGGATCACCTATGAAGCTATATACTATAATAGACAACATGCTCTTGATAGAAGAAGCTTATTGAAAATGTAAAGATAATCTGACATCTCCTGACATCTTCTGAGGTACAAAGAATCCCATACTACCAAACTGGAACAACTCATGAAGTTGTTTCTTGTACAATAAAATGTCTCCTTTCTGCGTCTTCACCTTAAAAGAGCATTTTGAAGAAAACACCACTTATACTTGCAAACTGCTAAAAGATAAAAGCACCTAAATTTTTCTTCAAAGAAAAATAATGCCTTTATTTATTTAGCATAAATGTAAGTCTTGTTATAGCTATATTGACAGTTCTAATATTTTGAGTTTTGCTTTTCCTCATTATTTTGCACTTTAATAATATTGGTGTGATATATAAAAATGATTACAACTTTATATTATTTTCTTTTTTCATCATTTTATTTCATCATTGGGTTCAAATTTATTTCATTATTGGGTTCCTTCTTAAAATTTTTCATTTATTTTTTAGCACATTCTGAAGATATTGCTTCACTGTGTTTTATTTTATATTTTTTGTTCCTTTGAGATTTTGTTTTATGTTGTTCCTGTTGTTTTTCTATAGCCTGAGGAGTCTCTCTCTTAAATTTGAAAGAGCATTGAGGGGCTGTAGGGAGAAATCTGTTTACAGGTTCTGCTGACCATACATGCTTGGGCATGGTCAGAGTTATATAGCAAGGTTTTAAGAAGGAGAGAGGTGCACTCACCGCTCTCTTGCCTGGCTGAGCTAACAGAGAAGCACTTCTGGGTCCGTCCTGGTCAGGTGCAAACCTGGTTACTGGCTCCTTTGCATGAGTACTTTTCCCTATAAACTCCCTGTTATCAACCTATTCTTGACTCCACTTTGTTTTCAACTATAAGAGACTAACAAAGCATTCCATTACTATGAGCAAACTACATAAAGATGGTTCTCAGTTAGAAATAATGTATTCTATCTCCTGGGGCTTGGCATTTCTGGGTTGAATGGTTGTTACAATTGTAGTATCACCAATAGGACCTTCCAATTATCCTTTTTAAAAATTTGACTTCGAGGATAAAGCAGATTTAAATTAAACGTATGCATCAAGGACTGCAAATTCTACTTTGGAAATTTCAAAGTCCTTTCCAATTAATGAAAATAATAATTAAAAAATATTTACTTTTGTTCTGAGATTGTACAACATCAGGAAGGGATTATTGAGATTCAGATTTTTGAAACTGCAAAGGAGCTTATCAAATCAGAACAATAGGGTAGGTAGAGGGGGAGATTCAAAGGCCTTACACAAAGCCACCAGCATTAGGAAATTCAATAAATCAGTTTCCAAAGAGAAAAGCTGGACTATCTTTTATCTAGAGGTCCACATGTAACAGTTAGAACATACCCAAGAAAGCACACTCTCCAAATGACTATTTTAAAAGTTCCAACTCTTAGCCGGGCATTGGTGGCACATGCCTTAAATCCCAGCAATCGGGAGACAGAAGCAGGCAGATCTCTGTGAGTTCGAGGCCAGCCTGGTCTCCAGAGCTAGTGCCAGGATAGGCTCTAAAACTACACAGGGAAACCCTGTCTCGAAAAAACAAAAAAAAAAAAAAAAAAGTTCCAACTCCTTTTTATAGGGACACGACACTGAGATTCTTACCTTCTATCCATTTCCTATCTTGGAAATGTGTGGGGTTTTCTTTGTAAGTAATATGTCTCTGCTTCTGATACTATTCATGCCTCTGTTCAAATCCAAGTATGTTCCATCAAACCCTGATATATGTCAATATCATCTCCCTCTGGGATAATAGTGGGACCAAGAAAATAAGGGGGAAATTCATGTATCAAAATTTTTAGAAAACATTTCTCAGAAGATGTTGATATATATACCTGCCTTGCTTTAGAAAAATTCTTTTTTGCAAATACTTTATGCTAGTGTATGAAAAGACCCCTGGAAGCTCAGGCCCCCAGGATCTCAGCCCAGTATCTCCGCTTCCCCAATCACCATGTGGAGGCAAAATCTTGAAGCAAATAGGAAGAGGCTTTACTGTAGTTGTTTAACAAGCTAACCCCATGTTAGCTCGGGCCTTTCACCCATCCCTCATGGCAGATGGCAAGGAAAGAATGTTCGAAGCCACAGCATAGAGATCTTAAAGGGCAGTATATGGGGAGTGTCTAGGGGTATACACAGACTCAGGATTGGTGTGCCTCCAGGCTTGGAGACTTTGTCCTGTGTTGATTGGTCAACTGGTTGTTATGGCCCATAGCCTCTTCCAGGGTGGTTGCTATGCTATTCGAGTCATTGCTGTGCACTTGTCCATAAAGCACACCCAGAGCCATAAAGCATAGCACCACCAGCTAAGTTCTGATTGGTTCCTTGCCATGAGGTAGGCATCTGACCTCCTAGTGACCAAGACAAGGTCAGGCAAGTACATGTTTGGCTGTTATGGCTGCCGAAAAGGGGAGCTGGTCCCTTCAGTATACTCAAGCCACATATCTATTTCTTTAATCTTTGGTTCCCCCACATAGGACTATACATTTTAATATCATCAACCAATAAAAGCAGCAGCATCTATATTTAATTACTTAGTTAGCCACTGAGAGAAATTCTCTGTTGAAGGATATGTAGACATGGGGACAAAACAAAACAAAACAAAACAAAACAAAACAAAAACAATTACTGCATACACAGTGAAGAACCTTGTAAATACACTTTATTTGAAGCTTAAGGGTGGAAAAAAAGGCTCTTTTGACTACATAGTGTACAAGGCATTGAAATCAAGTCTTGAATTTATATAGCAATAAATCTGACAAGTGAACCATGTTTGGAAGAAAATCCTGTATCTGTATTATTTTTACTGTTTGACTTATTAGGGCAATATTAGGAAGGCATAGTTCATTGCATCAAATTACTTTGCCTTCCCATAAGAAGTGTCATTTGGCTAGCATATGAGGGAAGAAGATGAATACATTTGGTCAAGAAATACTGAAATTTAGTACACGTTTTCAAGTTCATTTCAGTTTAAATCCACATTCTGCTATGACTCAAGATGATCCTTATGTAACAAAATAGTAATAGAAGAGAGATGCAACAATTTTCATCTAAAAAATAATCACAGTTATTTGCTGTTGTCCTGCTCCAGTGTCCATACTGCATTGGACATCTAGAATAACTCAGCTCTACTCAGGACAAGTCAAGACTAATTGTAACTCAAAATCTATTCCTTGCTCTCCATTGGTGTCTCAGAAAAAAAATAGGCACCTGCATTGTAGACCCAAATTCCAAGGTTTCTGCCTGTTTAAGCACCATTCTAGGAAATCAACAAAACACTTTTGTTTGGAAAACCTTCCAGACTCTTTCTTCATGATTTTATCTAAATATAACCTTTAGGTTGTGAAAGGTATGACAATACATCTCACAGCTTTGTTTGAAAGCTCAATTCTTACACATGATAGTTTTGATTTTAAGTACTAAATATTTGTTTCTTTATACTAGTGCCTACCAGCTAAATTCTTGCTGCCAGCTTCTGTAGCCTTGCTATTAAAAATTATAAGTGCTTCCAACTCTCAATTTAGATAGTTGAACTGAGTACACATTTCAGGTACACTTGTGACAAACATGAAAATGCTTAATGTGTTCCAGTCAAGTTAATAATGTCTGTGTTGCTTCTGTCTGATATCTACAGTGAACATTTAAATTTTCACCTGCTTCAGTTTCTACTACTGTTTCTCTAAATAATTTTCCTTCTTAGTGTTTACCAACCTGATTCCATTAATAATGTCAAATAGCTAATTTACAACATATAAGAACAACTTATATGGCATCATTTTAAAATGCACCCTATAGAAATAAGCAGATACTAAAAAATTCAAGTGCTGCAGAAGGGTTTGTGTAGTCTGTCTTCTTAATTACACAGAGGGTAACAAAACTCAGCAAGGTTGTATAATAAATGGACACAACTTAAGAACAAACTAAAAATTCTGCTTTACAAGAATTAAACATCTATAAGTATTTTTAATTTTAAATTTTAATAAAATTTCCCAACAATGGCAAGGCTAGTGCATATATGGAAGTAAAATAGAAACCTATATTCTGATATTGTAATTTCAGTCTTTAAAAATCTTCAAAACTCTGCTTGTGCCAGTGTAGAAGTTCATACTGTGACCGTGGTTTGTACTTACATATAAAGATTCTCTGCTACTATCATCACAATGTATTCACTGTAATTTAAGGGTGCCAATTTCTAAAGTTCTGATGTGATAACAGTATTTTCTTGTCTCTGCGGAGGTTACAGACAGCTGTAGAAGACAGATCCAACTGCCTTTTGGCAGGAGCCACAGACATGTAAGGCTGTTTGGGATGCAATTGCATTTTAATTTAGGTTAATGAGAAAACACACCTAAGTTGGCTTTTCCACATCTTTGATGACTACTTAACTGCATTTAAATTTTCACAACTCTCACATAATACTGTTTTTCTTTTTTTTATTTAACATTACCTATATTTAAGAACTTGGAGTTTCCTACAAAGTTTCATAAACTTTGGATTCTAAGTTGAAATTTTACACAAGAAAATCATATCCCATTAGCTTGAGGTTAAAAATCACATTGCTTGAGATAAAGAAAGCATCTTCAACAAATGATGCTGGCATAACTGGTTGCTGGCATGTAGAAGACTGCAGATATACCCATGTCTATTGCCATGCAGAAAACTAAAGTCCAAATAGATGAAAGGCCTCAAAATAAATCCAGCCACACTGAACCTATTAGAAGAGGAAGTGGGAAGCACCCTATAACAAATTGGTACAAGAGACCACTTCCTGAACATAATAGCCCAGTAGCACAGACATTGAGATCAACAATTAATAAATGGGACCTCCTGAAACTGAGAAGCTTCTGTAAGGCAAAGGACACAGTCAACAAGACAAAACCTCAGCCTACAGAATGGGAAAAGATATTCACGAACCCGACATCTGACAGAGGGCTGATCTGCAAAATTTATAAAAAAGAAAAACTCAAGAAGCTAGTTTCCAAAACACCAAATAATCCAATTAAAAAGTAGGGTACAAAACTAAATAGAGATTTCTCATAGAGGAATATAAAATGGTCGACAGACACATAAGAAAGTGCTCAACATCCTTAGCCATCAGGGAAATGCAAATGAAAACAACTCGGTGATACCATCTTACTCCTGTCAGAATGGCTAAAATGAAAAACACCAATGACAGTTTATGTTGGAGAGGATGTGGAGAAAGAGGAAAACTCCTCCACTGCTGGTGGAAGTGCCAACTTGTACAGACACTTTGGAAATCAGTATTGCTGTTCCACAGGGAAATGTGAATCAGTCTACCACAAGAGCCACCCATTCCTCATTTAGGCATATACCAAAAGAAGCACATTCATAGAACAAGGACTTCTGTTCAACTATATTCCTAGCAGCATTATTTGTAATGTCCAGAACCGGGAAACATCCTAGATACCCCTCATGTGAAGAATGGATAGAGAAAATGTGGTACATTTAAATAATGGAGTACTACTCAGTGGAAAAAAAAATGGAAACTTGAAATTCCCAGGCAAATGGATTGAACTAGAAGAAACCATTCTGAGTGAGGTAACCCAATCATAAAAAGACAAACATAGTATGTACTCACTCATATGTGGATTTTAGACATAGAGCAAAAGATTACCAGTCTACAATCCACACTGGCAGAGAAGCTAGGAAATAAGGAGAACCCTAAGTGAGACGTAGATGGTCTGCTGGAGAAGGGAAAACAGACAAGATCTCCTGAGCAAATTGGGACCCTGGGAGGAGGGGAGAGGAAGCAAGGAGAATGAGAAGGGGAGAAGAGGAAGGGTGAGGATGACAGGAGGGAGCAGGAAGTTTGTGTTGGAGTAAGAATAGAAGCAAGTAAGAAGAGAAGTACCACAATACAGGGAGCCATTATAGAAAAATCAGACACTAGGGAAATGTCCAGAGATCTATAAGAATGACACTAACAACTAACAATCTAAGCAAAAGTGGAGAGGCTACATTAAATGCCCTCCCCTGATAATGAGATTGCTTAGTAACTTATATGCCATCCTAGAGCCTTCATACATCTGCTGATGGAAATAGAAGCAGAGAATTGTTTTTTCAATGTCTGTGAAGAATTGTACTCGGGATTGCATTGAATCTGTAATTGCTTTTGGCAAGATTGCCATTTTTATTATGCTGATTCTGCATATCCAAGAGTGTGGGAGATCTTTCCATTTTCTGGTATATTAAATTTCTTTCTTTAAAGACTCAAGGTTAAGCTAGGCATTGGTGGCACAAGCCTTTAATCTCAGCACTGTGGAGGAAGAGACAGGCAGATCTCTGTGAGTTCGAGGCCAGCCTGGTCTCCAGAGTGATTGCCAGGGTAGGCTCCATGCTACACAGAGAAACCCTGTCTCAAAAAACCAAGACTCAAAGTTCTTGTTACACAGGTCTTTCATTCTTTTGGTTAGCATTACCCCAAGGTATTTTATGTTGTTTATGGCAATTGTAAAGGGTGATGTTTCTTTACTGATTTTTTTTTTTTGTAGTTAATCTTGTATCCCGTCAGTTTGCTGAAGTTGTTTATCAGCTTTAGGAGATCCCTGGTAGAGTTTTTCAGGTCACTAATATTAACTATCATAGCATCTGAAAATAATGTGAGTTTGACTTCTTTTCCAATTTTTATCCACTTGATCTCCTTTTGTTGGGCAATTTCTCTAGCTAGAAATCCAAGTACAATATTGAAGAAATATGGAGTGAGTGGACAGCCTAGACTTCTTCATGATTTTAGAGGAATCACCTTGAGTTTCTATCCATTTAGTTTGATGTTTACTGTTAATTTACTCTATATTGCTTTTATTACATTTAGGTATGTTCCTGTTATTCCTGATCTCTCCAAGATCTTTATCATGATGGGGTGTTGGATTTTTTTCCAAGGCCTGTTCAGCATCAAGTGACTTTTCTTTCTCCATTTTTTTTGAATACAAACATGAGGTATTTAATGTTTCTTATATTATCTTTTATTGAGCAGTTTAACATTAACATTCCTCAATTATGTTGAGAAAACAGCACATATTGGGAGTATATCATCTACACTTGTACTTGTACTCAAGCAGCAGATGAATGAGGATCATGAATTCAAAAGCATCCCTCATCATTACTGAAATCTGAGCCAGGCTGCTTAATAAACATGAAAATATGAAGGGTATTTGTGAAAATATGGAAAATGTAACAAGGGACAACAAACCACGACCCTTTCAGACAAATAGTTATTTGAAAAATATGATCGAACACTGCTGATATTAAAAAGGGACCACTTTGATGATGGGGCTAACATTATATACATTTCAGCAAAAAAATACATATCACTAAGCAAAAGTACAACATGAACAAAGCCACAGTAGGAATATAAGAACAACAAAATAAACTTCACTAAAAGGATTTGCTACACATACAGCACTCTTTGACATGCACCTCAAATATTTCAAAATATAACCCCCAATGCAGTGACCTCTATGAAAAGAAAGTGTTTAATTTGTGCTTGTACTTTCAGAGGGTTAGAGCTCATAATGGTGGAATAAAGGAATGACGGTAGCCACAACTGAGAGGTTAGAGCTTAATTCACAACTACTGGGAATGGTACAGATTTATGAAATCTCAAAGACCACGCCCAGTCACACCCATTCTTAACAAAGAATGCCTCCTATTGCAATTCCCAAACAGTTCCTCTAATTAAGGATCAAGTGCTCAAACATATGAGCCTGTGGAGGTCATTCTGATTCAAACCGATACAGTATATCCCTTGGCCTCCATAGACTTGTGGCCATATTATAATGACAAAGGTGATTTATCCAATGTCAAAAGTCTCCCTAGTCATTCACAGACTCATTACAGTTTAAAAATCCAATGTCTCTTCTGAGACTCAAGACAATCTTTTAATTGCAACACCACAGAAAATCAAAAATCAAATGATATAATTTGAACATGCAATGTGACAGAATAAATACTACCTCTTTAAACAGGAATATTGGGAACATAATAAGGAAACACTGGACCAAAAATAAGAGCACTACTCACTAGTGAAAAGTCAACATCCATTAGCTCCACAGACCCATATCTGAGGACTCTGCTCTGCTGACTGGATAAATAAATAAATAAATAAATAAATAAATAAATAAATAAATAAATAAATAAATAAGGATTTGACAGCTTCTAGGCATATTTGAGGAGAAGGTTTCTTGTAGATAAAAAAAAGAGCATGAACAGAGGCAAAGACAACTGGGATAGTCCATGGTGAACATGATCAGATCTAATGAGCCAGATCATTAGAAGGGAGGAATGGAATGGGAAGATCCAGTCTCTAGAGGCCAGAAGGGTAATATTAGACTCAAAACAAGGCTAGATAAGAAAAATTGCAGGATTATAAATTGGAGAGATGCTAGGGGGAGGTCACCCCAGCCCCTATTCTAGAGAAGTTAGGGTAGGGGTCAGGTTATACCAGCCATAAGGACCCTACAATAAATAAGAACTCAGGTATGCTGGGAAAAATCATCAGCCAAGTCTGGCTTGATATATTAAATAGATACCTCAACTAAACATTTTTCCATTGTTTTAAACCTAACCTCTGCCCTTCCATCATTGTTGGATTCAACAAATGTTTCTCTCTTGCTCTGGTTCCTCTCTGTCCCCTGCTCTCATTTGGAGATGCCTCATTGCTCTGGTATCTCCAAAACCTTTGGTTCTATAACTCAGCCCAGGCTGCAAGTTTATGTTTCACACAATGTCTCTCAGGGCCTCTGTGAAAGGACTTTCCTGCCATGTATATAGCAACACTGACTCTCCATTAATATGGAAGTTTTCATGAAAACTTTACAAGTGTTTCCTTCTTGCCATTAGAATTAGCACTCTGGATGACACTGCCATGTTTACTTCCCTCCTAGGGATGAAGCATTGTATCCCTCAAATAACATTTGTAACTGCCTTCATTCATTTTTTTTTTTTTTAGGAACAAATCATCTTTTAAGCCTTTTATTTTCACAAGTTAGAAGCATAGCTGGCTTGGGTATTATTTGCTTATTACTGTATTTACTTGATATTCATATGCTGTTTTGATATTTTTACTCATTTATTCCACCCTAAACATTATATATTTTATGATACTATTTTGAGATGAATTTTATAAATATTTGAGGGATTTTAATAAATTTCTTATTCTTTAAGAGGACTCACTGAATCTATATTATGTCTTCGAGATTTTATTTGCATTCATTTTGCCCTGGTTGCTTGGCTGGCTACTTTGTAAATGAATATTCCATTAATCTACTTGTTAGAAAACATTATTCACTTGAAAAAGGATCAAATCTACTTCACAGCCATAGCTATAAACAAGTTGAAAAGCACAAGTCTAGGCTTGATTCCCTGTACAGTGAACATTCTTATATCAATATTATTTTAATATTATTGATTAGTAAAAAAGCATGAATGCTTGATTCAAAACCTGTCCAATGTACTGTAGTGGGAATTCATTCTGCCAATAGACTTGGAGTAGTGGCCTTACATGTATGGATGTGATCATTATTAAAGGAAGAATAGGGGTTACTTACAGTCTGAGCATTCTGCATAGCAACATTCTGCCCCTTTAGGGGCAGAAGTACCTTGGGGGCTATTTACACTCATTGTGTGAGTGTTCCCCAAGTAAATATCTATTGCTATTTTACTCAGGTGTTTTTTGGACTTCCTTAATCTGCCCTTCAATGTACTAAATATCTAATCTCAAAAAAGGTAATGTCATCTATGTGAAAATGAGAAAAGCAACAACTCCTTCATTGGCTGTTGTGAGAAATAATTGATCTAATGACATCAAATGCTTAGAATAGCATATACCACATAGGAAGTTTTATAAAAGCAGTGTGTTCTGTTTTACCTTCATTTCACTATAATACAGCCCCAGCTTCACAATGTTTAAAACATCCTTATATAAGAAGAATGAGAAAAGCATTAATGTTAAGTATATTAACATTATTTAGCTTTCCCAGATTTCTGTAAAACCTATATTGGAATAAAGGCTGATATTACCACTATAAAACACTTTGCCACTCAGTTCCCAATCATCTATATACTATCCCCACTTTTGTCTAAAGAAAATGAAAGGTTTTAACTTTAACATAGTAAAACTATATACAATAACAACAATTATCAAGTAAGAGTTACATTGACAATACACAGTGCATTTGTATTTGGCAAATTCAGAGAAAATACTCCATTATCAATCCTGTTTTGGTGTATTCAAAGTTTTGTACCTAATTTACACTCTATCACAACTAATGAAAACTGTAACTATAACTATGTACTCTTCAACTCCATCAAAGATCCCAGAAGAGTAAGATATTATCTTAGTAAACAGGAAGTATAGTGCAACCCATTTCCAAAACTACCAAAACAGAAATGACAGAGACATCTGGATGCCTGAACACTCAGCCAAGGTTCCTCAGTACTTTTGAGGCATCCATCTTCATCCTACTCATCTAAAATAACTGGCAGACTTTTCTTTGAAGCAGAACCCTTGAAGGACTGTTCCACTTTGCCTTGGCAAAGTTCAGCTTTTTATTTTGGGCCCTGCTTCTCCAATTTGTACAGTACAATGTCAGCAATCAAGTCAAGGGCAGTTTCTTGTCCAGATGGTTGGTTTGCAGCAATAAAAGTGAACTTTGACACCAATTACCTGTTTATGCATTTGATTGGTACTTCTAAGAGCAGACATGTTACACTGTTATGAAAAGCCTTAGGCAAACAACATAATTACCATGTGCTGTAGGTTTCTGAAACATTTGAAGATCACCTACGTATCTAAAATACATCTGTATATAACCTGGAAATATACCTAACCAAATTACAAGTTTGATAATACACATGATTAAGCATTAAACTGCCTTTTTTAATTATCTTAAACAGTGTTTAATAAAAATTTTCAAGGACTAAAACTTTATATTACATTTTTAAGTGAGTTGAATAGGTATAATACCTTAAACCAGAGTAGAAACATGTATATGATGTATATATTTGGTTCCATATCTGAACTCATTCTGGTTCCCTTCTTTCCCCTAATAGGTAGTATTTGATTAAATCTTTGAAAGCAGTAGTGTAAAAAATAAGCATAACAAACAGCCAATCATAGCAGGTTACATGAAAGCACACACTGCTCACCATTCACTATTAAAAACTGGAGTGCAAAACTCCATACATTTGCAAGAAGTCTGAGGATGAACTTCACTAGGCACCCATGATCACTGTCTCATTTGGAATTGTTTAGTATTCCACATATCCTGGACTTACTGTACTATTAGATACACCCTTTAAACTTTCTCTTAAAAGTTATTTGCAGTGGATACTTTTTAAAATATGAGGGTGTTTTTTTCTTAAATCTTTTCTGTCTCGACATTTTTATATCTGTTTTAACCTTTGCAATATGAATTAAAGGAAAGAATATTTAATTAAATATCAGTTGAGTATTGCTATGAAACATATACAAAATTATCAAGAAATAGCTTACATTGTTTGGACTTTACAGCAAATAAAAAAGGTTCACAGATTCCCCCTAAAACAATAAATCCAAGGCAATAATTTGCCAGTACAGAGTGATTGAATACAATCAGAAGTCAAGATTTATTGGTAACTCTTTCTAACACAACTGACATTTGAGGGTTAGAATAAAACCCGAGAAAATGCTGGGAATATTATGATGCTAATCAGGAACAGCAAAGGAAACAGAAACAAGTTCTAATTGTAAAGATGGGGACTTCCTAAAAGCCTTTCCTCGATTTACCTTGTTTGCATAAAAATGGGCATCGTGAAATTAAAGTATTGCAGTATGCTGTAAATTCATCCTTACCATCAATTGTTTACTCAGATTTTGTTTGCCAATGATGTGTCCTCAGTACCAATTAGTCATAGTCTTTACTGAGTAAAAAACCTTTTTCATTTAACACCTTGCATTACTACTAAATGTTTCATTTTATTGAATATTTGGTAAATAAATTACTCAACAACTATACACTCTTGTTAGTCAATTTTCCATAACCCATAATGATACTTAGGGAATATCAATCTGCTTATATGACTTCTGTTAAGGGACAGCTCTGAACCCTACATGGGATGCCCCTTAAGATACTTTGTATTGAAATTGTATGAAATTTACCTCCTTTGTTATCTTTTAGTAACAAATGACAGAAAACTAAACAACTACTTTTTTATTGTGATCAGCCCAATGAACTCTTTCATTCCTTGTTCTCATACATAAATCAGCAACCGCAGTCTAGTGGCCATCTACTGGTTTTATTTGTTGAATGTAGAAAAATATTTTACTCCTATTTCAAAAACTTCATGCTATTTTCCTGAAAACCATATAAGATGATCTGAAGGAGAGAGGGAAGTGTTTGTTTGGGGATTTGGTGTCACATGTTATTACCTAGACTTTAATAGAGTAGTATTTTGCTTGGCATTGGTGGTGCACACCTCTAATTCCAGCACTCAGGAGGCAAACGCAGGCAGATCTCTGTGAGTTCGAGGCCAGACTGGTCTCCAGTGCGAGTGCCAGGATAGGCTCCAAAGCTATACAGAGAAACTCTGTCTCAAAAAAACAAAAAATAAATAAATAAAAAGAGTACTATTTTATATTGGGAAAAGTTTTACATATTATGGAATGACTACTATGTAGTATTAGAGTAACCTTCATCAGGACTTTGAGAAGGCTCATTAGGGAAAGCAATTTCTCTGGCCTGAGTGAAGACCTAATAGTTCACATTACCAAAAACAAGAAAAGTATTAGTTTATTGACCAGATGGCCTGGTCAATAATCTGGCTAAGTGATCACTCTTCAAGATGCCAACACAACTTATGTGTTAAGGAGGTAAGGGAATAATTATTTCCTCAATGTGATAATATACATTTCATTTACATATCTGCTTTCTACCACCAGTGCACACATGGAAACATCTTGTATAGTTTCCCAAAGCTCTGTTGGGTTATGTTGGCTCTACCTACCTCACTGAGTCCTAATTCATAATGGAAGAAAAAATTTTCCACTTTTACCTTCCTTCTCTTCCTTTTGGATGCTGGCCAGATCTCAAGTACATCTTTTCTGGTTTTCTGAGCTTCCTTACACTTTCTCTGAATTACCCAAAAACCCTTTTGTCCATGTGCTTTTTTGTCTACAACAGGCTGTTCTAAATGCCTAACTAAACTGTCTCTTTATCTTGATTGCTGTCCTTTGGATTTGAGCTTATTTTAAATGCTCACAATCTGCAGTCCATGGATTTTAGTGCTTGTCTTTCCAAAATAAGAATTCAAAAGCTACTGACTAAAGGTTATTTTGATGACCATCAAGTTTTCCCAGCTACCAGCTGCTTAAGCTGAGAAAGGTTTCCCAATATTCCTTTATCAATTGGAGATCAGATTTTAAATGTAAAGCATGTTTGCTGTATATTTGGTCCTCTTGAAGTCTATATTTTCCCTTTTCTCTAATATTCAATTGTGTATTTTGTGAAAAATAATCTCAATTCTTCGTTATTTTTTGTTAAGACAACTCCTCTGTGATTAAATGGTAGCCTGTGCTCTCAGCATACTTCAGTGGGCCTACTTTACTGCCAATATAAGATGAGATCATTTCAAAGAACAGTGACTAGTCAGGCATTGATGGGTTTTGCCAAGCATTGTCCACAGGAATTAAAAAATAAAAAACCTTCAGAAATGAGGATAACGTAAGGATAAATTAAGACAGAGAAGAGTATTAACACAAAAAGTAATACTAAAGTGTAAGAATTACTGAAAATTTATTTGTGAAAAATAATGGGATAATTCTAGAAAATGAGGCCAATATTATTTCTGTTTTCTATGTTTATCAAATAAGAAAGATCATTTTATGAAAAATACGTTTAACTAGTCATTTATATTAAGTTACATGATAGAGAATTATTAATTAAAATAATTTTTAATATTTGTATAATAAAATAGCAATAAACATTTCAATAATATTTACATTTTACCATAATTTGTTTTAGACCAATGGATGACCTGCACAACATCATTGATTTAAAGAGATAGTGAACTTTTCTTAAGGTACTAGGAATGTATATATTCTAAATGGTGATATGAGAAAAATTTCTGTTGCAGATTATAACAAATACAAAGATCCACAGTCATGCATTATACTAAAACACACAGAGAAATAGAGATAGTGAGAGTTGAGGGAGAAGGACAGAGAGAATATATTGGAACACATGCTCTAAATGGGGTGTCTCTATCAAATCCTTCCCCTAAGAGCTCAAGGATCCCTGAGGAAGAGGAGGTAGAAAGAGCACATATGAACTTAGAGAGCCTGAAGCAGGATAATAGTCTACTTGGGTGTGTACCACATCCTCAGCATATATGCTATAGCTGTTAGTTTAGTGGTATATTTTTATTTGTTTTTTTCGAGACAGGGTTACTAGGTATATCTCTGGCATCCCTATAAATCACATTGCAAACTGGTCTGGCCTTGAACTCACAAAGATCCACCTACATTCATTAACTTCAGCCTCCAAAGTGCTGAAATTAAAGGTATGTACCACCCCCACAAGGCTTGATTTAGTACTTTTAATAGATTCCAGAGTGTGCAAACAAGTATGTTGATGATTCTTGACCCTTCTCTTGGACTCTTTTACTTCTGTGAGTTTACTTTGCCCAAATTTGATATTATGGTTTTGTTTTTATCTTCTATTTTATTTTGTAATGCTAGTTGATTCTTTTCTAATAAGTAGCATAGAAGGAGTGGATCTTCCTGTGAGGGGAGGTGGGAGGACACTTGGAGAAGTAGCAGGAGGGGAAACTGTAATCAGAATTATCACCTGATAAAATAATGTTTTGTTTTAAATATTTACTGAAATGCTAAACAGGAGAGCTTATGAAACATGAAAAGCCACATATTGTTATGTGAAATAAAGGTGACTATATCCTTTAAGTTCTAAAAACATGGATATAGCTTATGATGAGATGCAGAAGTAAAGCTAATAAAGGTGGAAAATAAAGAAAACATTCATTTACTATGTTGAGATATATTTGTGCTCTACCAAAGAGTAAGAGCATTGAAACATGCATTCTTCTCAATTTTCCCTTTTTTGTGTGTGCTTAATCTCAAAATATAAATTGCCCCTTCAGAAAACATCAAAAGATAAATTCCCTTAGGGGAATTTTACAAATAATTTTAGTATCTATGAACTAAACATATAAATTCTTCCCATTTTAAAATATGCAAATAAATTTTTCCATATCTTTGAAGTTCCTGTTATTAAATTTAAATGCAGATATGATCTCTGCTTGTAGCTGGATATTAAAACTCTCTCTACAAAATAGCAAAAGATTCTGTATGTTATTTTCTGGATGGTTTATTTTAATTAATGAACTTCCTTAGATAGGGAATACAAAAGCACAATGACAAATTTCATAAATTATATTCATGAAATACAAGTATTTATATGAACACAGGTAAAGTCAATATCTGCAAACTAAAAAGAAAAAAGGAAATATAATAAATTCTCAAAAACACTATTCTTAATCAAAAACAGTCTCTGGAAATTTGAAATACTCACATGATAAAATTATTAGAAATGATTAAGTATGTGGAATTTTTGTCCATCAGGGTCATATTGAAGGGACACAGCATTTCAGCATTTCAGCAGCCATGACAGTAACAGGTGCTTGCCATGACCTTGTCTTATTCACTAAGTTCAGATGATTGCCCCTTTCAGCAGCCATGACAGTAACACGTGTTTTTCTGACCTTGCCTTGGTCACTAGAGTTTAGGTGCCTGCCTCGTGGCAAGGAACCAATCAGAAGTTAACTGGTGGCGTTATGCTTTATGGCTCTGGGTGTGCTTTACTGACAAATGCACAGCAATGATGCGCAGAGCATAGCAACCACCCTGGGATGGCCTATGGGCCATAACAACCAGTTGACCAATAAACACATGGCAAGCCCTCCAAGCCTGGAGACATACCAATCCTGAGCCTGTGTGTATCCCTAGACACTCCCCTTACACTGCCCTACAAGATCTCTATGCAGACCCTTCGAGCTGTCTTTGCTAGCCATCCACCATGGCAGGTGGGTGAAAGACCCAAGCTAACATGGGGTTAGCTCGTTAAACAATAATAAAGCCTTATGCAGTTTGCAGCAAGCTTTCGAATCTGCCTGATGATTGGGGTGACCATGGTCCTGGGCTGAGACCCAGGAGGCCTGAGTTTCCCAGGGGTCTAACAATATTTTTAGTAGTGTCCCTAAGTCATGTAAAATAAACCATCTTATCTATACAATATCCAATGGAAAAGTGAAGAGATTTTCATATCAAAGATTTTTTTGGAAGAAAATGAAATGGATAAACATTCAGTTGATTTATTTTATTAAATATATAATCAAGAAAATAGTTGCTTAGTTAGTCTTGAAAGCAGCAATTGCTCATTTTAAATAGAAAATGTTTTACCAAATATAAATGCATAGCCAAATCTGTTGAATATTTACACTAAAGCATTATTTTACAAAAGGAAAATCACTACCATTTGTACTAAAGTTATAGTCAATAATGATAAAGTATCTTGGGGTATTAGGTTGAGTATATTGAAAGTGTGTGTGTGTGTGTGTGTGTGTGTGTGTGTGTGTGTGTGTGTGTTGTAAAATTTTATTAGGCAATTAACTTGAAGAAGATAAGATTGATATTTTATAAAGAAAACAAATGCAGAATAATTGAGGAAGAAAATATTGACAAATTGTGAAAAATGATTGGGCATCTCTGCTTCCAAACTTACAGAGGTCCTAAGTGGGATACACTAAAAGCATTTAAGCATTAGGGTCTCTGTGTTTAATTGAAGTAATGTTTTGAAGCATCAAACAAAAGTCATTGCTAAGTAAGTTTTTAGAAAGTATATGAAACTACAATTTTAGACAAGTGGAAATCTAGCAGAACACTCTAATGATTTACTTAGTGTAATAGTTTGAGTAAAACTTTCAGCTTTCTCTATTTGTCTCTTATTTAATGATTTCCCATTGTTAAAGAGAAAAGTTTCGAAATGGATAGAAAGATTAACTAATGAGTTTCAATAAAAAAACAAGGATTTTAAAACTTCACTATCACATTTAAATTAAATAAAAACAGTAAACATACTTATTTTTTCCCCAAATGTTCTGCCTAATGGGAAATAAAACCATTGTTGACCTCTGGCTAAGGGATAATAAACTATATATATTTGGATTCTATAATTTAAGATTTTTTTCTGAAAAAAATCTATGTGATTTAAAATCTTACCCCACTCAATAAACTGAATAAATATATTAATCTTCTGAAATATTTTTCTTTGCAACTTCACTTTGATTTCCTTCTCACATTCTTTTCTGGAAGCAAGCACAGCCTTTTTATTCCATTACAAGTTGAATTTATAAAGTTTTATGTATGTGAAATGTTGGGGGCCAGGAAATATCTCCAGTTACAAACCTCTGGTTCAGCTCTGGCCTACAATTATATTGCAGATGCAGGCTAATTTCTTATTGAATAGCATGACTTTAGTGGAGAATGTCCCCTAGTTTGCATCTCTACAGGACTAAGCATTTGATTAGGCCTGCACATGGGAGGAGGCATAGGTATTTAAGTAACAAGTGAGGAGAGAGTTAGGAGCAACCAAGCAGAGAGGGGTGGACTAGAGGAGAGAGAAATGGCTTCATGATCAGGGAAGCATGGAAGATGCCAAATAAACAAAAGACTCCAGTTTTGCAGCATGGAACTGAGAACTCTCTAAAGACGACAATATGCCTGTGTTTAGTCTTTATCACTATTGGGTTGTTAGGATTTTCCAAGTCCACACTTCACCACTCAGGCCAAACCTCATTGCTACCATGGCTTCGGGCTGAGGCATGCCAGACATGACAGGGAAATACACAGTCTGTATTCTTGTTGAAGGAACCAGCTTCCCTTTCGGCAGCCATAACAGCCAAACACGTGCTTGCCATAAACCTACCTTAGTCACTAGAAAGTCAGATGCCTGTCTCATGACAAGGAGCCAATCAGAAGTTAGCTGGTGGCGCTATGCTTTACAACCCTGGGTGTGCTTTACCGACAAGCGCACAACAATGACATAGAGAGCATAGCAACCACCCTGGGAGGGCCTATGGGCCATAACAACCAGTTGACCAATCAACACAGTGCAAGCCCTCCAAGCCTGGAGGCACACCAATCATGAGCCTGTGTGTACCCCTAGACACACCCCTTACGCTGCCCTATAAGATCTTTTGGGAGCCCCTAGGAGCCGTCTTTTCTAGCCATCCGCCATGGCAGGTGGGTGAAAGACCCGAGCTAACATGGGTTTAGCTTGTTAAATTACAATAAAGCCTCATGCAGTTTGCAGCAAGCTCTCGAATCCGCCTGGTGATTGGGGTGACGACAAACGTGGCGTGGGACCCCAGATACTTGAGTTTTCGGGGGTCTAACACTTGTATGTGATATTTTCAGGAAAACTGATTACGTTGATCCCAAAATATCGATTTATAACCATATAAAACAATTTCCTGTTTATTCATAAATTGACCAGATAATGGACATTTATTGTCCTAGGTTTTTACATGCCTAGGTTATTACTAGGTTGTGGTGGTTACAAACAAACCTGCAATGAACATTTATGTATGTTTTTTTTTGAAAGTATGTTTTTGCAATTTCTTAAATACATGCTTAGGTACGAAAGAGCTGTGTCATGTACCAGGAGTTTATGGGACATCAGAGAATTTCTGGCTGCTTTCTAGAGTGGTGGCAGCATCTGTCATTCCCAGTGCAGATAATCAAACTTAGCTCCTCTACAATCTTGCCAATCCTGTTATAGCCATTCCTCTTAATATCAATCATTTTGATTCTTGCATCCTGGTATTTCATTTTAGTTTTAATGATCAATTTTCTAATCACTAGTGGTGTTGAGCATCTTTTCATTTTCTTATTTGCCACCTGCAAATCTCTTTTTATAGCGCTTGAATAATAATTGTTCATAAAATGGATAAATCTAACCTGAAGGTCATTTTATTGGTTTGCTATCTATCCTACACTGACATTCAGAGATTTACTACTCACACACATACACAGAGTATGAATCTCATATAGCATGCACATATTTATAGTATGTATATATAGTATACTGAATAGTATGCAAATAATTATATATGTGCATACATACCTTCCTTGAAGGAATTGTGACATTTATGAGGTGAAAATAATTGTCAGAAGATACTGGAATTAACACTTTCGAATGACTGAAATTTCCTTTTATTTTGCGTCACATTTTTTTCTCATTTTCATGCAATTTGTAAATTTGGATTTGATTTAGACATGAGTTTTAGGTTGTGGGTATTGGATAATTACACATGCTTTTAACAGTATTCAATTTGTTCTCATGATTAACATACTTAGAATAATTTTATCTTCTCAACTGTTGCTTTTCAAATTAGAAAGTGCTGCTCAGTCTGAGGATATACATTTAATAACACAGAGTCAAGATTCCATATTTACTTTTCATGGTATCCTCTGGATCCTCTGGATCAGGAGAGTGGAAGGAGGTACTTTTTTCATCTGTTGTGTGCTAACGAAACTATAATCTCTAAAGTTTAAAAGATATATATATATACATGTGTGTGTGTGTGTGTGTGTGTGTATGAAATGTGATATGTAAGAGACATCATTTTATTTTCACTAATAAATACTAATTATAAAGACTGAAATTTTAATTGTGATACTTCCATACAAGCATATAAAAATTTTAATCATGTTTTCCTGTTTTTTACTTTCCATTAGCAGATAGGAACACAGTATTATAATTACAATTAAAGAATAGTGTTAGATATTCTAGAATAAATTTTAAATAAAAGTGACTTTTCACATAATAAACTAAGCAAAACATGAAAAGTATATATTATTTTTTTTAAAAAAATGATGTCAATTGGAATTTGAGTGAAAATGTGAAGCACAGTACTTATAATACTTCAAAATAATGAAGAAAATATATTAATAACTAGGAAGACAGCAAATTCTTTCAATTTACAAAGATCACAACCAGATGAGTCTAGAATAGATGATATGTAAATCACATTTAATATACAATTCATTGATTTTAATACACACTTAGCAAAGCAGTCAGAAATATTTCTAGCATATCAGAAAGTACAAAAGGTTTCATAAAATATATCACAGATCTATTGATGTAAAGGACATGTGCAAAGTTTTGCAAGTAAATACAATATTGATAACTTCAGTAGAAAACTGAAAAATTCATGGGAAAAATCATTTGGATTGAAAAAGAAATCAATAAGAAGTATAAATAGAGGAATCCCAATCTCAGGAAATACATGTTGGAGCTACAATGAAATAGCCTTTTATAGCTTAAGAATTTCACAAAATGAAAAATGAATTACTAAGAGTTCAATATAGGAAAACATAATACAATTATCATTTAAATTTGGAAATTACCACTTGTATACTACAAACAATTGCTAAGAACAAAAACATAAATAACAACCCACTTGCTTGGTAGAAAGGAATGATAGCATCACTTTTACCCACCAAGTACTAAGACCAAGGATATATTTAAAACTCTGAACACTTTGTGAATTAAAAAGATTAACAATGAAAAAGTTCTATTTACTTTATATTGTGTTGATATCTTATTTATAATTTACTGAAGCTTGTGTTGGGGTTCAGGATTCAGACCAACCATATTAGTTAGCTATAGAAGCTAGGCAGTGGTGGTACACACCTTTAATCCCTGATGCTTCGGAATGCAAACAAGCCACACTACATAGATATTGAAGGTAGATGGTATTGGTACACCCCTTTAATCCAAGGATTTTAAAGACAGAGATAGATTCATCTCTGTTATTCAAGGCCACAATGAGGTACATGAAATTGATCCAGTTCTAAAGAGAAACAGTTCACATAGTGGTAATCATAGCACTTGGAATCATACACCTTTAATCCCTGGATTTGAAAGATATAAAAAGAAGAAGCAAAATCAGGCTTAAAGATTTAGTCTCCAGTCACACAGAGGACAGAACAGCCCATTCAGTCTGAGGTAGAGGTAAAAGATGCTTTGCTTCTCTGATTTTCACCTTGGACCCCAGTATCTGTTTTGGGTTTTTATTATTCTGTTACAGATTGCAATTTCGCTTTTTGTATTAAACAAACAAGCGGATTGTGGTGATATATTATTTATGATTTATTAAAGCTTGCCTGAGAATAAAAAAGCAAAACTAGTCATAAACCTTAGATCCAGGAAATGGTGAAACACAACTTTAATCCAAACACTAGGCAGATATAAAAGCTTTGAAGAACGAATGGTCTCCTGAGAATTGATTTCTAGCCAGATTGAGGACAGCATAGCAGACTGAGTGAATATGAGGAGCATTTTAATCAGGAGCAGTCGGAGGATTGCTGCTTTGGTCAGAGTGTAGGTCACAGTGTAAGAGCTAGTGGATGGTGGCTTTGCTTCTCTGATTTTTAGACTGAAGTTTGAACCTAGACAACTGTCTCTGTGTCCTTTTTTCTCACGTTAAATATTGTGCTGAACAATAAGGTACAAATTAATGAAAAAGCTGCCACCAGCCCAGGCCCACCTTCCCTTTCCCTTTTTACCCTAGTGGATTTTGGGCTTTTCCTAGAGCCCCTCACCTCAGGCTGATACTCTCAGCTCACAGGCATACCCTAGTTCTCAGATAAGACATAATATACCTCACAGTTCACTGACATTGTCGGAATTGGTAAGTCTATTGGAAATTCTTAAAGGAAGGAATTAGTTAAAAGAGAGAATTATTTCCTACATTGAAAACTGGGAACCACTATTACAATGGAGATAATTAAGTCTCTGTAAGATTATGCAATGAATGATTTAAAACTGGATAAGTAAATGAGGGGATGTTTGTTGTCAGTTTGATAATTCTTGTTTTGTCTCTAAAAAGTTTGTTTAATATGGATGCCAAGATAGAGGCCTTAGAAAATCTTATTAAAGCAGATCATAAAGATATTCAAACCCAACAAAACTGAGCAATTAAATGGAGAACCAAGTTGAACATTGAATTATGAAGTTAAAGAGGAGCATTCTAAAGTATTAAGAATACCAAACATACTATGTCCAGTAATGATGCAGGAAGTGCCATATGATATATATTATTTAATAGCTATATGGAAGCCTGGGAAATTGTTACATATAGGGAAATTTAAGAAAGCAGTACTCTCATATGGATGGCATACATTCACTATTTGTGAAACAGATGATAAGCAGTTTGAAATAGAGTTATCCCTATAGACAGGATAGACTTAAAGTTGTTTTAGAGCCTGAATCAAAATTGAAATGGGCTTCCTGGTTCAGAGAAAAGGCTAAGATGATTGAACAATGGGTTAAAGACAAAGGGATAGATATTTCCCAAGATAAAATTCTTGGAGAAAGATATTATGCTACTGTAGAAAAGCAACTTCTATATTATGATCACCACTTGGGTTTATGTCATGCAGAAGCTCTGAATGGTTGGGACAGAATTGGAGATGTAGGAAAGAAAATTGAATCATTTACAAAAGATATACAGGCCAAAAGGCAACATTTATGGATTTTCTACAAAGACAGACCTCAGCAGTTAATAGAATGATATCAGATTCAGAAGCAGGAAAAAAATAATTTAATCTTGGCTTTTGAAAATGCTAATTCTTAATACAAACAAATAATTAGTCCTTTAAAAGCAAGTTCAGCATCTGTGGGGGAATGTCCTAGATAAAATTAATATTGAAGCTCATAATCATGATGATAATGCAGATAGGAGAGATGATTTCAAGAGGTTTAAATAAAAATAAAAATGTCAAATGATTTAATTGTATCAAACAAGGTCACTTTAACAGGGATTGCAAATAGGACATTTCTACAAACAATGCTTTTTCTAAATATAATCCAAACAGAACACCCCTTCATCTGGATTATGCAGAGGGGTGTGGCAAAGGTAGATATTTGACTAAAGAATGTAGGTCAATAATATATTATCAAGGCAAATCTTTGCTATTGGGAAAGTTTTTGAGGGGTCTTTCACATGTCCCTATACCAAGTCCAACTCAGACCTTTTCTTTCACCATGGAAACTTAAGAGCCTAAAACTTATTATAAGAAATCATACTACTATGGATGATAGAACAGCTATGAAATAGAGAACAAAAAAGTTAGGAAAATTGCAAAGTTAGTATATAGACAAACTGTTATAATTGAGCAGAGACCAATATTAAACATATAAGTAAATGATGTTATCATTGAAAGTCTTGTTATTCTTTTGTTTAAAATGCTGAGACATGAGACATAAGACTATAAGTTTATTATAAGGCCCGGCAGAATGGGGAGACTAAGAAGAGGAACAGGGGTAAATGGCTGACTGCCATGGCCGGTCGCCATAGAGAGAGCACATAGGTGAGAGAGAGAGAGTAGAAAGGAAGCTGAGAGGAAACAGAGCAGGGAAACAGAGAGAGGGAACAGAGAGCATAAATGGGCAGGGGCCTATCTTTTAAAGGGGTCCTCTGTATCTGCATGCAGACTTAGTTCCCATGGAACCTTGGGCTGACCAGGGTACTGCCTGTTCCACCAGGTAACAGGGGCAGGACAGCATAATGCCTGAACCTTTCATTCCCACCTCTACTTATTATTTTAAAAAAGGTGGGGTGTTTAGACATGGCAGGTTAAGGAATAAGGGCGTCAAATTCTCAAGACTGCTTCCTGCTGATGTGGGGGGCGTTGATCATTTTGGGGGACTCAAGAAGGTTGGGGTGCTGCCACATCCTGGGGTAGCTGGTTGCTTCTTTGCAGTCCAGGCTGTATGGAACTCCTTGGTGCCTCTTAGACCTGGCAAGATGTTGGCAGAGCAGAGGACAAGGCTAAGTTTAGAAAAAAAATTTTCTTAGGTCCTGTCACTTGAGGGGAAGATTGTAAGATGAGGGAGGGGTTCCTGAGGTGTCCCAAGATGAGGGAAGGGAAATTGGGATTGGGGAAAGGTTGGATATTACCTGGAGTGAATCTGACCTGTTTGGATCTGATTCGGCTCCCTGGAACTTTTAAGAGTCCTTAAAGTTTGTGAAAACATAAAGATTAGACATATTAGATCATATCTAGGTGGTATGCAATCTTTCTGGTTACCTTTAACCAGAAGGCACAAACACTTGATTGTCCTTGTATCTTTAGATCCATGGCTTTTAGGCTGGCATTCCTGTAACAACAGCTAAGTAAGTTATTGTGGGATACTTTGGAAATTAATGAGCAGAGTGTAATTAGAAGCAGGAAAGTTTAAATCAGTCTCGTAGAAATTGAGCCTTATTCTTCTGAAATAGGAGGCAAAGTAGATGATTTCAGTGTCCTCTGAAACCTAAGGGAACAGGGTCCTGTTGTAGAAACTGTTTATGAAGGGTGAGTCTCAGGTGGAGAAGTAAAGGGCTTGAGGTAGGATAAGTGAATACTACAGTAGGGAAGGCCCTCAAGCTTAGCTGCTGTTGGAGTGACAAGAATTACTTTGAAAGGGTCCTTCCACTTAGGAAAGAGGGGGGAGGGGCTCTGGGCTGGAGGAGAAAGAAGTACTTGATCCCCTATGTTAATTGGGGAGGTACAGGGAGTAGCACATGGTAGAGAGTGGTCAGCAAATTCCCAAAGGAGGGAATGGAGATGATGAAGTAAAGGTGTAAGCAGGTGGTCAGGGAGAGGTGAGAGTTTAGGTGAGAGGCCAGGTGTTAGAGCCGGCCACCCATACATGAGTTCAAAGGGTGAAATGAAAAGTGGTTGTTAGGGAGAGCCCTAAGCCTGAAAAGGGCCAGAGGCAGAAGCTTTACCCAATCAAGGTGAAGTTCCTGTGACATTTTAACCAGAACAGTCTTTAAAGAACGGTTAGTTCTCTCCACCTTCCCTGAGAACTGGGGGTGATATGGAATATGAAAATGCCAAGGAATATTGAGAGCTTTAGACAGGGTTTGAGAGATCTGAGAGGTAAACTCAGGACTATTGTCTGACTGAAGAGAGGCTGGAATCCCAAACCCGGGGATAATTTCCCTGAGAAGGATGTCTGAACATTCTTGTTAGTAGTAGGAAATGCTTCTACACACCCTGAGAAAGTATCCACTTGTACCAGGAGGTTTTTAACTCACATGACTGTGGGCATGTGGGTGAAGTCAAGTTGCCAGTCAGTCCCTGGGAGAGAGCACCTAGCCTGGTGTGTGGGAAAAAGGGAGCTACGATACCTGGAGTTAGGGTTTGACATCTGATAGGTTTTACAGGAGGCAGTGATAGTTTTTAAGAAATTTAAGTCCGCAGAAGTAGGTTTGAGGTGAGCCTTGAGAGAGAAAGAGCCTTACTGTTAGGGTGGAAAAGCTGGTGTAAGTAGGACAGAATTTGTCTCATGTCAGGAGGTAGCTGCTTTATTAGCCCGGTTGTTGCCCCTAGAGATAACAGAGCTGTCAGTCTGGTATGACCGACAGTGAATAATTCCCATAGCTTTGGGGAGGTGAGAGGCCTTTAGCATGGCCATAATATAACCTGAGTTAGCTATGGATCCTCCTCTTGTAGTAAGTAGCCCACGTTCCTTCCAAATAGCTGTGTGGGACAAGAGGATATGAAAAGCATATTTAGAGCCTGTGTAAACATTTAGAGAATGTCCCTGTGCCAATTGGAAGGCATGGGTGAGGACTATTAATTCAGCCTGTTGGTTAGTAGTGTGGGCAGGAAGTGCCCGTGCTTCCACCACCCTCGTGTCTGACACTATGCCATAGCCCACTTTACAGGTCCCCTCATGCAAAAAAGAGCTGCCATCTGTGTACCAGGTATAGGTGGCCTGAGGTAGTGTGCCCTCCTGTATGTGTGAAGGATGGGGCAATAGTTCCTCCAAAGTTTCAATGCAGGAATGAGCTGGAGAATAGTTAGCATTCGGTTGAGGTAGAAGATTTGCGATATTAAGGGGTGGGCAAGATTGGAAAGTAAGCTTGGCATCTTCTACTAATGCCACCTGGAGGGAAAGAACTCAGGAAGGAGATAGAGTTTGTAAGCCTCTGTAGGTTAGGAGATGGGACAGGTTGTGATGGGCAAAGACAGTGATGGGTAACCCAAAGCTTAGTTTCTTTGACTCACGGATAAGAAGCTCAGCAGCTGCTAAAGCACGTATGCAGGATGCCCATCCTTGGGTAGTCAGGTCTAGCTTCTTTGACTGATAAGCTACAGGTGCAAAGGAAGGTCCTAGCTAGTGACCTAGAACTCCAAGGGCAAATCCTTCTTTTTCTGTTACATAGAGGGAGAAAGGACGAGTTAAATCTGGTAGATGAAGAGCAGGGGCTTTCAGGAGAGCCTGTTTAAGTCTCTGTAAGGGCTTAGTAACAGTTTTAAGGAGGGGTTCATGTGGAGGTCCAAGAACTGCCTCATAAAGGGGGCGGGGAACGAGGGAATAAGAGGGGATCCAGGTACGTAAGAAGCCAGTTATTCCCAGAAATGATAAAATCTCCTCTTTAATAGAAGGAACTGCAAAAGACCCGATTAAGTTTTTCCTGTCTACAGTAATAAAAAACAGGGTTGGGGTAATGGTTAGTCCCAAATAGGTGACCTGAGGAGTAGACAATTGCACCTTAGAAAGTGAGACTCTGTAACCCCTGCTAGACAGGAAATTTAGGAGGGTGGAAGTGTCAGTCCGGCTAACTTCCAAGGAGGGGCTACAAAGTAAAATATCATCTACATACTGTATGAACTTGGATTTAGGGAAAGACAGAGAGAGCAGGTCAGAAACCAGTGCCTGACCAAAAAGGTGTGGGCTGTCCTGGAAGCCCTGAGGTAGGACAGTTCAGGCGAGCTGAGTGGAGATCTGAGTATCTGAATCAGTCCAGGTGAAAGCAAAGATATTTTGAGACCGGGTGTGGAGGGGTATAGAGAAAAAGGCATCCTTAAGGTCTAAAACTGAGAAGTGAGATGTCCCCGGGGGGATAGTAGAGAGGAGTGTGTAAGGGTTAGGAACCACAGAATAGAGGGGCACTACCGCAGAGTTAATGAGCCGGAGGTCCTGAACCAGATGAAAAGTCCCATTAGGTTTTTTTACTGCCAGTATAGGGGTGTTAAAGGGGGAGGAGGTAGGATGAAGTAGCTTTTTCCTTAGGAGGTCAGAGATAATTGGTTTAAGTCCCTTAAGGCTCGAGTGGGAGTGGGTACTGAACTTGAGCAATGTACCTAGAGGGTTCCTGTAACTGAATGACAATGGGGGCATGGTGTCTAGCCACAGAAGGGTTCTGGGTGTCCCAGATCTTGGGGTCTACCTGAGAGGCTGGTAAAGGAAATGACATACTGGAACCTGTAGGGTGAGTAGCTAGGAGGAGGAGGAGGGGAGCCGCTGGCGAGTCTGGAGTTAGGCGAATGTGGGGAGCAAAAGAAATAGAAGCTCCTACCTTAGCTAGAAGGTTCCTCCCTAGTAAAGGCACCGGACAAGTCGGTATAACCAAAAATGAATGAGTAAGGGGAATCCCCCTAAAAATACAGCTAAGCGGTGGAGTCTGCTGAGGTAAGTAAGGCTGTCCTCCTACCCTGACAATAGGAAGACGAGAAGGAGAGGTGGGTCCCCAAAACTCCTTTAGGACTAAGTATGTGGCACCGGTGTCCAAAAGGAAAGAGATAGACAGCCCTGATACTTTAATGTCCACCCGGGGCTCCCTTTCAGAGATGATGGTGGTTGGGTCAAGAGAACCTGGGCCCTGTCATTCATAGTCCTCATCCATAGCCAGGGCTAAGAGATCAACTAGAAGGCCATCTGTGTTTGATGTCCTCTTGTCACCTGGGACACGGGGACAGTCCACTGACCAATGGCCTACTTCCTGGCATCTAGGACATGGCTTTCGTGGTACACGGGGGTTTGGGCAACCCTGGGCCCATTTCCCTTTCTGACCACACTTGAAGCATGGACTCTGTGGTACTCTGGCCCTGGAGGGCAAGGGATCCCGGGCAGATGCTGAGACCGTTTGGACAGCTTCAGCTATCATCTGGTATCTGTGCTTAAGTGTCTGGCTATCTCTCCCATGGTACACCTTAAACACCACTCTTAGTGCCTCATCCTGTGGAGTCAGGTGTCCTTTCTCCAAATTTTTAAGTTTAAACCTAATGTCGGGGCAGCTCTAAGCCAAAAAGTATGTCATGAGAAGTTGTCTTCCCTCTAGCATCTCAGGGTCTAAGTTAGTATACTGTAAAAAGGCCTGTTTCAGACGCTGTAGGAATTGGGAGGGATTCTCTGATTTGTCCTGAACTATATTTAGGAGCTTATCATAATTTATGGGCTTTAGGGCAGCCTTACGGAGACCAGACATGAGGCAAGTTACAAACTGATCTCTAGCCAAAATACCACCCGGGGTGTTATAATCCCAGTGTGGTTCTTTCTCCAGGACAGCGTCATTCCCAGTAGGGTGAGTTGGCTGAGTTTGATGTATCTCATCTGCACATGCCCTCGCATAATTCCAAACTCGCTCGCGCTGCTCCTCATGTAGTAAGTTGTTACTTAAAATCATGAAGACATCATGGAAAATAAGACTATAAGACTGTGCAATGTACTGAAATTCCTTTATATAGGCAGTGGGGTTAGAGGTATAGAATCCTAATCTGTGCTGAATCTGAGAGAGCTCTGATAGTGGGAAGGGAACGTGAACTCTGAACACGCCATCCATACCGGCTACCTCACGAAAGGGGAGGATAGTGGCCAGATCGGATCGGCTTTGGTAGATCGAGATCCCGTTCAAGAGCGAGTAGCAGGGGGGGTGAAGGTGGGAGTTAGAGGTGGGTGTTTGGAAGGGGCTGAGTCAGAGGAAGCTGGAGCAGGGATGGTTGAAGCAGAAGAAGACATACAAGGCTCGAGGATCTTAGTAGAGGCTTTAGAGAGCTCAGTTGGAGTGTGTAGGCGAACCAGTGGAGGTTCATCAGCTGGATCCAAGTCTATAAGATTTAATTCGGGCTTAGATTCCATAGCCAGAAGAATTGGGGATGAGGAGGGAGAGAAAGAGTGTTTAGCAGATAGATAGAAAAAAGCCTGTACATAAGGTAACTCCATGCATCTTCCAGTTTGCTGACAGAAGTTAGATAAATCCCGCAAATCCTTGGGGTCTAGTGTCCCGTTTGGGGGCCAGTGAGACTGGTTCTCTAAGGAATACCTAGGCCATTTTTTAGTACTGAGATATGTGAGTCTGGATGCCTTAATGAATGGCATGAGGTGCAAGGGTTTTAAGTTCTGTAAAAGACATCCATCCCAGTGGTGTGGATGGGCTTATTTCCTTAGTTGGCTTATTTCCCATGGGTGAACAAGTTAAAAACCAGTAAAAGCCCCTCTCCCAATGCTCATCAGCCTGGGGGGGTACCGAGGGGCCTTAGCCTGATAGACCCTGGGTCTGAATAGGGACTCAGCTGTCCCAAAGAACAAAAAGAAAACAGAAGAACCCAACAGTCCCGCAGCGACCAAACACCGAGGGAGCAAATAGCTATTGATGGGACCACCCTTAGGAAGTAAGCCAAGAGCGATTGTCGGTGAAGGGGGCTGACCGTAACCATTAAGGTCGTGGCCAGGTGCTCCCCTGCCTCCAAGAACACCAGGTGGGTGCCAGAAGATCGACGGTCAGTCCCTCGGGTTCAGGGAGACATTTACACTGACTGAAAGGGGTAGCCTTACCGAATTGGGTCCTGTGTTGTATGCAGAGTCCCAGCAAACAGGTGAGATGGAACGTGGATTGTCTATCCGTGTGTTAAGGGTGCATGACCAAACAAGCACCTGCCAGTGGGTCAGGGGAGAAGGTATAAGGGCAGATCCTTTCCACATCCGGGCACCAAAATCTTATTCTTTTGTTTAAAAAGAAGAAAAGAGAAATGCTGAGACATGAGACATAAGACTATAAGTTTATTATAAGGCCTGGCAGAATGGGGAGACTAAGAAGAGGAACAGGGGTAAATGGCTGACTGCCATGGCCGGTCGCCATAGAGAGAGCACATAGGTGAGAGAGAGAGTAGAAAGGAAGCTGAGAGGAAACAGAGCAGGGAAACAGAGAGGGGACAGAGAGAGGAAACAGCGTAAATGGGCAGGGGCCTATCTTTTAAAGGGGTCCTCTGTATCTGCATGCAGACTTAGTTCCCATGGAACCTTGGGCTGACCAGAGTACTGCCTGTTCCACCAGGTAACAGGGGCAGGCCAGCATAATGCCTGAACCTTTCAAGTCTAGTAGACAAAGGTATGGATGTAGCAATATATCACATGAATCTTGGCATTCAAATTGACCTCTTTAAGATGTAAATTTTCAATTTTTAGGGAGTGGAACTTTATCTGAGATAAAGGGGTCCTGAGATGGCTTGAATGTATAAGGCCAGAAGGTCAGAGAGGATAGTAAAGTCATATGTTACTAATATTGCAATGAATTTGTGGAAAGAAGAATTATTACAGTAATAGAATACTCAGAAAAATATTCACCTAACCTTAGAAACAAACCATAAATTAACATATGGTTCTGGAAAATTTATGAGAAGGTATTATAAAGAATAATCATCAACCATTCAGGTTGGGCAATAACAGGACACAACACCTGCTATTTTTTCCAAACATGCCAACATCTATTCTTTTAGCATAGCTGACAGAAAAATAATTATGTGTCAGACAATGACATTTGCCAACAAAGAAACTGCAGGATTTTGAAGACCTGGTACAGGAGCAACTAAATGCTCTGCATACAGAGGCATCAACCCAGCCTTTGGCATTCTCCTGTAGTTTTAATTACAAAGAAATATGGAAAATGGAGAATGGTAACAGATTTAGGAGCTATTAATAAGGTGATACAACCAATGAGCTCTATACATTCTCTAATTCCTTTGCTTTCTCTATTGGCAAAAGAACGGCCTCTTATAGTTATTGAAGAAAACATTTTTTTCTTTAGTAGACCCTTACAACAAAAGGACAGAGAAAAATTTGCATTTACATTGTCTACATACTCTTAGCCTGCAAAGTGATATCAATGGAAATTTCTTCCATGGGGAAGGCCAAATAGTCCCATCCTGTGCCACTATTTGTATAGCATCTATTGGAAATAATACATGAAAAATTTCCTCAATCTATAGTTTACCAATACATTTGATGACCTTTTTAAATCTGAGTCAAATGAAGATAATTTAGAAAGAATTTTTGAAGAAGTAAAGAAAATTTCACATTTTTGGGGATTACATATTGCTCCTGAATAAACAATAGATTCTATTAATTATTTAAGCTATAAAATAAAGTTACAAAAAATTAGACCCCAAAAGTTGCAAACTAGGAGAGAATGATTGCAGACTCTTAAAGACTTTCAAAAATTTCTAGATATTTCCTAGTCTGTGATGCATTACTGGGATAAAACCCCATCAACTGATTAATTTAAGCAAAGTCTTAGATGGTGATGAGGACTCAAATAGCCCCAGGTAATTAAGAGCTGAAGCTGAGAATGAATTGAATTGGTGGCAGAGGAACTGTAAATTATACTTTGTGGATCATGTGTATCCAAGGCTTAAGTGCATTATAGTCATATTACCCTCTAACGATTCACCAATAGGAATTTTAATACAGAGGGAAGATATTGTCACAGAATGGATCTTTGTTACCACATAAACTGAGTAAAAATTAGAAGTTTATGTGGAAAATATCTCTGAGATGATTCTAAAGAGAAGTGGAGACTTTGTCAATTAGCAGGAATAGGTCCACAAAAAATTATAGTACCTTTTACTAATGATAAAATTGACAAATTATGGGTAGAACATGAAACCAGACAAAGAGCTTGTAATATTTCTTTGGGAGATATAAACAAAAATTATCCCCAAAACAAGAGTGATATTGGTTGTCCTTCTGTGTATATGTTTCTCTTATTGGTTAATGAATAAAACACTGTTCAGCCATTGAGGCAGGAAGATAGGCAAGTCTAGAAGACAAAGAGAATTCTGAGAAGTGTAGTCAGACAGCCGTTGCTATGTAGCCACTGAAAGGAGAAACAGATCTGGACATTCTTTGGTAGGCTAAGACCATGTGAAAATACTTAGAATTATAGAAATTGGTTGATAATTAAGATAGAGCTAGCCAATAAGAAGCCCTATTAATTGATCAACAGTTTCATAATTAGCATATGTCTCTATGTGTTCTTTTTGGTCTCAAGTTTGGCAGGTCTTGCTGGGCAAGGAATTTCCTATAAAACAAGAAGATGCCACTTATAAAGAGAAGTAACTTGTTCTTTACTCACATTGTAATGGAAACACCAAAAATTGGAGCTCATATATCCCATACTTATGCAAGTAAAACAATAAGGCACATTACAAATCAGAAAAGTTAATAAGGGAATCCAGGTCCTTATAATGATGTTCAAAAGTCAGAGTTACATGCTATTCTCATAGTGTTAATGGACCGTAGAAAACCTCTCAACATAATTACTGATTCACAATATGAGGAACAAAACACTTTACATTTTGAAACTAGTTAATTCATCCCAAATGATACAGAATTGACTTTATATTTTATAATTATTCAGTTACATGATATAATCAGGAACAGTAATCATGCTGTATATATAACACAATATGGTCCCAAACAACTCTTTCAGGCTTTTCATTGTTGATTTAATTATCTACTCTTTTAGCTTATCATATCTGTTTTCCTCTTCTCAAAAAAAAAAAAATACCTTGAATCTAGTCCGCTTTGTTCAACTTTTTTTTTCCTGACCACAACAAACAACATTATGTAACCAATCCCCCTAAATAATGAGAAATATCCACACCCCAATTAGAAAACAAAAACCACCCACCCACCACCCTCTTGAGAAAGTGTGTGTTGTGTTCTGAAAGTTACTTTCTTCTGTCTGGCGGTGACAGCATCTTTAAGAGATTCTAAAAAGAATAAGTTGTATTTCGTGTCAAGCTCCATCAATTTGTCCAGTGTCTGCATAATGGGAAAATACAGGGTTTGTTTCAAGTTCTGGCTACAGGAGTCTGTGAGGCTGGATCTTTTCAGTGAGCTACCTAAAACTTGTTCTGAGAAGTGTCTATGAGGCTGTGTCATCTCTGCTGGCCACCTCAAAATTGTTCTGAGCAGTTTGTCGTCCAAAGATGATTTTTAGTTGCAGTTATTCTACTTAATGGTGTGGCCATAGCCTTGGAGAAATTTTCATTGTGGGCCCCAACCACCATTTGGAAACCTCAAATGTCACAGTTAGGCAGGGTCATGGTTCAGAGTAGAAAACTGGTAAATACTCAAACCTGAAATAAGGTGGAGGAATGTAGATTGATTCTTTTCCTAGAATTAGTTAGTACTCCATATGACTATCAATATCATGACAAAAAACTTTAAAATACATACATATTAAACTTATGAATTGTTAGATAATATTATAAAAACAAAGGATTATGAGATTAGTGGCAATAAGATAGTCCTTCAATATTGGGTTTTCTACTGTTCCATATCAGGGTGCTCTGCTGACATGAGACAGAGAACTTTTATTTTTCCTTAATAAGTGCTGACAGTATACTGTCCAAATTGAACAATCAGGACACCAAAATGAGTGACTGCAAACCTTGCCAAGAAGGGAAGAAATGTCCTTCAGTGTATCCTGCCTCACAGAATAATTCTGTTATATATACTCTACTTGTAGGCTAAGAATGAATGCCTCAACTTTACAGAGGACCTATGGGTAACTTTCCAAGAAGCGAGCTGTTTTTTTTCATTTCTCATACTTTTTGGACATTGCTTGCATGCACTTCCTGCTTACTCAGTTAATATTATTTTCTTCTTGGCTCTCTGAGAGAGTTGAGGACTAGATAGTATGTGTTTTTTCTTGTTTACCAAACTCAGAAAAAAAATCACTAAATAAATGCAAGTTGTATGAGGTTGAGAGTATAAAAGTATAATTTGATAATAATGCAAATTAAATTAATAAATAAGTTAAACTTTTGACTCCACCAAGATAGAATATATAATCGAGTCTTCTCTTAATTTGTCAATTGCAAATAGACTAGACATTGTTGATGAACATGCTGCTATATATATTGTACATACTTTATGTAGTTTTTCTTACGTTAGTTGTAGCCCTTCTTTCTGTATGAGACAAAAAGTGGAATTGTGATGATATATTATTTATGATTTATTAAAGCTAGCCACAAGCCATGGAGGTCAGGCAATGGTGATAAACACTTTTAATCTCAGCAGCCATACTATCTAGTCATAGATCCAGAAGGTAGTGGCACTCACCTTTAATCCCAGGAATCAAGAGAAAAGAAGAGGGGTCATTATTAGTTCAATGCCATACTGAGCTATATTAAACTGATCCAATACTAAAGAGAAACAGCTCACACAAAGGTGATCTTACCACTTGGGATGGTGGAGACATTATTGCAGTCAGAGGATTTTTGGATCTAGCCAGATCACCCTTTCAGTCTGAGACAGAGGTAGAAGCTGGCTACTTAGCTTCTCTGACCCTCAGTTTGAACCTAATATCAGTCTCTGGGTTTTTAATTTCCATGCTACATTGTATGGTCATAGTAAGCAAATTTATACCCAAAAATGAAAATTTTGCCTGTAGAGAGCAAATAGTTTTAAAGAGACATTAAATATTCAACTTCAAATGTAAACTGTATAGTATCTCTAATATCCTTCTGACAACAAAACCATTATATGTTATTATATTCATGTATATGTGTATATATGAAGACAGATTTGGCATAATAAATAAAGCGAAATACTCATATATGGTGCTTTGCTTTAGAGTATACATAGGAGACTCTCACTTATTATAATTTTTCTGTAAATAAAGATTTATATTAGAACATTATCCTTATGTTATTCTGATATATATATATATATATATATATATATATATATATATATATATAATTTAATCAGTGATTAAACTATCCCTAGCTAATATGTGCTTTAAGAAAATAACTTTCTGATAATCAAAGTCATAACAAATCAATGAAGACAACTTCACCTGCCCTTTCCTTCATCATTTCTGTGCTACCATATTATCTTGCAGGAGGCTAAGCTCATTGATGACTATGAACAACTGATTTAGAACAACACTTTTGTGGAGAAGTAGGCATGCAAAGATAATGGTGTCACTTGGACACTTATTAGTGGTGTGAATTTGTCTTTTTTCCCTATATTTGTAATACAGACACTTTGCTTCCAAGGAATGATATAAGGGTTAAGTGATAGAAATCTTGGCATCTTTGACGGAACTTATCACAGAGTGAGAATTTGGTCAATGTGTTACTAAAATAACAGGATCCAAAGCCTTTTTTTCTCAAATTCACACTAGTAGATACTATGGATAATTTTAATTCACATTGGAAATAATGTTTAAAAACTAAAGTTTAAATAACTTCAAATAAAAATTTAGCCAGGTTGTAACATTTCTGATTATTTTAGAAATTTTGAGGCATAAGATTCATAGATCCATTTGATGATTTACTGGCAATTTTCATGCTCCTATAAACTAGGAAAAAAGTACTATAGTTTACTTTTAAGGTGAAAGTATTAATGAAATTATGATTAGATTTAATGAAACCATGCTACATGTTATCAAATTGGTATTCTGATATACCAGGTAATCTTTTATGTATACTCCAAGGTAATATATATTTTTCCACAAAACCACTCACGCCAGAAAACTAATCTGGGAATTAAGAGTCTGAAAATGTCCAATGGATAATTCCCAGTCAGTAACAGTCATCTTTTTTTCCCTATGTTTACAAGAACTTAATTCTGTCAACAACCACCTGGGATTCAAAGATTCCTGGTATTCCAAAGAGGACTCAGGTCTATTAACTTCTCCCTTTTGAAACTCTGAGTTACAAGAAGGTTATGCCCGGATTTGTGAACAATGGAGAATAGGAGATGATAAATTTTCATTTTAAGCTCTGTGACTTATGATTTGTTAATACAGTGCTAGAAATCTAAAAGAGAAAGATATTGGTTGTTAGGTAATATTCATATGAAAGGGAGTACAGGTTTACAGTGCCAACTGTAGGTTGTGGAATTTGCAGGTCCTCCTCATTTGAGTGGAGTTAAATATCTACAAAATTGACACAATCTCAAGAAACGCTTTCAAAGATTGTTGTTTTTCTTAACCTTTTTGTCTCTAACTGTAAATACTCATTTTGTTTAGCATTATTGCCTTCAGATTTAATATGTATTCTTACATGTAATATTGTAATATGGTAATTTTATATTCATATTTAGTAATTTACTAATATTTCAAGAGATTTAGGCCTTTTTATTTCTAAAGCAGGCACTACTAAACCTAAAAATGACTAAGGCAAAATAGAAATATTCTTGAACAGAATATATCATTTCATTTGTTGAAGATGTGCTTCTAGATACCTCTAGTCTATGGAGAGATATAGGAGAATAGTTGCTGTCTTATTTTTATGTTATTTAATTATAACTATTTCTTTTTTGTTTGTCATCAAGATTTTGTGTTAGTATCAATGACTCAATATTGTTTAGTTCCTTTAAGGCATACAAAGTGTCTCTCAATGATTCCGGTTCTATAAAAACAAAACAAAAAGTGAAATAATTTCTAATTTTGAGAAGGAAGAACAAGAGAGATATACAGCAAAGCAAAAAGGAGGCTTGGCAGTGTAAGTATCTGTATCAGCCTTCTGAGACTCACAAACTTGTAAGTGTCAATGGCCTTGAATAGGTCCCCTGCTTTGGCTCTTACATGTCCATGCAGGTCCCACTCCACAGCTGCTGTCCTCCTTGGTTGTCATCCCATTGTAATAGCATATCCAAAATGTTGGGGTCTCCACTGAAACTGGGCTGTAACATCATCAATAATCTTTTCTGGGTTCTTTTCAGGTGTCAAGCCTTAACTGTCCTCAGATGCTCTTCAGTCCAAGAGCTTCTAATGAAATTGAAGCTGCATCTTCACCAATAACATGTACCAATTTTCTAAAGCCCCAAGCCTCAAAGGTTTCCATAACCCAATCATATGTTAAAAATCAGAGCACTGTGCAACACTCTAACACATAACAAGTTTGGCTTCCAACATGAGGTATATCCTTGGCCGCCTCTGGACTGTAATTTCTGCAGGTTGATCTCCAGGAAAGTGTTTCCAGAATATTTTAGCATAATGACATTTCCCTTCTCAATCAGAGCTATCTCTTCAGCCCCAGCTTCCCAGTATCAATTATCCTAGCAAAGCAATGATTTCATCTTAGTGGTTTTGAATTCAAATTATGAATAGTCTTGGTGGACTATGCTTCCCTCTGAAATTTCATGAGCTGGGGCTCTATAATCTGCACCACTTCATGTATATTATCATCTTCCAAGACCCCAGAGAACAGCTCAATGAGGAACTTTAAAATTTCTGTCATATATTATATGCCCGTGTTAGTTGTTATTCTTTAATGATTAATTCAGGTAAAATATTATCCTTCTCAAGAACTCTGATGCTTTTGATGATTGGTAGTACTGCCATCTTAAAGCAAAATGTATTTCAGGATCAGGTATTTTACGGTTTGTCTATGTGAAGATTGGAAAGTGTAAGGTGTATGAAGGTCTGAGAATGTAAGATATAATGGTCTGAAGATGGAAGGTCTAAGACAAAAACATCAGAGGATGGAAAGGTCTAACACGGTGGATAAATGCAGGTTATGAAGACTGAGAGTGGAAGGTCTAAGATGGTAATATACGGTGTATGAATTAAAGTTTTGAAGGTCTGAGGATAAAAAGGCTTAAGTGAAGATAAAGTGAGTTGAGACATTAAAAAGAATGAAATATCTTCCAGATTTCTTTTATTTCTCATGCTACTGTTCATAGTCAGTAGATTTCTACAATACCACTATATGATCATAACTACAAGGTCAAGATTAATATGCTTTTCATTGTCCTAAAAAATCTGTTAATTTTAAATGTTAATGCTTTCAGCCAAGTTGCTTCTAAATGAATATGCTGCTAATGTGTCTAATACGTATGTTTCCACAAACTCTAAGGATTCTTGTAAGTTCCAGGGAGCTGAATTAGATCCAAACAAACAAGTCAGATTCATTTCAAGTAAATATTATTCAGTCTTTCCCTGGTCCCAGGACTCCCTTCCCTCATGTTGGGTCCCCTCAGGAACCCTTCCCTCATCTTACAATCTTCCTCTCAAGTGACAGGACCTAAGAATTTTTTTTCTAAACTTAACCTTGTCCTATGCTCTGCCAACATCTTGCCAGTTCTAAGAGGTGACAGGGAGTTCCATACAGCCTGGACTGTGATGAAACAACAAGCTACCTCAGGACAATGCAATATCCCAACCTTCTCAGGTCCCCCAAAGATGGTCAATGCCCTCCACATCAGCAGGAAGCAGTCTTGAGAATTCAATGCCTTTATTCCTTAATCAGCCATGTCTAACACCCCACCTTTTTAAAAAAAAATTAAATAAAGGTGGGATTGAAAGGTTCAGGTATTCTTCTGGCCTGCCTCTGTTACCTGGCAGAATCCATTCAGTCACTACCAGGCTCAGCTAAGGGTTCCATGGGAACTAAGGCTGCACACATGTGCAAAGGACCCCTTTAAAAGACAGACCCCTGCCCACTTATGTCTCTCTTCTCTTCCTCTTCTCTCTCTTCCCTTACACTCTCTCTGCCTCTCCTTGGTAACCGGCCATGTCAGTCAGCTATTACCACTGTGCCTTTTCTCTCTTAGTCTCTCTACTCTGCTGTGCATATAATAAACTGGTTAATATGTCTAATAGTTTCATGTCTCATCTTGTGCATCTTATTCATTTCTAATTTAAGCAAAAGAATAACACCCTCTGTCTTCCATTCCCAGTAAATAATTCCCCCTCTTCTGAATCTATTAAACTTTCTTTCACTTCAGAAATAGCAGGCTTTTCAGGGATATCAAACAAATATGGTGTGTATCAAGTTGCAGTAAGAAGAGGCAACTCACATCATTTGATCTTTATACAAGGCAACACAATAAGAGGAATAGAAGCCTAAAAGAAGGCAAAGACTCAGGGACAGCCCACACTCCCACAGTTAGTAGTTCCACAAGAAGACATATCTACACACTGCATCATATAGGTAGATGGAATAGGTCAGACCTGCCAGGACCCAGCTTGTATCAGTCCCATGCTACAGAGGCTATCTATTTTGGACTGATGTCTTTGGGGCTGCAATCAGAGCTATCTGAATGGCCCTGGGTCCATCCATGAGTTGGGGAGTGCTGGACCAGGAAACTCCTAGCTATCCAATGGCGATAAAGATGAGACACAGACATCTTGTCATTTCTGGAGGGCTCTCAATCCATGCTGGGGTCTGGAGTCCAGGATTTATTCACGTACCCTCTTAAATATATTTCCTACAGTGGGAGTGACCACAGAAGACATCTACTATCATGTATAAAGCTGATATCAAAAAATTATTTTAACCCTAGCAGCACACCTAAACAGTCCCTATACATGTAAATAAGTCCTCAGAATAGGTGTGGGCACATGTGGGACCTAGGTCTGTTGTTAGCAAACTAGGAGACATTCTCCACTGAGGCCAAGCCATCAGGTGGTAACCAGCCAGACATCTAAAAGACAATGTGAGATTCGAGCTCCTTGGGATAGACTTTGAGGCCTGTATCTGAAATACCATAATTGACTTTTTTTGGGCCCTGACACGGACCCATGCAGACTTCCTGATTTTCTGTTCAGTCTCTGTGAGTCCCTATGAGTTACTTGATTCTGTGAGTTTTCTTATGTTGTCCTTGACACTTCTTCATCCTTTCTAACTCCCATGGGATTCCTGAACTCCTAATGTTTTGCTGTAGGAACTTGTTTCTGTTTCCACTTGTATTTGGATGAAGCCTGTCTGATGATAATTATGTTGGCTACCATTTAAAAACATAGCAGAATATGATCATTGGGAATAAATTCACTGACTTTTTGTTTGTTTTTATTTTCCCAGTTGTACTTTCTTTCTATTATAAGTCTCTTGGCTATCCTGCCTCTGGTTCCTGAGCCTCCATGCAGTGCCTGAGTGGTTTTCTTTTCCTGGCATATGTCTCAAATTTGACCAGTCATTGGTTGGCCACTCCCATAATTTCTGTACCAAATTTATCACATTACATCTTGTAGGAAGGACAAATTATAGGTTTTGTGGCTGGGCTGGTGTCTCATTCTCTCCAGTGAAAGACTTGTCTTGGTACAGCAGGTGGCCAACTCAGGCTTCTTATCCCCCTTTGAATAGAGACTTAACTTGGGTCACACTTCTTGATTCCTGGATGTTTCCATTGCACTAGGTTTCTACCTTGTCCCTGAGATGTATCTCAGTTCCAGTTGTCTCTGCCAGTACTCTCTCCCTCTATCCTCACTCACTTGATCTCTTCTATTCATGTCCCAAATGCCTCCAGTCTATTCAAAATATATATTCTAATTGCCCTTCTCAAGAAACTTTATGCATCCCCTTTGACTTCCTTGTTACTTAGCCTCTCCTAGTCTATGAATTTTAGTCTGATTATCCTTCACAGCTAATATCCACTTATGAGTAGGCACATACCATGTTTGTCTTTCTGTGTCTGGGTTACCTCACTTAGGATGATTTTATTTCTAGTTCCTGACTGCAAATTTTATGATGGTATTCCATTTTAACTGCTCGGGAATACTCCATTGTGTAAATGTAGCACATTTTCTTTGTTCGTTAAGATGTTGAGGGACATCTAGGTTGTCTCCAGTTTCTTTCTATTACACTTAAAATGCTATGATCATACTTGAGCAAGTTTCCATGTGGAAGCATCCTTTTGCTATATTCCCAAGTGTAGGATAGCTGGGTCATAGAGTATATCAATCACCAACTTTGTGAAAAATAGTCATATTAATTTCAAATGTTACTGTTCAAGTTGGAAGTCCAATGAACAATGGAGGAGTTTTCTACTTGTTCCACACCTTCACCATCATGAGCTGTCAAACAAATTTTGGTTTTAACCATTTTGAAGAGTGTTAGTTGGAATTTCAAAGTTTTGATTTACATTTCTCTGATGGCTAGGGATGTTGAATATTTATTTTTAACTTCCTATTATTTAAATTAAAAACAATCTTCTTTTGCATACCATTCCCAGTTCCCTCTCCTTCCTGTCCTCACTCTTTCCTCACATCTTCCCATACCATCCCCCATTCACTTACCACAAGAGAGTGAAGGCTCCCATGGGGGATCATCAAAGTCTCTCACATCATTTGGGCAAGGACATAGCACCATCCATCCCATATCTAGCTTAAGCAAGGCAACCCTCCATAGGGAATAGGCTCCAAAAGTCCAGTTCATGCAGTAGGGATAAATACTGTTTCCACTACAAGCAACCGCATAGACTGCCCAAGCTCCCCAACTGTCATCAGTGTTCAGAGGGGCTAGCTCAGTCTTATGCTGGTTCTACAGCTGTCAGTCTGGAGTCAGTGAGCACCCACTTTCTCAGGTTAGCTGTTTCTATGGGTTTCCCCAACATGGTCTTGACCCCTTTATTTTTCAATCCTTCCTCTTTACAACTGGAGACCAGGAGTTTGGCCCACTGCTTACATGTGGTTCTCTGCTTCTGCCTCCATCAGCTACTGGATGAAGGCTTTATCATTTCATTTAAAGTAGTCAACAATATTATAATAGTAGAAGGGTATTTAAGGTACCATCTCCACTATTGCTTAGATTCTTAGATAGAGTCATCCTTGTGAATTCCTGAGAATTTCCCTAGTGCCAGGTTTCTCGATAAACCCATAATGGCTCCATCAATCAAGGTCGCATTCCTTGCTCTTTTTCTTACATTCTACCCTTCTCTATCTACTACCACTGTCCCCTCTCACCTCATCATCCCTATTATTAAGGAGATCTTGTCAATTACTCTTCTCCATTAGGGGTGTCCATGTATGTCTCTCTTAGGGGCCTCCTTTTTTCCACCTTCTCTGGTGTTGTGGATTTGTATGTTGCTTATTCTTTGCTCTATGTCTAATATCTTATCAGTGAGTACATAACTTGCTTGCCTTTCTGGGTTACTTCACTCATGATGATTTTTACAATTTCAATCCATTTATTCTGGCAAATTTCAAGATGTCATTGTTTTTTACTGCTTAGTATTACTCTATTGTGTATATGTACAATGTTTATCTTTTCTTTGGTTGAGGGGCATCTAGGTTGCTTCAAAGTTCTGGCTATAAAATATCATATGCTGTTATGAACATAGTTGAGCAAATGTCCTTTTGGCATCATTGTGCATCACTTGGATATGTTTCTAAGAGTGGAATTAATGGGTCTTGAGGTAGATTATTTTACATTTTCCTGAGAAACTGCCATACTGATTTCCAAGGTGGCTGTAAAGGCTTGCATTAACACCAGCAATGGAGGAGTGTTGCCCGTCCTCCACATTCTCTCCTGCATAAGGTATCATGGGTGTTTTAGATTTTAGCCATTCAGACATTTGTAAAAGGGTATCACATAGTTGTTTTGATTTGCATTTTCTGGATGGTCAAGGATGTGAAGCTATTTCTTCAGGTTCTTTTAGACATTTGAGATTTCTCTGTGGAGAATTATCTATTTAGATCTTTGATGGGGAATGTACTGTGTCTGTTCATCTTATTGATTATTGAATAAAGTACTTGTTTAGCCAATGAGACAGCAAGTTAGACAGGACTAGGAGTCAAAGAGGATGCAGGGAAATGTAGTAGAGAAGTGGTGATCCATGTAGGAAGTGACATAGCAAGAAGAAACAAGAAGTGTCCCTTTTCTCCTTCCTCCTCCAGCAGTGCCATGTGAGCCACCAGCAAGAGAGGGTGCCAGCGAAGGACATCCTCTATAAAATAAGTCTTATAGAATATACAGGTTTATGATAATTAAGACTGAGCTAACAGATGAGGAATCCTGGTCATTGGCCAAGCAGCATTTGAACCTAATACACGTTTCTGTGTATTAATTTGGGCCTTAACTCTGGTGGGCGGCTGGTGTAAAGTGCACACGTAGCGGTGGGGCTCTGGCAGCCTTTGGTGGAAAGATTTATCATAACAGATCTCTATCCTATTTTAATTGGATTATTTGGTGTTTTGGTGTCTAGTTTCTTGAGTTCTAATTATCTTTTGGAGATCAGTCCTCTGTCAGATGTAAGGTTGGTGAAGATCTTTTTCCATTAAGCAGACAGTATCTTTGTCTTGTTGACTGTGGGTAACAAATACTCTTAACCAATGACACATAGCTTAAGCCCTCAAACTTTTAAAGGTTCCAGTCTCTAAATGTTCAAACACTTAAAAGTCTCTTTGAAATATTCAAAATCTCTCTAAAAATCAAAAGTCTCTCTAAATTTGCAAAGATTCTCTAAAATATCCAAAGTCTTTTTAAAAGTTCAGTCTTTCAACTTTGGGTCCTGTAAAATAAAAAATAAGTTAAATGCTTTACTGCAGCAAGAAACAAAAAAGCAGAGCACAGTCACAGTATAATCAAAGCAAAAGTGTAACCCAACAGTGTAAAATTCAGGTTCAATTTCTAGGGCCAACTATCCTCTATGTGTCAAGGGATTAGCCTCAACATATGCAGTGTGTCTTGTAGACTTTTGTAAAATTCAGTCCACAGCTGCTGCTATCATTGCTGGTTGTACCATGGTACTAGATTCTCCTGTGTTAATTTTTTCTGCTGCAACTGGACTTCGTTTTCATCAGTAGCCTCTGCTTGCTCTTTTAATAGACTCTTACCTTGCAACATGATACCAAGCCTCAACTTCTCTCCATGAACCATTCAAACCAGGCATTTTATTGCAAATAAAGATGTATCTTCACTAATTACCTCTTTGTCCTTTACAGTGCCAAGTCTTAGCTGTTCTCCACAACTGGTTTTGAAATTTTCTTGAAAACCAGTAATACTAGAGTGATTCTTATTCTACCAGGTCTGGCTGCCATCATGAGAGAAGCCTTAGCTCTTTCTGGACCATTATTTTGTGTGTGCTGAACCCCCTGAACAATTTCCAATAGTAGTTTTATTGTTCTAGATGTCCAAAGATTTCATTTTAGTGCTTCTTTTCTCTTTTAATCTTAAATTCCAGCAGACCAGATCCACAAATTCTTAATTCAAAATATTACAGTTAACCCAGAGAGAGTCTGTGCTTCCTTATAAAAGGTTACAAGCCAAACCTTTATTACAATATTCCTAAAATTTCACACATATTGACCTCTGGGAATTCTATTGCTTTTATAGCTCAAAATCCAACATCCTCCCACAATCCTTCCAAAAAAACATATAGCTAAGACTGTCACAGAAATACTCTACTACCTGGAACTAATTTCCATATCAATTGCTCTGATACAACATGACCAAATGCAACTTGGGAAGGAAAGGGTTTGTTTCTGCTTATAGTTCCTTACCAGAACCCATCACTGAGGACACTTTCAGCAAGAAGCTGGAACAGGAACTAAGGCAGAGGCCTTAGAGGAGCATCACTTCCTACTGCGCTCCTGTGGGCTCGCTCATCCTGCATCCCCACAGCATCCAGGATTGTCCTCCAGGAAGTGGCACATTGGTCTGGCCCCTCCCATTTCAGTCTTCACTCAAGGAAATACACTTCAGGTCAGTCTCAGAGAGAGATTCCCTCAATTGAGATGCCCTCTCCTCAAAAAGGCCCTAGTTTTTTGGTAAGTTGGCATAATATTAGCCAGTACATCTAGCTTACCATTCTTATTCCAATTTTACCCTCCAGGCCATGATCTGACACTATCTGAAACTTGCCAAAGGAAACTGTCTTAGGGATGCTAATAAGAGCAGAAGAATCAACATATTGTAGTGATGGTGCATTGAGTATGATGGAAGAGAAAGTACAAAATGATGTGTCATGGTCCAAAGGATTTTAACATGTAGTTTTATGTCTATAAATTTAACATTTATGCCACAAGAGTTTATTCACAGTTTTGTAGAAATGTCAACATACTATTTTAGATGTATATACATTATGGGCTTTTCTCTTGATGAAGGAACTGATTACCAAATCTACTTTATCTTTCTAGAATTTAGGAGAGTAGAACAATTGAAGTGTTCCTGGTTTATATTAAAGGACAAAAGGATCAATCATGTGCATTAGATTAAATAAACCTCTTTATTATGATATAATTGTAATTATAAAAGTGTACATACTTAAGCTTTAACATTTGATGAGTTGGCATTTTTGGCTCACTTATGGAATCACCAACATAAAATGTGCTAAGAACATAGCAACCACCTCTAAAAGATTCTACCTGATCCCTTGACTCACAACTATTGTCCATTCTTGATTTTTTTCTTAATAAGAGGAATCTTGAGAAATAACCTAAGACAATAATAAATTTAATTACTTGTATATTCAAAATTCAGAATGTTTATTTGGATATTTTATACACAGTGATGAAAAATTTTAAGGAAAATGGATTTTGTTTGTTTCCTTCTCAAAAGACTTCAGGCTTTCTGTTCTGTGATTTCTATTGTTCCACCTTCTAGTCCATCACTTTGATCTAAAGTATCTTTCATTGTAATTCTAAATACATCCACTATATTATACCACTGTATTATATTCAATTGATGCTTTATTGTTTCATTTCTTTTTGGTTCATAAAATGTGGTTCTTTAATACTGCTATTTCCTTGCTGAGCTTTCAATCTGTGACTCCTCCTCCACTGTCCTCCCCATGACTCTCCACACTGCACTTACCACTGGCCTCCTCCACTGCCCTTTCATAACCCTTTCTGCTGCTCTCCCCACTGCCTTTCCCATTGCCTTTTTAGGGTTTTCTTTTTTGTTTGTTTCAAGCATATTCATAATTTGCATAGAATTTGTTTTCATAGTTTGGGTAATAAAATTTTATTAGTAGTAAACTTAATATAGCAAATATTAGCATTTTCCTTTAGTTTCAGACATGATAGAACAAGTGATTTTTGATGGATTCATTGTTGACTTTTATAACATTAAGAACTTATGAGTTTATCTCTTTCTTATATTAATTAATCTTACTCACAGCTATGCCTAGAAAAGATGGTAAGATAAAAACAGAAAGAATATTATATATTCTATGTATTATATGTATTTTTACTTTTAATAGACGTCCTATATTAATGTTGCATTCCATGTCAAAAGATTTTTAGTTTATTGGTGAAAGACCTAAAGGAAAGCATATTTTTAACTTTATTTTTGCATTTTTGTGACTATGTAATTAATATGGGTCTTGCTATAAAACAAAAAGGAGAGAAAAAAATCAAACTTTTTCTATGTGGTGCAGGCTGGATTATGACCTCAAATTCCTAACACTTTGCCTCAGTCTCCATAGGATTGGGGTCTCAGACATATGCCCCTGCACTATGTCTGCTATTCTGCAGTTTTTCCCTTCAAATAAAGTCAGCATGTTTAGGCCTAATGTCTTTATTAAAGTTTGACTGAAGAAAAAGTTTCTTTTGCCAACTCCAAAGAAACCATTTGGAAAAAAAATGTTTTGGACACTGAATAGAGAAGTAGTAGAATTTTTTTACTGTGAAAAATGTTTCAGGAGACTATGAAAAATCAACTTTAAAATATTAAAATGTGTTGAATCAAAAGCTTATAGCATGAAGCCTTTGATATTAAAAGTTATAAAAAATCAGTATCAGTGCAATTCAATAATTCTTAGAAGTACTCAGGGAGAGGCTATGATTTCTCTCACCCAAGGGACTCATGAGCAGTGCATGTGGTTTGAGAACAAACAACCCCAGTTAAATTTCAATCCTAAATAAATGTTTATGTCAGTCACAGAATCACTGGTGTTTGGTTGTCTTCACTCCGGAGAAATACAATTCCATGTGGTGGTCACTGAAAATACTTACATGGGTTTATTAGTCTCATTATGTGCTAAGTGAAACTGAAATTAGGTTGGACACTCACAAGTCTATCACAGTCTAAATAAAGGTTCCAGTGTAATTTCTATATGTACTTAAAGCTTCATTAAAAAAACAGTTTGATGTATATTCAGGATAAAACACTGTCTTTTGGTAACAGGAATATGTCACAAAAATAGTGAAGAAAAGAGGCAAAGGCAGTTTTGTTTTGAGTATGAAACTAACATTTATTGACAAACTTGTCCTCAGGATGGAAAGGTTCTGATCTTCATAACATCACTGAGCAGCCATTTTCCCAGTATTTACTCAGAGACCATACTTAGCTCTTCAATAATTTTGGTTATACATTCCTTAGTTATCACATCATCTTGTACAGATTTCAAAGTGGATTAAATAAATTTATTCACTTTATAATTCAACAAATAAGTATTTTATATTCCTGAAAGTACAGGTCTCTATAATTACAAATTAGGTAAAGGCAGGTCAGATTTTCAGGGTATTAGAGAAAGCAATGAATGGGATAAGAAGACCTTGAAGGAAGGGGCACCTGTGTTCAGAAGAAATTGGTGGTTATAAACTTGTAACATTGTGGCATAATGAAGGACAACTCTCATGCTTGTGTGCATGCATGCCTGCCTGTCTTCGTGCGTGCGTGCGTGCGTGCATGTGCGTGTGTGTGCGTGTGTGTGTGTGTGTGTGTGTGTGTGTGTGTGTGTGTGTGTGTGTGTGTTTGTGGGTGGATATCTGTTTCTCTGTGTGAAAATTTATGCTTCATTTCTCTCTTCAATAATATAGAGGTGAAAACGGATAGAAGCAGAGATAAACAAGGTGGTATTAAGAAACAGGTAACCTGATCTTCATGAAGCATGAAGAGGAAAAATGGCCCTCACAATCACAAATATTATGTACTCATGAGCCTGAGAAAGACATGGATTACTCAAGGTCAACACTGAACTCGAATAATCACAATTAAATATGGATGAGCATTCTCACTATTATGAAGATAATTTATAATTTCACCAAGATCAGTTTAGAAGGAAGGTCATATTTTCTGTATTTATTTGTAATAGTAATTGTCTTAAGCACATATAGGGCTTCAACCTTTAATAGCTTGGTTAAGCATTTAGCTTTGTTTAAAGGTTAGTATATATTATACTGTTTTTCTGATTTTTAAAAGGTTTTTAGAGGCTGGTGAAATTGTTCAGTCAATTGATAAGGCAATTGCTGGCAAGCCTCACAACCTGAGTTCAAACCCAAGAACTTATATGGTAGGATGAAAGATCTGACTCTGACCACTCTACACTTAGTATGTTATGTAAATGCACATCTCAGATTATGAGACATCTTAATTAATTAATTAATTGAAATGCAACAACAAAAATGACTTATACAGCCTGACTCTATAACACCATAATGATTTGAAAACTAAGACCACTTTGTCATCAAGAAAATAAATATGAAAATTCCTTTCAGCAGTGGGATGGACAGAAGACCAACATGTAGCTATCTCTATGAATATCCTCCAGAGCTAGAAATAAGGTGACATACCAGTTTATCAAGCAATTCATAAGCTGCAAATAGGCATATACCTATTGTTCTGTCATAATTATTAATAGTAGAGCATTCAATCTCAAGCATTTCCTGGTATAAATGATAAATGAAGGAGCTCAAAAATAGTTCCCTTAATAACACTATCAGGGAGATGGAAAGCATATAATTCATGTAATGTGTCAAATCAGAAAAAGAAACACCACACACCTTCACACGCATACACAGACATCTGTTTGCATTAGATTTGACTTAATATGGAAATTCCTAAACATTCCATAATCTAGTAGTATTATCAAACTTATTTTGTAAAATTATAAGACACAAAACTGACATTCAACATTTGTGTTTCTGTGTATTAACAATTAACTTTCAGAAATTATGTAAATAATCCCATTACAATAGCAAGTAGTAAACTAGGAAGGAGATGCTCACTTATGGTGAAATCTATGAGACACTAAGGGGGAAAGACCAGACACCTATGTTCGTGAATTTGGTTACTTAATAGTGTGTGTATGTGTGTGTGTGTGTGTGGGTGTGTGTAATGCTCTAATGAATTTCTATAAAAAGTTACAATGATATTTTAATGAGAATTACAAAAGCTGATTCTATGTAATTTATATGGACCCCAAGAAATCTTTCTTTTCACCCTGGCAGAGTCTTGACATAAACCTCTTCTTTCTAATTTAGAGTGGAGCAAATGGCTTCTTTCTGATGCTGAGGACATCAATAATTACTGTCTCTTTCTCAGCACGGGACTCACTACAGTCTTAAGATTTCAGGTGTGCTTTTCATCTAAAAACTGCACACTTTTTATTTATTTATTTCAGACTTGTTATTTTTCTTACATTATAGAACAATATAAATATATTCAGTAAAAACAAAACCACAATTCCAATTGTATTCTTTCTTGATATTTCTTCCTCTGTAAGACTTTCTTTTAAATTTAGTCTCAGGTAAGTTATCTGGTTAAGTAGAGAATGCAGCCAAGTCTTCTGCAAAAAGGATAGCTATTGGCAAAATTTTCCAAACAAATGAAACAGAAAAGATAAGAATTGTGAGAAAGTAGAGAGATAAAAAAAAAGCCTATGTGCTGTTGAAAAAGTTGCATAATAGTTAAAACACTGAAAATGATATGGAAATTCCTTTAAAAATTAAAAATAACATCACTATATGTTCCAGAAATTTCCATTTTGTTCATTTATTAAAAGAATTAAAATCAGTCTCAAAGAGACTAATAGCTCTATGTGCACTGAAATACCACTTATAGTGGCAAAGATATAGAAACAATATAACTGTCCAAAAATTGATGAACGGATTAAAAATTTGATAGGAGAGTGTAGTAGAACTATTTGCAGCCTTAAAATCAGAGAAATCCTACAGTATGGACAAATGTGGCTGACATTTGAGAACATCATGGCAAAAAAAAATCCTCAACACAAAAAGGCATATGTTAGCATATCTTAAATATCTAAAATAATAATACATAGATTCTTAATCTGGAATGATGGATGCCAGGGACTTCTAGGAAGTGAAGAAAAATTGAATTATATAAAATATTCACTTCTTAGCAAATAATAGTAGCATAGAAAAATTGAGTCACAGATTTTGCTGATAGAAACATGACCCAACTGTGGTCATTTCCTGGATCTTGATTTTTCTCTAGCAATGCAAAATGAAGATGAGTATAAAACATGATCACAGCACAGTGGAGTTAATAATCTCTATAGGTTTCTTTTCTTTGGCCAGCATTGTGTTTATCAAGCAGTTTTTTTAAGATTATGATTCATTTATTTTATTTTATCTGAATACAAGTTTTTCCTACATGTACTTATATGTATTCCTTATATGTCTTGAGAATGATCACAAGAAAGCATATGATCCCTGAAACTAAAATTTCCAATAGTTGTGTGCCATAGTAAGTGTTTTGGGAACCAAACACCAGACATCTGAAAACAAGTGTCTTTAAATTCTGAGCCATCTCTAGTCCTTCAAGCATCATTAATTATAAAAGACAATCAAATTAGTTGTATACTCACACATCTACTATTCATCTCATATTGCTTCAGGAATTTTCATACATTTTGAAAGTAGTTAGGTAAATCCTACATTTCTGAACTTAAAGGCAGTTTGGGAAAGAATATGAGAAAGAGATGGGATTACTAATTACAAATTAGTAGCATTCATGAGCATTTCAAATGCACAGAATATTGTGAGAACATCTAATACTGGGAGCAGTGAACTAAGAGTAAAAAATGTTAAGAACAACTTTGTGAAGAATGTAGTATTTAATTACAATCAAGAATTACTGAACAGGGATAGTCATGTGAAATAAAAGAATATGTATGCTAGAAAGTAACAATTAAGATGCATAAAGTACATTTAGGGACATAATAATGCTTACAGTTGGTGTATTTTTAATTAAAATATAAATTAGATTTTGATCATGGTTTTCCATACTGCAACTCTTTTCAAATCCTTCTCACCCTGCCCACAATATCTATGCTTTCTTTTTTTTCTTTAGGAACAAATTGGAAAATGAGAAACAATCAAAAAAATTAAAGCAAAAATTCACAATAAACATCCAGTGAGATATATTGATTTTTACCCAAATGACTTTTATAGCACAGGGAATGCCATAGCAATATTTCTCATGACAATAAAATACTGGCTTCTTAATTCATAAATCAGTCCCACAAGCATAACATATGATTAAACTCATGGTTTAAAGTTTTATACATGACATTAATTTATTTAATAAGTTAAAATATCTTTAAACTGTGACATTTTAAAAATGAATTCATCATTCTTACATGTAAACTGTGTTGTCTGTGAGCCATTCTAAAGTCATAAACCTCTGCTTCCAATTTGATCTACACTAATAACCGAGAGTCACATCATGTCATTGATTTGACAGAGGACCTCATGCTGCTCCTCCAGTTGCTTTGAGCAATGAAGGGGACTTCAAAATGCCCCATAATATCCCTTACTCTAGAGGAATGTAGATTCTAGAACAAATATTAACTCTGGTAAGAATGAAATATTCGCTCCGTGAGTCTGGAAATACCTCACTCTTCCTTCCCCCTCTGGCTCTCTGACCTCTTCTGAGATCTACACTTCCCCAAGTTCCCCATCAGCCCAGGATCACTCTGGGCCTAATGTAGAGAGTGGTTCTGCTTGCATAGAGTTGGCGCGCCCAGACAGGAAGGACCTCCACATTGAAGTCTTGGTCCCCAAACACCACTCGGTGACAAGAGAAGATAGAGAGACCACACTTGCACTCACAGGAAAAAGAGATGGGAAGAAGGCAGAATAAGAACACACTCAACAGAAAGACCAAAATGACACCAAGAATCTAGGGACTCCACACCAGCAAGATCTGAAAAGCACAACACAGAGGAAGATGAAGAGACAGACCTAAAAATCTACTTAATGAAGATGTTCGAGACCATTAAGGGGGAAATAAGAAACTCTCTTAAAGAAATAGAAGAAAAAACAAACAATAAATCAAAAAATGAGTAATTTTCTTAAAGAATCTAAAGAAAAAACAACCAAACAAGTGAAGGAAGCACTGGAAACAGTTCAAGACATGAAAGCTGAAATAGAAACAATAAAGAAAATACAGAATGAGGGATGCTGGAAATACAAAGCCTAGATAAAGGATCAGTATCTAAGGATGTGAGTATAACCAATAGAATACAAGAGATGGAAGAGAGAATTTCAGTTGTTGAAGACTCACTAGAGGATATACCGTCATTGGCAAAGTAAATCATCAAGTCCAACAAATCTCTAATACAAAATATCCAGGAAATATGGGACACCATGAAAAGGCTGCATATAAGAATAATAGGTATAGAAGAAGGTGAAGAAATACAGGTCAAAGGTACAGAAAACATATTCAACAGACTCATAGAAGAAAACTTCCTCAACCTACAGAAGGATATGCCTATGAAAGGACAAGAAGCTTACAGAAGACCAAATAGACTAGACCACAAAAAGAAATCCCCTTGCCACATAATAATCAAAACACCAAACATACAGAATAAAGAGAAAATATTAGGAGCAGCAAAGGAAAAGGTCAAGTAACATATAAAGGCAGACCTCTCAGAACCACACCCAACTTCTCAATGGAAACTTTGAAAGCCAGAAGGTCCTGGACAGATGTCCTAAAAACACTAAGGGAACATGGATGCCAACCCAGACTACTGTACCCAGCAAGGCTTTCAATCACTGTAGATGGAGAAAACAAGATATTCCATGACAAAACCAGATTTAAACAATACATATCCACAAATCCAGCACTACAGAAGGTTCTGGAAGGAAAACTCCAACCCAAGGAACATAACTACAATCACAAAAACATAGGTAATAGATAATCCAACTTTACCAAACAGGAAAAGAAACAGGAGGGTGAAATCCACACAGTGACACCAACAACAACAAATCTAAAACAAACAAGAACCAACAATCGATGGACATTAATATCCCTAAATGTCAATGGTCTTAACCTGCCTATAAAAAAGATATAGGTTAACAGAATGGATACAAAGACAGAATCCATCATTCTTCTGTATAGAATAAACACACCTCTTGCTGGGCATTGGTGGCACACACCTTTAATCCCAGAACTCAGGAGGCAGAGGCAGGTGGATCTCTGTGAGTTAGAGGCCAGCCTGGTCTCCAGAGCGAGTTCCAGGATAGGTGCCAAAGCTATACAGAGAAACCCTGTCTCAAAAAAACAAAAAAAAAAATAGAAAAGTAAGAAAAAGAAAAGGAAACATACCTCAACTTCAAAGGCAGCCGTTACCTCAGAGCAAAGGGTTGGGAAAAGATTTTCCAATCAAATGGGCCCAAGAAAAAAGCTGGTGTAGCAATCCTAATATCTAACAAATTAGACTTCAAACTAAAAACAATCAAAAGAGATGAAAAAGGGCATTTCATACGCATCACAGGAAAAGTTCATAAACATTAAGTCTCAACTCTGAACATCTATACCCCCTAATATGAAGGCACACACATTTGTAAAAGAAACATTACTAAAGCTCAAACCACACAGAAAACCACACACACTTACAGTATGAGACTTCAACACCCCTCTTTCACCACTAAACAAGAACAACAGAGAGAAACTTAACAAGGAAACAAAGGATCTAACAGAAGTTATGACCCAATTAGAATTAACAGACATCTATAGAACTTTCCAACCAAAAACAAAAGAATATACCTTCTTCTCAGCACCACATGTCACCTTATCTACAGCTGACCACGTATGTGGCAACAAAGCAAACCTCCACAGATACAAAAGAATTGGAATAACCCCCCATATCTTATCAGATCACCATGCTTTATAGCTAGAATTCAACAGCAATACAAATTGCAGAAAACCTACAAACTCAAGGAAATTGAATAACACCCAATTGCATCATTCCTGGGTTGAGGAAGAAATAAAAATAGAAATTAAAAACTTCCTAGAATTTAATGAGAATGTAGACACAACATACCCAGATTTATGGGACACTCTGAAAGCAGTGATGAGAGGAAAGTTCATAGCACAAAGTGCCCACATCAAGAAACTAAAGTAAAGTCACACTAGAGAATTGATAGAACAACTGAAAATTTTAGAGCAAAAAGAAGAAAACTTACCATGGAGGAGTAGACCCCAGGAAATAATCAAACTGATGGCCGAAAGCAATAAAGTAGAAACTAGAAAAACATTACAAAGAATCAATGAAATGAAGTGTTGGTTCTTTGAGAAGGTCAACAAGATAGACAAACCTCTATCCAAACGAACCAAAAGGCAGAGAAAGAGCATGCTAATTAACAAAATCAGAAATGAAAGGGGGCATATAACATCTTACACTGAGGAACTCCAGAGGTCATACTTTGAAAACCTGTGCTCCACAAAATTCAAAAATTGAAAGGAAATGGACAATTTTCTGGATAGATATCACTTACCAAAATAAAACCAAGAACAGACTAGCACTTTAAGTCGACCTATAAACCCTAATGAATTATAAGCAGTCATCAAAAGTCTCCCAATCAAAAAAAGCTCAGTGCCAGATGGCTTCACTGCAGAATTCTACCAGAAATTCAAACAAGACCTAATACCAGTACTCCTCAAATTGCTCCACATGATAGAAGCAGAAGGGACATTGCCAAACTCTTTTTAAGAAGGTACAATCTCTTTGAAACAAAAGCCACACAAAGATACAAGTAAAAAAGAGAACAACTAACCAATATCCCTCATGAAGATCGATACAAAAATACTCAACAAAATGACGGTGAATCGAATCCAAAAACACATCAAAAAAATCATTCACCATGATCAAGTAGGCTTCATCCCAGGGATGCAAGGATGGTTCAACATACAAAAATATATCAATATACTCCACCATATAGACAAACTGAAAAAGAAAAACCACATGATCATCTCACTAGATGTTGAAAAAGCCTTTGAAAAAATCCATCATCCCTTCATGATAAAGATCTTGGAGTGAATGTGAATAACAGGAACATATCTAAACATGATAATAGCAATGTACAGCAAGCAGACAGCCAACATCCAACTAAATGGAGAGAAACTCAAAGTGATTCCTCTAAAATCAGGAACAAGACAAGTCAGTCCACTCTCTCCATATCTCTTCAATATTGAACTTGAAGTTCTAGCTAGAGCAATAAGACAAGAAAGGAGATCAAAGGGATACAAATTGGAAAGGAAGAAGTCAGACTTTCACTATTATCAGATGATATGATGGTCTACATAAGTGACGCAAAAAACTCTACCAGGAAACTCTTAGAGCTCATAAACACCTTCAGCAAAGTAGCAGGATACAAAATTAACTCAAAAAATCAGTAGCCTTACTATATACAGATGATGAATACAATGAGAAAGAAATAAGGGAAACATCACCCTTCATAGTATCCACAAACAACATATAATATCTTGGAGTAACACTAATCAAAAAAGTGAAAGACCTGTACAGTAAGTGGCTGATGGAAGCAGAGGCTAACTTCCACAGATATACACTAAACTAAACTCTGGAACCTAGTTGGAGAGAGGGAGGAATGAAGATCAAAGGGTCGGTACCAGGCTGGTGAAACCCACAGAATCAGCTGGCCTGAACAAGGGGGAGCACATGTCACCTAAACTGCTGTCTGGGAGGCCACCACAGGACTGAATCAGATCCCTGAACATGGATGTCAATGAGGAGGCCTGTACAGTCTAGGGAAGCCCTGGTAGTGGAATAGTAATTTTCCCTGTTGTAAGAAGGGAATTTGAGAGCCCATCCCATGTGAAAGGATGCACTCTTGGCCTGGACACATGGAGGAGTGCCTAGACCCAGCCCAGGATGATGCAGTGTTCTTTTTGTAGCCCCTGAGGGGCCTACCCTGCCTCGGGAGTTGAGGTTGTATAGAGTGGGGGGCAGTTGGGGGTTGTGAGGAGGGTTTGGAAGAGAGGAGGGAAAAGGGATTGACATGTGAAGCATGGTTGTTCTGAATTTGAACTAATAATTTTTTTAAAAAAAGAATGAAGTGTGTCTTTTACATGACTGAGGATCAGTTAGTTGAAAATATTAAACATCTTCATCAGATTTGAAACGCATGCAGTAGGAACATGTTGCATCTTACTACAGACTGCAGATTGGGTAATAATTTGTAACCCCACTATCGACTGGACAACATCTTAACAAGGAGGCTAACCAAGCTCCCTTGGTCAAGGATTATGTAGAGCAGGCAAGAGATATCAAGACTGTCCTCCCACTACAATATTATGTCTTCTAACATCTCATGCCAGAATGTGAAATGGGAGGCAAATGAAAATTATATGGAAGACTGATATGTACTTAGAGTTCACACTATTGCTATAATTACAAAGAAGCATAATAACCTAAAAGTGTTTTTTAATATTTTATAATTTATCCTATTTACTATCTATGCAATTTTTCTGCTAGGTAATCTTTTAAGAACTACTCATTCAGCTACAGGTATCTGATAGTTCCACACATTATAATGAGTTCAAGGGGTACTTGCACCTTTTTCCTATAATGGCAGTGAATGTCAGCTGTGTTCCTAAATGTTGTATCTGTTGGTTAGGTTTAGATTATGCAATTATTTCTCTATATGGAATAAATTGCAAAGGTAAGTAAGGTTTGGAAAGTCAAAATTTATCCTGGGCATATTATTTGTCATTACTTCAAGTTATAGGATTAGCAACATTTACAGAGGTGCCTTTATTCGGTACATATCTTAACATTGTGAAGTCTAATTAGTTTTACCATGTTAACAGCATTCTTTTTAGTTAAAACAACTTGCAAGATATAGGCATTACAAAATTTGTTCATATTTATTTGATATTATACTGGATGAATGGCTTGATCCTTTTAGGAAAATTGAACTATTAGAAGAAAAGGCATCAATAGACATATTAAAGGTATATTAAATAATACAATGTTGACAATTCAGGTAAGATGTGTCTGCTAGTTTAATGGTGGTGTGGCATTTATGTGAGTAATGAGAACTGTCTTGTTGTATTTGAGACCTATTTGTGACCAGGGAATTCAAGCCTGATAGTTTAAATTAAAAATAAAAAAGGCAAGAAGCAAACAAAGAAAAAATACTGATGATGAATTCATAGGACCAGTTACTTTGATAAATGTACACAATGCCTAAATGCCTATTAGAGTTACAGTCTAGCTATGGATTAGTTATTCTGTGAGCCTTGGGTAGCGAAGGTTTTTTTTCAGTGAGCAACAGTCAATGCAGAGTCTGGCCTAAGTGTGGAAAATAAGAGATTATTGAGTTCCAATACTTAAACTGGACCTTTGTATTAAACAGCCCTCTCCCAAGGCTCAGAAAAAAATCACTAAAGATTGTGCAGGAAGAGTGTAAGAGCTGGGAGATGGAGAGGTGTGCTATGAAATTCCGTCTTTTGGATATGACACCATTGCACTCATAATGAACAGGAGCTGCAAATGCCTTTATAAGATAAATAGAGTCCATACTCTTGAAAGTTTAAGAGAGAGACTCATGAGGCTTTATTCCTGGAAAGCAACTGCTGACTACTGAGTAAGAGAAAATAATTTTTTCTTTAATTATGTGCAGTTACTAGGTTGCCAACTCTGGTCCTATATGCATGCATATATAGGCAGAACAAGTGGGACTCCATGGATTATTTCTTTATAGTATTCAAATAAATAAAGATGAATATTTGTGGATTCTGGTATGGTAGGGGAATTTGGTTTGGACATGATCAAAATAATATATATATATATATATATTATATATATATATATATATATATGTCAGAGAATAAAAATACATTTTAAAGAATATAAAAAGTAAATTAAAGATACCATTATATGCATTTCACCATTAAAAATCTTGTGAGAGAATGGGCTATTAATAATTGATATTGTTAGTATCAGTACTGGTATATTTAAGGAGTAATGGTATATTTAAGATGTTCACACACATATTCAGGGTTTAAAAATGTCTGGTTACTCAAGGTTTGGTACTTGTCTATTTCATAACTGCTGAAAAATAATTATATATAATTTTATATCAGCTACTGAACCAAGACTGATGATGCACACATAGAATCCCAGCTTCACAGGAGGCAGAGGCAGGAAGATTGTAAGTCACTTTCATTTAATAAGATTGTATAGAATTAAGGAAACAAAGTTCTTTCTAACCAAAAATAATTTTCCTTGAAATTTTATGGAAGTTTTCATTTTCATTACTTCCAGGGTTACTAAATATTTTTTATTTTCTTAGCAATTGTATGTTTGTCTTTTAATCTAAAAGAAAAGCAATTTTCTAATTGATATTTACTTGAAAATCAGTTCACTGTGTGTTGAACAAAAGAAAAATAAACAGCAAGGAAGAATAATTTACAAATACATTAATGCTTTCTCATAATAAATAGTCTATGCAGAGAATTTTATCTTCATAATACTTTGTTCAATAATTGAGAGTTGTTTGCATATCAATTCAGGTTGGCCAGTATTTGTGGTCACTGCAACATGTCAGATTAAAGAATAAGGTCTTACTAAAAAAGAATTAAAATGGATAACTTTACATTCAAAAGTACATATTGTAAAATAATCTTTTTCTCTTTAACCTTTAATGAATGATGGCTACTGAGTCTATCTAAACACATTCTTTGAAGTAGCCTTTTTTTGAATTTCTTGCAACCAAACACACACACACACACACACACACACACACACACACACACACACACACACACTCATACAAGTTCTTCTGATTTATCCAGGACTGCTTAAATATATTTCTGCTCATGAAGTTTTGTGTTTTGAAGTTATACAAGGTACTATGTTTTTTGTTAATCTCCATTTCTTTCTTTCTTTATTTACCAGTTTTAGTTAGGGAAGAAGCTTGTTTCACATGTAAGTCCCTTCTCCCTCTCCCTCCCCTCACCCCCATCCCTCCTCCCCCACCCCCACCCCCCCCCACCCCATTCACCCACCTCTCCTCAGGCAGAGTAGGACTCTCAACAGTGGCTCTGCAAAGTACACCAAATCTTCCTGTGCTGGTCCTGGGCCCTTCACCATGTGTCCAGGGCCAGAGTGTGACCCTTCACGTGGGATGGGCTCTCAAAGTCCCTGCTTGTACCAGGGAAAAATACTAATCCACCACCAGAGGCTCCCTGGAGTGCAGAGGCCTCCTTACTGACATGCATGTTCAGGGGTCTGGATCAGTCTTGTACTGGCCTCCCTGACAGCATCTGGGGTCGATGTGCTCTCCCTTGTTCAGGCCAATTGTTCCTGTGGGTTTCTCCAACCTGGTACAGACCCCTTCGATCTTCATTCCTCCCCCTCCTCAACTAAATTCCCGATATCAGCTCAGTATATTTCTGTGGATGTCTGTCTCTACTTCCATCAGTCACTGGATGAGGGCTCTAAGATGGCATTAAGAGAAATCATCAATCTTATTTTAGGGGAAGGGCTTTTAGGTTATCCTTTCCACCACTGCCTGGATTGTCAGATCATGTCATTCTTGTAGGTCTCTGGAAATCTCCCTGGTTCCAGATCTCTTCTTGGACCTATAGTGGCTCCCTCTAATATGGTATCTCTCATCCTGCTCTCTCTCCTCTATTCTTCCCCCAAATCAATATTTCTGCCACTCCATTTCCTCTCATCTACTCCTCTTCTCTTGCTCTTATTGTAGCATCTCCTTCCCCCCACCCTCATGCTCCCAATTAGTTCAGGAGTTTATGCCACTTCCATTCCTGGGGACCATTTATCCTTTAGAGCCCTTCATGTTTCCTAATTTCTTTGGTGAAGAGGATTATAGGCTGGTAATACTTTGCTCTATGTCTAAAATTCATATATGAGTGAGTACATACCATGTTTGTCTTTTTGTGACTGGGTTACCTCACTCAGGATGGTTTCTTCTAGTTCCATCCATTTGCCTGCGAATTTCAAGATTCCATTGCTTTTTTCTGCTGAGTAGTACTCCATTGTATAAATGTACCACATTTGCTCAATCCATTCTTGAGTTGAGGGGCAACCAGGTTGTTTCCAGGTTCTGGCTATTACAAACAATGCTGCTATGAACATGGTTGAGCATATGTCCTTGTTGTATGAACATGCACTATTTGGGTATATACCCAAGAGAGGAATGGCTGGATCTTGAGATAGACAGATTCCCATTTTTCTGAGCAACCGACATACTGATTTCCAGAGTGGTCTTACAAGTTCTCACTCCCACCAGCAATAGAGGAGTGTTCCTTCTTCTCCATATCTTCTCAAGCATAGATTGTCATTGGTATTTTTTATTTTAGCCATTCTGACAGGTGTGAGGTGGTATCTCAGAGTTGTTTGGAGTTGCATGTCTCTGATGGTCAATGATTTTGAGCACTTTCTTAAGTGTCTTTCAGCCATTTCAGATTCCTCTGTTGAGAATTGTCTATTTAGTTCCTCACCCCACTTTTTAATTTCATTGTTTGGTGTTTTGGTGGCTAGCTTCTTGAGCTCCTTATATATTTTGGAAATCATTCCTCTGTCAGATGTGGGATCGGTGAAGATCTTTTCCCATTCTGTTGGTGGTTGTTTTATCCTAGTGACTGTTTCCTTTGCCTTGCAGAAGCTTCTCAGTTTCAGGAGGTCCCATTTCTTAATTACATACCTCAATGTCTGTGCTACTAGCCTAATGTTCAGGAAGCAGTCTCCTGTGCCAGCTTGTTCAAGGGCAATTCCCACTTTCTCTTCTAGAAGATTCAGTGTGGCTGGATTTATGCTGAGATCTTTGATCCATTTGCACTTAACTTTTGTGCATGGTGACAGGTATGGATCTATCTGCAATTTTCTGCATGTCCGAATCCAATTGTACCAGCACCATTTGTTGAAGATGCTATCTTTTTTCGATTGTATAGATGTAGCACCATTGTCAAAAATAAGGTATTCGTAGGTGGGTGGGTCAATATCAGGGTTTTCAATTCGATTCCATTGGTCTATCTGTCTATTTTTGTGCCAATACCAAGCAGTTTTCAGAACTATGGCTCTATAGTAGAGCTTGAAGTCGGGGATGGTGATGCCTCCACAAGATCCTTTATTGTAAAGAGTTGTTTTGGCTATCCTGTGTTTTTTATTTTTCCATATAAAGTTGAGTTTTGTTCTTTCAATATCTGTGAAAAACTGTGTTGTGGTTTTGATGGGGATTGCATTGAATCTGTAGATTGCTTTTGGCAGGATTGCCATTTTTACTATGTTGATTCTCCCTATCCAAGAGCATGGGAGATCTTTCCATTTTCTGATATCTTCTTTAATTTCTTTCTTTAATGTCTCAAATTTCTTATTGAACAGTTCTTTCACTTTTTTGGTTAGTGTTACCCCAAGATATTTTATGTTGCTTGTGAATATTGTGAAAGGTGATGTTTCCCTGATTTCTTCCTCATTGGATTTATCATCTGTATATAGTAGGGCAACTGATTTTTTTTAGTTAATTTTGTATCCTGCTATCTTGCTGAATGTGTTAATCAGCCGTAGGAGTTCCCTGGTAGAGTTTTTCAGGTCACTAATATAGACTATCATGTCGTCTGAAAATGGTTAAAGTTTGACTTCATCCTTTCAATTTGTATCCCTTTGATCCCCTTTTCTTATCTTATTTCTATAGCCAGAAATTCAAGTACAATGTCGAAGAGATATGGAGAGAGTGGACAGCCTTGTCTTGTTCCTGATTTTAGAGGAAACGCTTTGAGTTTCTCTCCATTTAGTTTGATGTTGGCTATTGGTTTGGTGTATATTGTGTTTATCATGTTTATATATGTTCCTGTTATTCCTGTTCTCTCCAAGATCTTTATCATGAAGGGATGTTGGATTTTCTCAAAGCCTTTTTCAGCGTCTAGTGAGATGATCATGTGGTTTTTCTTTTTCAGTTTGTTTATATGGTGGATTACATTGATGGATTTTTGTATGTTGAACCATCCTTGCATCCCTGGGATGAAGCCTACTTGATCATGGTGGATGTTTTTTCTGATATGTTCTTGGATTCAGTTCACCAATATTTTATTGAGTATTAGCATTGATGTTCATGAGGGATATCGGTCTGTAGTTCTCTTTCTTAGTCATATCTTTGTGTGGCTTGGGTATCAAAGTGATTGTTGCCTCCTAGATAGAGTTTGGCAATATCCCATCTGCTTCTATTGTGCGGAACAGTTTGAGGAGTACTGGTATTAGCTCTTGTTTGAATTTCTGGTAGAATTCTGCATTGAAGCCATCTGGCCCTGGGCTTTTTTTGGTTGGGAGGCTTTTGATGACTGCTTCTATTTCATTGGTGGTTATAGGTTGATTTAAACTGTTTATCTGATCTTGATTTAATTTTGGTAAGTGGTAGTTATCCAGAAATCTGTCCATTTCCTTTAGATTTTTGAATTTTGTGGAGTACAGATTTTCAAAGTATGACCTGAAGATTCTCTGGATTTCCTCAGTGTCTTTGTTATATCCCCCTTTTCATTTCTGATTTTGTTAATTAGCATTCTCTCTCTCTGCCTTTTGGTTAGTTTGGCTTGAGGTTTGTCTATCTTATTGATCTTCTCAAAGAACCAACTCTTTGTTTCATTGATTCTTTGTGCTGTTTTCCTAGTTTCTACTTTGTTGATTTCGGCTCTCAGGTTGATCATTTCCTGGCATCTACTCTTCCTTGGTGAGTTTTCTTCTTTTTGTTCTAAAGCTTTTTGTTGTTCTGTCAATTCTCTAAAGTGACTTTCCTTCAGTTTCTTCATGTGGGCACTTATTGCTATGAACTTGCCTCTTAGCACTGCTTTCAGAGTATCCCACAAGTTTGGGTATGTTGTGTCTACATTCTCATTAAATTCTAAGAAGTCTTTAATTTCTTTTTTTATTTCTTCCTCAACCCAGGAATGGCGCAATTGGGTGTTATTCATTTTCCATGAGTATGTAGGTTTTCTGCAATTCGTATTGCTGTTGAATTCTAGCTTTAATGCATGGTGCTCTGATAAGATACAGGGGGTTATTTCAATTCTTTTGTAACTGTGGAGTGTAGGGGAAGCTGTAGCCATGCCTTCTTAAGGGCTGGCTACAGGTGTGCCTGACCACGCTTGTGAGGGTGTGGTAAGAGTGATGTAATATAACTGCATTTGCTCTTTTGGTTTCACTTTGGTACTTGCTGTACAGACTGCTGCCACGCCGGCTGGCTAGGCTGCTCTGTAAGTAAGGCTTTTCCCCATTAAATACCCTTATATTTCTACCTGACTCTGTATTGGTAGTTTCCCACTATATCTCGTGTAAGAGGTGGTATATTGGAAACCTACACCACATTTGGAACAGGCTGTGGGTTCCATCGGGCCCATGGCCTAGCCCCAGAAAGTGCCCTCTCTCTACAGGTGCTCCCGGCTAGCAGCCGACCTGCTGCAGCTGAGCTGCTCAGAACCATCCACCCAGCATGGAGACAGTTTCCAGATGCCTAGAGGTGAGGTAGGCCTCGGCTTTCAGCAGAGGCTTCCCCTGGTTGCTGCTGCGGTAAAACCGCATTTGTTTCAATGGTTGCAGGCGCCAGGCCGTATATTCTCTAAGATAAGCACAGCTGCTTTTGTGACCTCTCTCCACTGCTGACTGACTGCTGCCAAATGCCGCAGACTAACTGAACACCTGTGTCACCCACTGGTCAAATATAGTTACTGCATCTGGAGTAGAAATCAGGTAAAATTATGGTGGAATATTTATCATCTGCTAAAATTGGTAATATTTTTGCTTATTATGTGAATTCACTGTTTGAGGAGAATGCTTATTTGCTATTTAGTGGCCTATATGCCATAATGGTAGTTAGCTTGCTAGTACAAATAGTATTACTAGCCAGAGGACTCAGGAACAGGGACAGAGATAACCTCACCACCTGCTTGCAGGAAATAACAGCCTTACGCATTGAGGTTTTGGAGAACAGATTAAGTCAGACAACAATTGTGTAGCAAGTGGAACAGAAATTGGATGATAAGCTTGGCTCTGTGTCCAATACGCTAAAGACAGAGCTGTCTGTTACCCAAGATGAGATACAGAGTATTTAAGCTATGTCTGAGACCTTAGAGGCTAGGCTGTCAGAAGAACATGATGAGCTAAAAAATGTCTGTAGCCAGCTAGAAACTCAGATAGACAATGTTACCCAGAAATTAGATGCAAAGGTGTAAGATATCCAGGATAGGGTTGTAGAATTGGACAATGCCATTCAATCAATTATTGAAGCATCCAAGGTAGCAGATCACAAATTTGAGTCTAGATTTGAATGTTTGGAAGATAATTTACAGTACACAGCTGACAGATTACATAGGTCCATACGGTTGATTGCTGAGGACTCAAAATCAGCAAATCATGACCTCGAATCTAGACTCCAATACCTAGAAGGCAGTTTCCATGCCATCCAGATGCTGCCTAAGGATGATCATATTAAAGACCTAGAAAAACATGTAAATGAGCAGTTAGAGCAATTTACAGATTCACTAACATGCTTGGAATCTTTTATGATTAAGTAGATTGAAACTTTTCAAAAGGATATCATTACTAGGCTTAAAGATCATGGGGATGCCTCAGAAGCAGAATCACTCCAATCCCAGGCACCTACTCCACCCAGATATCATGACTATTCTTCTAAGGTTGTTACTCATACACCATTAGTGTACCCAGCTACCATGGTAGAAAAGCCAGCCCCTAATAAGGTGTGGCTACAGCTTCCCCTACAGTGGAGGTTTGCTTTGCTGCCAACTATGTGGTCAATTTTTGAGAAGGTTCCATGTGGCGCTGACAAGAAGGTATATTCTTTTGTGTTTGGATGGAATGTTCTATAGATATCTGTTAAACCCAGTTGGGTCATAACTTCTGTTAGATCCCTTGTTTCTTTGTTAAGTTTCTGTCTGGTGGTCCTGTCTAGTGGTTTAATGGGGGTGTTGAAGTCTCCTACTATAAGTGTGTGTGGTTTTATGTTTTGTTTGAGCTTTAGTAATGTTTCTTTTACAAATGTGGGTGCTTTCGAATTAGGGGCATAGATGTTCAGGATTGACACTTCATCTTGATTGACTTTTCCTGTGATGAGTATGAAATGCCCTTCTTCATCTCTTTTGATTGCTTTCAGTTTAAAGTCTAATTTGCTAGATATTAGGATTGCTACACCAGCTTGTGTCTTGAGCCTATTTGATTGGAAAATTTTTTCCCATCCTTTTACTTTGAGGTATCGCCTGTCTTTGAAATTGAGGTGTGTTTCTTGTAAACAGCAGAAGGATGGATTCTGTCTTCATATCCATTCTGTTAGCCTATATCTTTTTATGGGTAAGTTAAGACCATTGACATTTAGGGATATTAATGTCCATTGTTCATTGGTTCTTCTTTTTTTGGATTTATTGTTGGTGGTGTCATTGCATGTGGATTTCACCCTCCTGTGTCTTTTTGTGTTTGGTAAAATTAGATTATCTATTGCCAGTGTTTTTTTTTTTGAGTGTAGTTATGTTCGTTGGTTTGGAGTTTTCCTTCCAGAACCTTCTGTAGTGCTGGATTTGTGGATATGTACTGTTTAAATCTGTTTTTGTCATGGAATATCTTGTTTTCTCCATCTATAGTGATTGAAAGTTTTGCTGGGTACAGTAGTCTGGGTTGACATCCATGCTCCCTTAGTGCTTTTAGGGTATCTATCCAAACCTTATGGCTTTCAGAGTTTCCATTGAGAAGTCAGGTGTGATTCTGATTGGTTTGCCTTTATATGTTACGTGGCCTTTCTCCTTTGTTGATCTTAATATTTTCTCTTTATTCTGTAGATTTGGTGTTTTGATTATTATGTGTTGGGGGGACTTCTTTTTGTGGTCCAGTCTGTTTGGTGTCCTGTAAGCTTCTTTACTTTCATAGGCATATCCTTCTGTAGGTTGGGGAAGTTTTCTTCTATGATTTTGTTGAATATGTTTTCTGTACCTTTGAGCAGTGTTTCTTCACCTTCTTCTACACCTATTATTCTTAGGTTTGGTCTTTTTATGGTGTCCCATATTTCCTGGATATTTTGTGTTAGGGATTTGTTGGACTTGAGGTTTTCATTGGTTGATGAATTTATATCCTCTAGTGAGTCTTCAGTAGCTGAGATTCTCTCTTCCATCTCTTGAATTCTATTGGTTATACTCACATCTTTAGTTCCTGATCATTTATCCAGTCTTTCCATTTCCAGTATGGCCTCATTCTGTGTTTTCTTTATTGTGTCTATTTCAGCTTTCATGCTTTGAACTGTTTCAATAGCTTCCTTCACTTGTTTGGATGTTTTTTCTTGGGTTTCTTTAGATTTTTTAAGAAATTTGTTTATTTCTTGAATTTTTTGGTTTGTCTTTTTCTCTATTTCATGTAATTTTATGTTTGCTTTTTCATCTATTTCTTTAAGGGATTTTCTTGTTTCATCTTTAAATGTCTCTATCATCTTGCTGAGAAAATTTTTGAGGTCCATCTCATATTCATACTCTGTGTTGGGCTTTTCAGATCTTGCTGGAGTGGAGTCCCTAGATTCTGGTGGTATCATATTGGTCTTTCTGTTGTTGAGTGAAATCTTATTCTGTCTTCTTCCCATATCTTCTTTTAGTGGGTGCAGATGGGGTCTCTCTATCTCCTCTTGTGACCTAGTTCCTGGGTCAGTTGGTGGAATGGAAGAGTCAATCTCCATTTCTTTTTAATTTTTTTTTTAATTTGGTTTTTTGAGACAGCCTATGGATGCTGTCCTGGAACTAGCTCTTGTCTCCAACTCACAGAGATCTGCCTGCCTCTGCCTCCCAAGTGCTGGGATTAAAGATTTGTGCCACAACTTCCCAGATGTCTTTTTAGATTTTATAAAGTGAATATATACTTTCAATGTACTTAATTATTTTAAGTGTATATCCCATTTTGATTTGATTTTGCCTCATAATCTAGGTTGTAATGATATATATATATATATATATATATATATATATATATGATATTCAAACAAATTAAGTATATATTTATTTGCATTGTGATAGCAGTTTTCACTCCCTCTTCTCCTTCCAGTTCCTCCCCTCTACGCAGCCCCCTCCCCAGCATGATTCCACTAGCTTGGACTTATGTTTTACTATGGATCTGTACATGTGTTTCCCTCAGTTTCTGGAGGAAGCCTCTGATGACTATTCAGCTAGGCATTATTCTGTGTGTATAGCAGAATATCATTAGCCCCATTACTTTGACATTTTTTTCTCCACTCTTGTTTGGTTCTATCCTTGGTTTCTGGTTCATACACCCTCTGGTTCCTGGCACATCAGGCAGTGTCAGGAGTGGGCTGTATTTGGCTTACACTTCCTGATCACAGTGCATCATCGATGGAATCCAAGGAAGGAACACATGGCAGGTACTGAAGCAGAAACTGTAGGATACTGCTGTTGAGTGGTGTCTAAGTTGTTTCCAGTTCCTGGCTCTTATCTGTCAATAAAATTACATCCTCTCAACTTCAGAAAGAACATTAATAAAGTATTTAAAACTTAGTGGGTGACAATTTGAAGCAATTATTTTCTATAAATGTAATACAGCAATATTAAATACTATTAATTAACAGTTACATTGTTTAAAGCATTAAATTTCTGTGGTGTAAGAAATATTTTTTAAAAAGAAATATTTCAGTTCATTGTTTGAAGCGTTTCTACGTTACAATATGTAAATGTCACTCAGTTGCATATTTTGAAAAAGAGCTTGATTTGTACAAAGTTTTGAATAGAGGAGCTCAAATTATAAAATTGTGCCTTTGCCATGTCCATGGAGCATTTAGTTATTTGTGGATTGATGTAAGAAGGCCCATCTTACTGTGAAGGATCCATCTCTGGGCAGGTGAAAAAAACAGCTGTGAAATACAGGTACAACAAGCCTCTGAGCAACTCTCCTTCATAACCTCTATTTCATTTCTGGCATCCATGTGCCATATTAAAGTCCTCATCTGGCTTCCCTTCATGGTTAACTGTAACTTATAGAGTGAAATTAACTCTATCCTCCTTGGGTTGCTGCTTTGTCTGGTGTTTCACCACAGCAACAGAAACCAAATGAAGACAGATGTGAATTTTATTTTGTTTTATTTCAGTTGTTTGATTTTTTTTTTTTTTTTGGTTTTTCAAGACAGGATTTCTCTGTGTAGTTTGGAGCCTATCCTGGCACTGGCTCTGGAGACCAGGCTGGCCTTGAACTCACAGAGATCCACCTACCTCTGCCTTGAGAGTGCCAGCAATACCCAGGAGTTGTTTGATATTTTTAATGAAACTTCTTTGCATAAGACACAATTAAGATATTTGAAAATATTGCATTATATTTTTTATTATTTATTTTCTGTTTTGTTGCTTACTTTTGCTATTTTCAGATAGTCTCACTGAATAGTCCGGGCTGGTATTTAACTCACTTGGTAGTCCAGAATGGCTTCAGACTCAGGATATTTATACCATAATTTCAAATTTACAAGTGTGAGCCACCATGCCAGTCTTGCTTAATTTGGGTCTAACTTTCAACCTCTATTTGTTTAATTTGTTTTAAGAGAGAATATAGCTTCATTTTCTAGGTCTAATTTTTATTCACTTTTATTAAATGGAAACCCCTCACTAGTACATAGCCAATAGATTTTTGCTAATTACTTAGTAAATTAGTAATTTAATAAATTAATTAAAAATAACAGAATCTATTTAAAAAACATCTTTTTATATTTCTGAGGTTACATATGAATGCTGACACATTCATATTTCTTTCTATGCATTTATTTTTCTGTTAAATTAAACAATCTTCTTTAACATGTCAACCTCAGTTCCCTCTTCTCCCCTCTGCCCCGTCCCCCACCGACTCACTATCCCATCCCCTTTCTGCTCCAAATGGAGAGTGAGGCCTTCCATGGGGAATCTTAAAAGTATGTCTTCATTTGGAGTAAGGCCTAGAACCTCCCCTATGTGTCTAAGCTGAGAGAGTATCCCTCTAATCCCTCTATGTGGAATGAGATTCCAAAGTCCATTCCATTACTAGGGGTAAATTCTGATCCCTACCAGAGGCCCTATAGATTGCCCAGACCTCCAAACTGTCATCCTCATTCAGGGGGTGTGGATCAGTCCTGTTTTCCCAGCTATCAGTTTGGAGTCGATGAGCTCCTTTTGTTCAGGTCAGCTGTTTCTTTGTGTTTCTGCAGCCTGGTTTTGACTCATTTGCTCATTACTCCTCCCTCTCTGTGACTGGATTCTAGGAGTTCAGCTCAGTGTTTAGCTGTGGATGTCTGCTTCAGTTTCCATCAGCTACTGGATGAAGGCTCTCATTTTTTCATTGTATAATTTTAGCTTCTTTGTTAAAAATCAGGTGTTCATAGGAGTGTGGTTAATAGCAGGTTTACAGTTCGATTCCATTGTTCTGCCTTTGTATGTTTGTGCCAATACCCAGCTGTTTTTAGGACTATAGCTCTATAATAGAGCTTAAAGTCAGGGATGGTGATGAGTACAGAAGTTCCTGTATTGTATAGGGTTCTTTTGGCTTTCCTGGATCTTTTGTCTTTTTTTTTCCATATAAAGTTGAGTATTGTTCTTTCAAAGTCTGTGAAGAATTGTGCTGGTATGTTGATGGGGATTGGATTGAATCTGTAGATTGCTTTTGGCAAGATTGCCATTTTTACTATATTGATTCTACCTATCCAAGAGCATGTGAGAGCTTTCCATTTACTTGTATCTTCTTTAATTTCTTTCTTTAAAGACTTAAAGTTCTTGCTATACAGGTCTTTCAAATATTTTAGTTTGTGTTACCACAAGATATTTTATGTTTTTTGTGGCTTAAGGTTGATGTTTCTCTGATTTCTTTCTCAGCCCATTTATCTTCTAAATATCACTATATAAGTGGGTCTATTGATTTTTTTTAAGTTAATCTTGTATCCAGCCACTTTGTTGATGGAGTTTATTGTCTATTGGAGTTTCCTGGTAGAGTTTTTCAGAGCATGTATGTAAACTATCATATCATCTGCAAATAGTGAAATTTTGACTTCTTCCTTTTCAATTTGTATCCCCTTGATCTCCTTTTGTTGTCTTAATTGCTCTAGCTAAAACTTTAAGTACAATATTAAAGACATATAGAGAGAGTGGAAAGCCTTGTCTTTTTCCTGAATTTAGAGGAATCATGTTGAGTTTCTCTCCATTTATTTTGATGTTAGGTGATGGTTTACTGTATATTGCTTTTATTATATTTAGGTATGTTCATGTTATCCATGATCTCTATAAGACCTTTATCATGAAGGGATGTTGGATATTGTCAAATGCTTTTTCAGCATCCAATGAGAGATCATGTGGTTTTTCTTTTTCAATTTGTTTATATGGTGGATTACATTGATAGGTTTTCTTATTTTGAACCATCCCTGCATCCCTAAGATCAAGCCTACTTGATCATGGAGACTGATTTCTCTGGTGTGTTCTTGGATTGGATTTACCAGTATTTTATTGAGTATTTTTGCATCAATGTTCATGAGGGATAATGGTCTGTAGTTCTGTTTCTTGTTTGTGTCTTTGTGTGACTTGGGTACAATGGTAACTGTAGCCTCATAAAAAGCATTGGGCAATGAACCTTCTGCTTCTATTTTGTGACACCATTTGAGGAGTATTGTTATTATCTCTTATGTGGATTTCTCATAGAATTCTGAACTGAAACTATTTGGTCCTGGGCTTTTGTTTTGTTTTGTTTTGTTTAGAGACTTTCGATGACTTCTACTTCATTAGTGTTTATAAGTCTATTTAATTTTTTTATCTCTTCATGATTGAATTTTGGTATGTGATATCTATCCAGAAAAAATGTTCATTATCTTTATGTTTTTGAATTTCATGAAGTACAGGTTTTGCAAAGTATGTTATGAAGATTCTCTGGATTTCTTCAGTCCCCATTGTTATTTCCCCCTTTTCATTTCTGATTTTGTTAATTTTCATGGTCTCTCTCTGCATTTTGGTCAGTTTGTATAAAGATTTCTCTATCTTATTGTTTTTCTTAAACAACAAACTCTTTGTTATATTGATTTTTGGATTGTTTTCTTTGTTTCTACTTTAATGATTTCAGTCCTCAATTTGATTATTTTCTGGCTTTTATTCTTCCAGGATGAGTTTTCTTCTTTTTGTTCTATAGTTTTCAGTTGTGCTGTTAATTCTCTAGTGTGACTATTCTCCAGATTCTGCATGTGGGAACTTAGTGCTATGAACTGCTTCCAAAGTGTCCCATAAGTTTGGGTATTTTGTGTCTTCAATCTCATTGAATTCCAGGGTCTTAATTTCTTTCTTTTGTCCTTTCTTGACTCAGGAATGATGCAATTGTGCATTGTTCAATTTTCATGAGTTTTTGTGCTTCTGCAATTTGTGCTGTTGTTGAATTCTACCTTTAAAGCCTTGTGGTCCAATAAGATACAGGGGTTATTCCAATTTTTTGCATCTCTTGAGTTTTGCTATGTTGTGTTGTCAAGTATGTGTTTGATTTTTGGGAAGGTTCCAGTGGTGCTGAGAATATATAATATTTTCTGTTTGGATGGCACGTTCTATAGATGTCTGTTAAAACCAATTGGGTCATAATTTCTATTAGTCCTTTTGTTTCTTTTTAAGTTTCTGTCTGGTGTTCCTTTCTGGTGGTGAGAGTGGGGTGTTGAAGTCTCCCACTCTAAGTGTGTAAGGTCTTATGTATGTTTTGAGTTTTAATAATGTTTCTTCTTGCCATTGTTCTTTTGTTTTTAAATTCCCCTTTTAAGCTTCTGTCAGGTTTTATGTGGAAATTCTTGCTTTATGTGTTCTGTTCCAACTCAGCCATCAATCAAACAGTTTATAATTAATATAAGGGTCAGTGTGTTTATTTGGGCCTAAAGGGCAGTAGGACATGATGGAACAGAACCTCCATATACATGTAGGGTTACATAAATGTTGGCAAAAAATTACTGAATTTGAAAGAAGCAATAGTTAATTCTAAATGAATTGCTGAACTCATGCTATTTCTGGCAGAATCACCTGTGCCATACTGTGTAACTTCACTGCAGCCTTCATTCTGAAATTGCAGTGTGTACACTCTGCTTTTCAGATGCTGCCATGCCTTTCGGGGCCATCATGTTTTGTGTGGAAGACTTGGCCTTGAGATAATTTTAAATGGCAATAGCTTTTCTGGACATACAAAGTTTTGCTCTATAAAATATTGTTGTTATATTCTGTAAAAAAAATTAAGTGATTTTCATTTCATTATTCAGCATGGAAGAATCACATTAGCATATATTATATTGGTTTCATATTGAAATGTTTAATTTTAAACATGATTATTTAAATTTGCTCCATTCATTTTCATGAAACATTCTTAAATACAGCTTGGCTTGAGATTAGGACAGAATTTCTAACAATTGATTAAATGGCCCTGAGCATATATAGTGAGTCACTATAAATTGTGGTATATATTTATGTTAGACCTCATTATAATATTGATATTAGAGTAGGAAAATGGCAAACAGTTCTGAGACACATTGAAGATGTTCTATAAACCTTCTATACTATCCCATATTCACCAAAAATGAATACTTTAAGTAAAAATGAATGAATACATTACAGATCTTTGCAAAACTGCTTTTATCATCTTTCAAAAACTGAAATCTTATGTATTTTGAAGAACTCCGTTAAGATATATTGTTCTCTCACACTCAGGAGGCAGAGGCACATGGATCTCTGTAAGTACAAAGCCAGCCTGTTCTACAGAGTGATTTCCAGGACAGGCTCCAAAGAAATTCAGAGAAACACTGTATTGAAAAAATTAAAATAAAAACAACAAAACACAAAAATATATACTTTTCTCTAATATATTAAATAAATATTTACTTAGGAATATATATATGGAATATTATATATATATACATATATATATATATATATATATGTATATATATATATCATACAAAAATTTGTGGAAGAGACCAAAATTTTTAAGAAGCTCTATTCTAGTTCAATTACAATTTTCTTATAGTGAATTAATCTCCAAATTCCATTCATCCATAGCACTAAAATACATACTATTTACACTTTTAAAATTATTACATTATACTTTTAAACAGCTCTGTTGGCAGTGTGAAGAGTCAATGTAAAATCAAGGAATAAGGCATAGGAAAGCTAAAAAAGATTTATGCTTAAAGTAATATGTATATATTGAGGATCCTAGAACATGCAATATTTCAAGGTCTTCACTATTTTTCCTCTATGATCCTATATACAGTTAATCTTTGGGGAAAGACAATATTTCATCTATATATTTGTAACTTAATGGTTATCACCATCATTTAAATATGAGTCCAGCAAACATTTACCAAGAGCATAATACAATACATCATAGTAGTGTCTTCAGTCAACTATGGAAGTTACTAGAACAAGATAAGAAAGTCTCCTAGAAACCAGCTCAGACATGTGTTTTAATATTAATCTTAATCCTAATAGTTGAATATCAATCAATCAATATCAATGAATATCATTAATAATTAAAGAAAAGATCCAGAATTTGAAGGGAACTGTGGGAGTAGTTAGAAATGGAGACAGATGAATAGGATTGATACAGTGTTCATGTATGAAGTTATCAAAAAAATAAACTATTAAAAAACAAATTTAAAAATTGTTCTCCTAGACTGACAAAACATTGTTAAAAAGGGTAATGCAAGAGTCATATCATAGGGAGAAGGTATATAATATGAGATATTCAAGGCATGGCAAAGCTGTCCCTGTCTTGAATGCAAAGAGGTTCAAGTTCCTAGACTAGGCTTGCACAAAAGTAGCCCTGTCATCTGTCAGTCATGGGTCAGGAAAGAAGCACTCATGGATCCCAATAATCATGGGATGAAGTAGTGGCTTATGAAATATTCTGGAAGAGGAGGAATGTTTGTCTACATTTGCACATTTACTGGTGACTTCATTAGGCTCCAAAAGATAGTCCTGATTCCACAGTCACACACACAGCCCTGGCTAAATTCAGGTAATAAAACAAACACAAATATATGAATGTGTGGAGCAGATTTATATGGAGCATAGAGGGCGATAAGGCAAGATGGGTGAATGATAGAAACTGGAATGCATTTTCTACATGCATTAAATTGACAAAGATAAAACTTAATGTAATTTTAAAAAAGAGCAAGTAAATAAATACAACATTCGTAACTAGCAAATAGATGCTGAAAACAAATCAAAAGAATGATATTTGAATATTAAAATTAGAAAATTTTTGTTCATTGCAATACACTTCAAAGAAAGTAAAATGTATATCATACTGATGAAAAAGGTACAGATTAAAGATATAATCATGTCAAGGGCCATATACAATCAATCATATTTGGGCTCTTTGTGTCCTTAAAACATTAAATAAAATATAAAAAGGATGAAATTTTTGAGTCAACATTTCCCCAACTTGAAACACATGCAAGTATAAAACATCCAATCAGAGGAATTGGTGTACCGCAAAAAGCAAATCAAGAGCATATATTTTCATACATTTTACAATTAAAATTAGAAATAAAATGTGGGAAAACAAGAGTTGATGGAGTATAATAGCATATTATTCCTCTTTATTCATTTTTTGTAGGTATTTTTTAATTAGAAACAGGATTGTTTTACATGACAATCCCAGTTCCCTCTCTCTCCCATCTTCACCTACCAACCTCCTGTGAAAACCCTACCTATCACATATCCCTTCTGTTCCCCTTGGATGGTGAGGCCTTCCATAGGGTGTCATCAGAATCTATCATATCCTTTGGGATAAGGCCGAGGCCCAGCTCTGTGTGTCTTGGCTCAGGGAGTATTTCTCTATGTTGAATGGGCTCCCAAAATCCATACCTATGCTAGGACTGAATTATTACAGGAGGTCCTATAGATTTCTGAGATTTCCTCACTGAAAACCATATTCCTGAGGTCTGGATCAGTCCCATGCTGGTATCCCAGATATCATTCTGGGGATCAAGAATTCCCCGATGTTCAGATCAGCTATTTCTGTGTCTTTCACCAGCCTGGTCTGGATCCCTTTGCTCTTCACTCGTCCTTCTCTGCATCTGGATTACAGGTCAGTTCAGTAATTAGTTGTGGGTGTCTGCTTCTACTTCCAGTAGCCACTGGATAAGGGCTATTGGGTGGTATAAGTCAGTCATCAATCTAATTGTGAGGGGAGGGCACTTAAGGTAGCCTCTCCTCTGTTGCTTGGATTGTTAGCTGGTGTCATCTCTGTAGGTCTCCAGATATTTCCCTAGTGCCTGATTTCTCTGTAAAACTAAAACGTCTCCCTCTATTATACTCTATCTTTATTCTTTTTAAAACGTTTTATTTGAATTAGAAACAAGATTCTATTACATGTCAATCCCAGTTCTTCTCCCCCCACCTTCCCTGCCCCCACCAAACTAACACCTTACGTATCCTATGCATGGTGGTATGATAAGATACAGAGGGCTATTTTAATTTTTTTGTACCTGTTGGTGTTTGCTATGTGGCCCAGTATGTGGTGGATTTTAGAGAAGTTTCCATGTAGCACTGAGAGAAGGTACATTCCTTTTTGTTTGGATGAAATGTTCTGTAGATGTCCGTTAAAACCAATTGGGTCATAACTTCTATTAGTTCCTTTGATTCTTTGTTACATTTCTGTCTGGTGTTCCTGTCTAGTGGTGAGAGTGAGGTGTTGAACTTTCCCACTATAAGTGTGTGAGGTTTTGTGTGTGATTTGATTTAGTAATGTTTCTTTTAGGAATGTGGATGCCTTTGTATTTGGGGCTTAGATGTTCAGAACTGAGACTTCATCTTGAATTATTTCTCCTGTGATGAGTAGGAAGTGACCACCTTCATACCTTTTGATTGATTTTAGTTAAAAGTCTAATTTATTAGACATTAGGATTGCTACCCCTGCTTGATTCTTCGGTCCATTTGATTGGAAAATCTTTTCCCACCCCGTTACTCTGAGGTACCGTCTGTCTTTTAAGTTGAGGTGTGTTCCTTGCATGCAACAGAAGGATGTATTCAGTCTTCTTTCCATTGTGCTAGCCTGTGTCTTTTTATAGGTGAGTTAAGACCATTAATATTGAGGGATATAAATGACCATTGATTGTTCATTCTTGTTTGTTTTGGATTTGGTGGTGATGGTCGAATTGCGTGTGGATTTCAACCACATTTTTCTTTTGGTGTTTGGTAAAGTGGGATTATCTATTGCCTATGTGTTTCTGGCTGTAGTTAACTTCCTTGGGTAGGAGTTTTCCTTCTAGAATTTTCTGTAGGACTGGATTGGTGGATATGTATTGTTTAAATCTGGTTTTGTCATGGAATATCTTGTTTTCTCCATCTATAGTGAAGAAAGCTTTGCTGGGTATTGTAGTCTGGGCTGGCATTCATGGTATCTTTGTGTAGGTAGAATATCTATCCAGGACCTTCTGGCTTTCAGAGTTTCCATGAAAAACTCAGGTGTAATTATTACAGGTTTGCCTTTATATGATACTTGGCCTTTTTACTTTACTGCTCTTTTTGTTTGTTTGTTTGGTTGGTTGGTTTGTTTTTTGAGACAGGGTTTCTCTGTGTAGCTTTGGAGCCTATCCTGGCACTTGCTCTGGATACCAGGCTGCCCTCAAAATCAAAGAGATCTGCCTGCCTATGCCTCCCAAGTGCTGGAGGATTAAAGGTGTGCACCAACAATGCCCAGTCTTGCTGCTCTTAATATTATTTATTTCTTTAGTCTTTATTTACTCTTAATATGTGTTCTTTATTCTTTACCTCTAGCAAGGTTAGTGCTATCCTGTCCTCAATATGACTGGAAACTAATTGCCAGGTCTAAGACCCTGCTCCTGTTTTATACAGAACTGGAATTAAAGGCATGCGCTCTGTTTAGGTTTCTTTATTCTGTTTGTTTGGGGTTTTGGTTATCATGTGGAGAGGAGACTTTTTGTGGTCCAGTCTGTTTGGTGTTCTGTATGTTTCTTGTACTTTCATTGGCATGTCTTTATTTCCACTTTCTTCTTTTTTATTTTTAATTTTTTAGTTTTTAATTAGAAAGAAAAACATTTTACATGTCAATTCCAGTTCCCTCTCCCTCCTCTCCTTCCATGTGCCCACACCTAACAGCCTACTTATCCTATACCCTTTCTGATCCCAAGGGAGTATGAGGCCTTCCATAATGGGGTCTTCAAAGTCTATCTTATTTTTTGGGATAGGGCCTTGGCCAACCCCCTTGTGTCTAGGCTCACTGAGTATCCCTCCATGTGTGATGGACCCCCAAAATCCATTCCTATGCTAGGGATAAGAACTAATCCACTACAAGAGGTCCCACAGATTTCCAAGGTCTCCTCACTGACACCCACATTCAGGGAGTCTGGATCAGTCCCATGCTGGTTTCTCAGGTATCAGGCTGGGGAACCAAGAGCTCTCCCTTGTTAAGGTCAGCTGTTCCTCGGCCTGTTCAGCCAAGAATTGGTGTTGCTTTTAAAATTGTAAAATGACAATATAAGTGTGCTTGGCAAGCATTTCCATGTAAAACACAACAAAAGCTTAAAAACAGATTCTGAACACACAGAAATGGAGCTGCAATGGCTTCCTAGTCTCACAGTCTCATGCAGACCAGGTGCAGAGAGATACTGTGGCTTTCTGGCTTGAACACAGCATGAAGGCTTCTCACAGTACACAGTCTCCAAGCCATACAGCATGCTGCATGGGACATTTAGCTTTTTCTCATAGAGACAAAAAAGTTTTATGGACAGTGTGAATTAAACTGCTTGATGGCTGCATGGACCAGTGTCAAGATGCTGAGCACAGCTCCCAGAACTGGCTGTAAAAATACCTCAGCTGTGTTGGAGCCTAACTGGGTGGAGTCAGATAGCCAGAACACACACTTTTATCCTAGACATGAAGATTACCAGGTTTGAGACTCCTATACACAGGAAAAGATAGAGATATACAGTAAAGACTGATTCAAAAAACAAACAAACAAAAGCACTAAACAGTTTACAGTGTTCTTAAAAAACAGCATTGGACCAAACCAAGCCCTATGAATGTGGGTGCCAGCTAGGAGGCCAAGACAGTCTATGGGACCTCTAACAGTGGAGCCAGTCTTTATCCCTAGAGCACAATGGACTTTGGGAGCCCATTCCCTATGGAGGGATACTATTCCAGCCCAGATACATCAAGGAGGGCCTAGGCCCTCCCATAAACAATATGAAAGACTTTGAGGGTTCCAGGTGGGGGGCCTCACTAACCCTGGGGAGGAGTTGGGGGTGGGTTGGGAGGACTGGTGGGGGACATGGGAGGATGAGAGGGAGAGGAAATGGGGGGATGGATATGTAAATATGAGTAGTAATTAAAGAATTTTTAAAAATGCATATAGGTTTGGGAGAGGAAAAAAGGATAGAGTAAGGTTTTTTTCCATTTCTTAATTTAAATTAGAAACAAGGTTGTTATACATGTCAATCCTAGTTCAGTCTCCCTCCCTGCCTCCCTGACCCCACTAACACCCTACATATCCCATACCATTTCTGCTCCCCAGGGAGGATGAAGCCTACCATCGGGAGTCTTCAGAGTCTGTCATAGCCTTTGGGTCAGGGCCTAGCCCCCTCCCCCATGTGTCTAGCCTGAGGGAGTATCCCTCTATGTGGAATGAGCTCCCAAAGTCCATTCCTATACTAGGGATAAGTACTGATCTACTACAAGAGGCCCCGTAGATTTCCGAGGTCTTCTCACTGACATCCACGTTCATGGGGTCTGGATCAGTCCCATCCTGGTTTCACAGCTATCAGTCTGGGGAGCAAGAGTTTCCCCTTGTTCAGGTCAGCTGTTTCTGTGGGTTTCACCAGCCTGGTCTTGACCGCTTTGTTCATCACTCCTCATTCTCTGCAACTGGATTCCAGTTCAATTCAGTGTTTAGCTGTGGGTATCTGCTTCTACTTCCATCAGCTGCTGGATGAAGGCTCTAGGATGACATATCTGTTAGTCATCAATCTCATTATCGGGGAGGGCATTTAAGGTAGCCTCTCCTCTACTACTTAGATTGTTAGTTGGTATCATTCTTGTAGATCTCTGGACATTTCCTAAGAGCCTGATTTCTCTTTAGACCTAAATTTCTCCCTCTATTATGGTATCACTTATTTTGCTCTCATTTATTTTCCTGATTCAACCTTCCTGCTCCCTCATGTCCTGCTCACCCCTCCTATTCTCCCCTTCTCATCCTCATACCTCCGGTTCTTTCCCCCCATGCTCCCAATTTGCTTAGGAGATCTTGTCCCTTTCCCCTTCTTTGGGGACCATGTATCTCTCTCATAGAGTCCTCCTTGTTTCCTAGCTTCTTTGGCAGTGTGGATTGTAGGCTGGTAATCCTGTTCTCTATGTCTAAAATCCATATATGAGTGAGCACATACCTTGTTTGTCTTTTTGTGACTGGGTCACCTAACTCAGAATGGTTTCTTCTAATTCCATCCATTTGCCTATGAATTTCAATTTAGCATTGCTTTTTTCCCCACTGAGTAGTACTCCATTGTGTAAATGTACCACATTTTCTCTATCCATTCTTCAGGTAAGTGGCATCTAGGTTGCTTCCAGGTTCTGGCTATTACAAATAATGCTGCTATGAACATAGTTTAACAGCTGTCCTTGTTGTATGAATGTGCTTCTTTTAGGCAAATGCATAAGAATGGAATTGCTTGATCTTATGGTAGACTGATTTCCATTTTCCTGAGGAATCACCATACTGATTTCCAAAGTGTCTGTATGAGTTGACACTCCCACCAGTAGTGGAGGAATGTTCCCATTTCTCCAAGTCCTCTCCATAAACTAAAGTTTTTAAAAAAGAATTGCCATCCTAGAGTCTTCATCCAGTAGCTGATTGCACCTACAGCTATGCACTGAGCTGAACTCTTGGAATCCAATTGTAGAGAGGGAGGAAGGATGAGCCAAGGAGTCAATACTGTGCTGGAGAAACCCACAGAAACCTCTGACCTCACCTACTGAGAGCACAGGGACCTAAGTCATGAAGCTGGTGAACCAGATTTGGACTGAAACAAACCCTGTGAATGTGGGTGGCAACTGGGAGACTGGCAGTCTATGGGATTGCTAATAGAGAAGCCAGTATTCATCCCTAGTGCATAAGTGGACTTTGGGAGCCCATTCCCTAGATTGTGATATTATTTCACTCCAAATACATGGAGAAAGTCTTAGGCCCTCCCCCAAATGATGTGACAGACTTTGATGATCACCCTTGGAAGGCCTCACCGTCCTTGGGAAGTGGGTGGGTTTTGGCTGAGGGGATTGGTAGGGGGCATGGGAGTATGGGAAAGGGAGGCAATGGGGGGATTGATATGTAAAATGATTGCTTCTAAATAAAAAAAAGGAAAAATGAAATAGAGTAGCTGGATGTAGTGGTGCACACCTTTAATCCCAGCAAAGGCAGATGGAGAAGAAAGGAGGCAAAGGCAGATCTCAGTGATCTCAAGAGTAGCCTGCTCTATGGAGTGATTTCCAGGACAGCCAAGGACACACAGAGAAACCCTGTCTCCAAAACTCTAAAGCAAAAATGAAATAAATAGAATAAAAAAATAAAGCTACAAAATTATGGAAAATAAACAGTCTGGATATTGTATGTTATCGTATTGTCATTGAATAGATTGCTGAGGAAGGAGCATCAAACATTCTGTGGCTACAGGCTTAAGAGGGATTCCTCTATTTTACAGAGGAAACTTGAGTGGCTATCCAGGCAACAAGATGTCTCTGTCAATTCTAGACTTTATATATTATCCTTCTAGGGTCTTTGAAGGAGCAAAAGACAGAAAGTTAGGATTATGATTTTTCTTAGTTATGATAAAAGACAAGTTACATGTAAAACTTTAGTTTCAAAAATATAGGAGAGATAACAAAATATTTTTTTTAATTTTGTCAAATGTTAACAAACTAAATATTGTTAACTATAGTTCTTGCTTGATAACTAATTTCTTATATATAATATACTATGTTAAAGTTAAAACCTTCCTTTTCATTTAGACATAAAAGAGGATATGATGGGGTATCTGTATGCTGTGAATACATGTTTCTCTTATTGACTGATGAATAAAGCTCTTTTGACCAACTGACAGGGAGGATATGGCCAGGCAGGAAGGATAGGTGGGGCTACCAGACGAGGAGAAGCCTGGGAAGAGAGACTTGGAGAATAACCAGGTAGAATCCATGTTGCTGCTGAAGGAGTAACAGGCCAAAGCATTATATATAAGCCACAGCTCCTGACAATATAGAGATTAATGGCTATGGGTTAATAATAAAGGGAGAGCTAGACAATAAGAAGCCCAATCCATCGCCAAACATTTTACAATTGCTTTTCTCCTCTGTTTATTTGGAACATTACTGCTGCAGGACACAGGTGGGGGTGGGGAGACAGAAGCCTTCATCAACATATAAGTAATGATCAAATATGACTTTCATAAAAGTATGTGCAAAATGATGTCATATACTGCCTATTTTTTCTAGGTCAGCACCAAGTATGACCCATAAGTTTATGCACTATTGCAAGGTCCAAGTATCTTTTAGATCTGTGCTGCTTACTGCAATGATGGAAAGGATGGGCATAGAACAGCTTTTCTACATTAGGGTAAAGTTTGAAATGTGAAAAATCCAACCATCATGTGACTATATTCTATTGAAAGGACATGGGAATGATTAAAGAAATGCCAAAAGTGGAGATTATGGAACTAAAGGATTGAAGCAACATGGATTACAAAATACCACAAAGAAAGCAATAACTATATAAAGTGTATTCAAAAACAAAAAGCAGTGTTTCAATAAACCTTCATTTTCAGATTTGAGTTTTCCTTCTAGCACCTTCTATAGGGCTGGATTTATAGATAGATACTGTTTAATTTTGACTTTGTCATGGGATAACTTGTTTTCTCCATCTATGGTGACTGAAAGTTTTGCTGAGTATAGTAGTCTGGGCTGACATTTGTGGTCTCTTAGAATCTGCAGGACATCATTCTAGGCACTTCAGACTTTTTAAATCTCTATTGAGAAAACGGGTATAAAGTCTGCATTTGTATGTTACTTGGCCTTTTTTCCTTGTTGCTTTTAATATGTATTTGTTCTATATATTTAGTGTTTTGAATATTATGTGACCAGGGGACTTTCTTTTCTGGTCCATTCTATTTGATGTTCTGTAGGTTGTGAAATTTTTCTTTTATGATTTTGTGGGAGATATTTTCAGGGCCTTTGAGATAGGAATCATTTCCCTCTTCTATTCCTGTTTTTTAGGATTTTGTCTTTTCACAGTACCTTAAATTTCCTGGTTGTTTCCTGCCAGGAACTTTTTAGATTTTCTTTGACCACTTCGGACATATCGTCTACTTACTCATCAGATTCTCTCTTCCATTTGTTGTATTATGTTGGTAATGCTTGAATCTGTGGTTCCCAATCTCCTACCTATAATTTTTTTAATTCCAGAATTCCCTCAGATTGTCTTTCCTTGATTGTATGTATTTCCATTTTCATGCTTTGAATAGTTTTATTCACTTCTTCCTATTGTTTTCTCCCTTGATTTTCATTAAGGGATTTAGTCATTTTCCCAAATGTTTGTATTTTCCTGAATTTCCTTAAGACATTAATTCATTTCCACATATTTTTGGACCTCAATCATCTTCATAATGTTGTTCTTATGGTCACTTTCTTGTGCTTCTGTTGTGTTGGAATAATCAGAATTTCTTGTAGAGAATTGCTGATTCCTGGTGCAGACACATTGCTTTTGCTATTATCATGTTTTTACACTGGCCTCTAGACATCTGGGTTTGAGATTAGTAAAGGTCTAGGTACTGACTTCTGAGTTTGTCTTTGTTCTTCCTAGGTTTATGATTCGTCTCTATTCTTCTGGTCTATGTGGCATGGACTTATTCCAGTCTTTTGGTCTCCAGTAGAGTGGGATACTCTACCTCAGTTGGAGACTGGGGAAAGGTAATTAGGAGGGCAAAGAACTGATGATAGGGTGAGTTAGTAGGAGAGCATAGTGAGAAGGAAGCCTATCTGGACTTTTCCTAGTCTGCTGGATATCTGGTAGAGCTACAGACTCTGCTTCAGTTGGAGGTTGGGGCAACATAACTAGGAGGTTGTGAATCTGGGAGATATGATGGGAGAATCCCGAAATAGTGAGATAGTTGGGGATTTGTGGAGCGAAGTATTCTACCTGGATTTTTCCCATTCTATGTGGTGTCTGGTAGAGCAGAGAGTCACCACAAAAGTTGGGGGCTGGGATTTTGGATATTCTGTTTTCTAGTAGAGCAGGGGAATCTCCAGCCCATTGAGGGTTAGAATATGGTGAGTAGAAGGGTGGTTGTTTGGGAATAACGTTTCTGTGGGGAAGCCAAGATAGTGAGAGAGTATGGAAGTTTTAAGGGAGAGTGGCCTATCTATAATACTTTGAAAGGTCTCCAGCCAAACCTTCATGTTAAAAAAAAAACATTATTCATTACAGTGAATAAATGCAGAAATTCACAACACTGAAATTAGAATGTGGTCAGAATATTGTCCTTTCAGCAATTTCCTTAATTATTAAATGATGATCATTTTACTCTTTTACTCTGAGGGTTGATCAGAGAATTGGAGGAATTGAGTCATTAAAATTACAGTACAACAGTTAAGCCAGACTGGCTTTCAGTTCTTCAAACATATGTCATGCCGATTTATGTTGACTGGGATTCCTATGAAACACCTATGGAATGTAATGCCATAACAAAGTTTAACGATCTCTACACTTATGTAATAAATTGCCATAAATATCTACATGTTAGATATTTAAATTTATCTTTTTATCATAATATTCAGAGATATCCTGGTGTAATAAAGACTCCTATATGATTAATACAGCATCACAACAAGTCTCATAACCACTTTGATACCTATTTAAGCCTTTCTTTAAAAAGAAGATCTGATTTTCCTTATTAGGGGTCAAATTATGCAAAAATCTTCCTTTAAGAAGTTTGAAGTTTCCCACTGTTCTGTGTATTAAGGCTAAGCCACAGAGATCACTGTAGTAATGTAGTATGGCCTAACTTTTAGCTCCCTTAGACATACCTCCAGCACTCTCTCCCCTACTTTCATATCCTCAAGCACATACTGAACTCTTGCAGATTACATGACTTTGACATGATTTTCAGGGACTTGGAAAGATTTCTGTTTGCCTCATACCTGCTGGACATTGTTTCTCTTTCAGTACAACCAGATTTACAAGGACTCATTCACATTTATTCATGCTGAGATTTTCAGGGACTTAGGTCTACTCTCCATTATAGTATGAAATAGACTCAAGTGCACTTTCTTGTAACTGGATGAACAATAGCTAGCTTTGACATCATCATATTTTACTCTATTTCAGTAAGAATGTGTTCAGGGTCTGAAATTGAGTTTTAGGATATGGTTTTCTTCTACTCAAAACTAGTGGGACTTGATATGAGACAAGAATGTTGGGTGCTTCAAAGGAACATACATCACAGATGGAAATACTTGAGGTCATAGAAAAACAGGTAAATTAGCAATTGCTATTTTGTACATAATAAGAAATTGCCAAAATGGGTTACATAATATAGGTAACTAATAATAAAACATGTACCATTATACCAAAGAGCACACAACCAGCAATGAAGATAACAGAAATTAGGTATTCCTGTGAGGAATTGTATTAAATATCTTGTTTATCCATATACATATATATTCATAATTATCAAATTGAACAGTTTGATGACATAGTGAAGAGCATATCATTAGTAAACAGAGTCTCAGTCAAGGGAGCTCCTCTTGTAAAAGCACTTTACTTTCCAGTTTGTGTTTATACAGTTAGTAGCATATTTTATGCTACTGTCTCCTCTGAAACCATTACAGGGAGCTCCAAGGCTCATTTTAAACATTAGTTCCAAAAGGTATGATTTTTTAATGTATAAACTGATTTATTACTTTTAGTTCTTTAGGAAATTGACAAATGCACACAATATAATTGAGAACATCTATCCCTTTATTCCGTGTTTCCAACTCCTGGGTTCCTTTCTTGTGTATGGAGTCATCCATTCATATATTATCAACTTTCTTGTGACTGCATCACTAAAAAAATGAACTCTTTCTCCCTCAGTAACCATTTATTGCCAAAAGCTCTTTAGCTCATGGTGGGACCTTGGGAGTTCCTCCTCCCTCAATGCTTTGATTTTAAATATAAACCAATAAGTATATAGTTTTCTACAGCTTGATCAAATGTCAATTTTCATCATTGTGACTAGGTTGTCTGAGAATAGGAAAGAATTTCTTGGAAGTAGAAGTATTTCCTATATAAAGTAGACATTATAAATAACTAAACAAAAGATATTCAGAGGGGTAGATAACCTACAAATATTTTTTCTTCTCTTGGTAATGTTCAACTGAGCCATATAAGAAAATCCAACATTCTGCAAGTGTTCTCAACCTGTGGGTCTTAACCCCTTTGACAAAATTCTATCTCCAGTACTATTCCTATCATATCAAAACTATAATTATGAAGTAGCATCAAAAATAATTCTATAGTTGGTATATTACCATAAAATGATTAAAGGGTATAAGCATTATGAAGACTGAGAATCATTGTGTTAGAGAAAGAGGTATAGTTAATGTGAAACAACCATTAAGATCAGAAAGAACTTAGCAACTGAAGAAGTTATCATAAAAGCTACAATAAGGAAGCAAAGAAAGTGGTCATTAAAACATGGCAAAGTATGCTTACTGAAAGCATGCTTTCAGGAAGGATAAGAGCAACCAACATCACAAACACTTTTCTTTATTTCTGAATTTTTGTAAATGGGAGAGCCATAGATTTTAGCCAGAATATTTCTGCTTGTATTAATGTCTACATTTCACAGGTTCCATTTAAGAAGGTACTACATAATTAATTTTTTGACTGGTATATAATGTATAAGAAGTACCCTCATTGGAAAATATATTTCTGTCAGTACTTCTTTCTTGCAGATATACATACATAAATACTTACATAGATACACACACACACACACACACACACACACACACACACACACACACACACACACACACACACACACACACACATATATATATATATATATATATATATATATATATATATATGGTACACATACATATATTTCTTCTAGCAGATATACATACAAACATATATACATACAACATATATATATATACAACATACACACACACATATATATATATATATTATATATATAATATATAGAAACACATGCTAAATAACAAAAATCATTTAAAATATATAGATTGATGTGGCTGTCCCTCTTTATGCTGTGAATATACGTTTCTTGTATTGGTTGATGACTAAATGCTGATTGGCCAGTAGCCATGGAGGAAATATAAGCAGGTCTACCAGACTAGGAGAATTATGGGAAGAGGAAAGTAGGGAAGCTGTCACCAGGGAGAGTGACACCATCTACCCACTGAAGTAGTAACATGCCAGAGCATTACAGGATAGCCATAGCCTCGTGACAATATGTAGTTTAATAGAAATGGGATAATAAGTAAGAGACAGCTAGCCAACAAGAAACCTGAGCTATCAGTCAAACAGTTTATAATTAATATAAGCATCTGTGTGTTTATATGGGATTGAAGAGTGGCGGTAACAGCATGGACAGTACCTTTAGCTACAATAGATAAAATATAAGAAAATGTATCTATTATTTGTTAATTTAACTGATAAATTTTGTATAAGGTGAACAGGTCTAATTTTTTTCAGTTAGCTAATAATGGGTAAATACTGATAAGCAGTGGTGGCACATTCCTTTAATCCTAGAACATGAAAGGTAGAGAAAGGCATGTGGATCTCTATGAGACTGAGTCCAGCTAGTCTATTAAGCAAGTTCCTGGACAGTGAGAAATGCTACATAGAGAAACCCTGTCTTGAAAATCACAAAATAAATGTTTACATATACATTAATCTTACATCTAAATATTGCCAATTGGCAGTATTACTGTTTTAGTATAGTATAGAAACTTCCATTAAAATTTAGGAAATAGTGACTAATTTCAGAAAGAGCCAGAGACATATTGCTTAAAGTCACTTTTAAATTGGGCTCATAATTAATGTGAATGGAAGACAATGTGAGGAAATATATAACTAGAATTCTTAAAACCTTGAATCTTGTGTAGTTCACAAAAAACTCCCTAATCTACATTGTAACACATGTTCTGCAAATTTTATTTGATCAAAATTGTAATGATATGAGTTAAAGATATGTGCTCAAGATATTTATCACAGCAGGTTCCAAATTTAGCATTATTTGGCAGATACTAATGTAGAAATATTTCTTTATCAGAAATATTCTTACATTCCATTTTGGTGTAGTATTTCCATGAAAGTAAAGCTCTTTTGAATTATAAAAGAAATTTTCTGACAGATAGAGTTATAAAACATTTGATAAGAAAAGAGTAATAGAGTTATATTCTTTGTCATTTTAAGTACTAGCCCTATTCTGTAGACACATAATTGAACATATATTGTATTTGCTTCAAAACTAGTTTCCTGAGTAATGATTGATAAAGAAATAGTTCTCTTTGCAGACAAAAGTAAATGATACATTATACGCATCAAATGTATGCATGTTTCTGTATGCAACAATAAAATTCAAATAATGAGGCAATAATGAGGGAGTTCTAAGCATAAAATACTAAGACCAATGAGGAGAAAAGTCAATAAGTGTTGGAAGCAAAGGACTATGTCCACAAGTGATACACACATACACAGATTCAGAATTGTACAATGCAAAACAGGCTATGCTAAAGTATAGGGTTACTCAAGTTATGTCAGAAAAATGACAAAAGAACAGGAAATAGCCAAACATAATAAATTTAATCATATTACAAAAGCAAACATAAACTAGGGAGTTGGACAATTGTAGCTTTTCTTATTTTTTAATCTAGCACAGAAAAAAATGTATCTGTTTAGTTTTAAATATTTTTAAAAGAGAAAAAACACAGATACCAGTGTGGAACATACCAGCTATGATTAAAAGATGATATTTGACCACAAATGGGGAAAAAGTGGCTCTATCCAGTGACAGGCAAAAATGTGCAGTCACAATTTCTTGAATTTTTGGATGCTGAAACCATAGAGATAAGGTTTTTAAGACTTTAGAAATGAAATTAAAACAAACTGAAAGGAAACCTAACATGCCAGGGTCTATGGATGGAGCAGAGGTATTTTGAAGGATTTCTCAATAAATTCACCTACCGTATCACTCAAGTTAGATGAGGATTGTCTCACAATGTACCATAAACCAAGTTTCCAATGTTATGGTCAATATACATTAAGTATACATAAAGATAATAGTAAGAGTTAACTGGTGACTTCACAAGAGACATCTGAACACATAATTCTCAATGGGGTATTTTCATCAAATTCTTCCTCTCAGAGCTCTGAGAAACCTGTGGAGGAGGATGCGTGAAGAGTGAAAGGGCCAAAGGGTGTGAAGGATACTAGGAGCACAACAGCCTGTAAAATTTAGTAATTCTCAACCTTCTTAATGCTGGAACTCGTTAATACAGTATACTATAAAATTACTTTCATTGCTATTATATAACTGTAATTTTGCTACTGTTATCAGTTGTAATGTAAGTGTATATGGTTTCCATTTGTTTCAGGCAACCCCTGTGAACACCCAAAGCAGTCATGACCCATGGATTGAGAACCACTGAGCAAAGAGAATGAGTAAGTCTGTGATTCTTGTTTTTTTCCTTCTGTTGGATTCCTTTGTCCAACTTGAATGTGATGTTTTTTGTTTATCTCATATTTTATTTTGTTATGTTTTATTGTTATCTGTTAAAAGTCTATTCTTCTTGAATGAGAGACAGAGAAAGGGTATATGGGAAGGGAGGTAGAGAGGAGTACAGGGAAGGAAAAATTATTAAACTAATGTCTCAGTAATACCTCTAACCCAAATAAGTATTAAAAAATTAGATAGAAAAGTCTTTTTGAGAGGCAACAAAAAGGAACTCATAAACTAAAATAGTTTCAACTATGGGAGAAACTGAAGAAATGCTAAACCACAGACTTTAAAAACAAGTAGGGAAAACTAACAAAGAAAATGTACTGAGCCTTTGTAGTTGATAAACTGCGAGTCACAAGAGTTATAGAGAGAAGAAGGCAAACAATGAAGAGAAGACAATGAAGAGTTATTTCAAGGTTTTTCTTTATGAAAATGAGAAATAGGAGCTACACTGAAAAGTATAGCAAAGGCTAGTACAACAGGTACACACAAATACACATCTAGGATGAGTGAGAAAGAGAAAAAGAAAAAGACACAGACACACAGAGATACATAGAAGACAGTGAGAAGTGGGGAAACAAGAAGAAGGAAGAGGAAAATGAGAAGAAAGAACAGAAGGAAGAGGAGGAGGAAAACGGAAGGAGGAGTATGGGGAGAAGGAGGGGGAGAAGTGGAGGAGGAGCAGGGGGAGGAGTAGAAGGAAGAGGAGGAGGAGAATCCTGGAGGATTGTGACTCTTTTGGTGATATCTTGCTTGTACAAATAAAGCCTTCTGAAGGTCAGAGAATGGACCTTGCCCTAGATAAACATAGAGGTCTGGAAGTCTGTACAGACATACAAGAAGTGAGATGACAGAGTAGAAACAGGGAGTAAGATGGCTGGGTGGAGGGAAGATGTAAGTAGGGAGAAATAGGAAATCATTCTCTTGTCTGATAAGAAGCTAAACAGGTAAGGTCTGGCTTAGGCTTGCCCCTTCTCTCTGATCTCTCAGCATTTTCCTCCATATCTGACTCCAGGTTTTTTATTACTTAGACCAATTAAGAACTCCCATTTTACACATTTTCCAAGACTTCAGGTTTTTTTCACAGCAGTTTAAACATTAAAGAATCAGATAAGAAAAAAAAAAAAGCACAAACATGAGGATGAGGAGTAGAGATAAAGGAAGGGAAAGAGAACAATGTCTTCCTAATTGTCAAAGAACAACCAAATTATTACAAATGGTGATACGGTAAAAGTGCTTTTAGGCATAAAACATCTAAAACCAATGGGACTGTTCTGCATTCCTATTGAGAATGCTACCAAAACTTGAGAATAAATCCAATAAGTATATGATAGAGGTTATGGGAAACAAGAAAATCATTACATCAATGAGGCAAATAGCTTTTCACAATTGCACATGCTGTAGGTCTGGCCAATTTTCAGCTCTCAATGGAGTAGACTGACTCAGATTTTGTGTACAATTAGGACATTTGTACCCAAAATTCTCATTGCTATTGTTCTACCTTTAGAAGCTGACACTAAATCCCAAAACAGTCTCTCTACAATGCTGTAAACATACCATTGGTATTAAAAAAAAAAAAAAACCACAGATGAGTTTATTATACTTTTCATGATCTAAGATTGCTTTAACTTCTCTGAAAATTATAACATCAAAGTTGAGTATCTTCAGTGATCTTGGTTTCAAAGGCACAAATAAATATGGCTAGCACTAAAATGACTAGCCACAATTATATACAGATATTTTTTCTTCAATTACAGAATGTTTCATAATAAATAGACATCAAAAGATGCCATGATCCTAAAATACTTTCAAATCAGTAGTGTTTAGTACACAATAATACTCAATAATGGTGTCATGGAATTTGTATTTTGATTATATATGCACTTATATACATATAAATGAGCAACAAAATATCAGAAACATTGTCATCAATTTTTTACTTTTATACAGTAGACTTTATTCCTCTTGTGTTCCCATAAAGGTTAGGGTTGTTCACTAGTAACTGTATGTTTCTTTGGCATTCCCATAGAACTTCAGGTTACTTAGTTGTGGTACATGTGAATTTTAATCTCTAGAGTCTTCAGCCTGCTGGGTTTCTACAGTTGCAGTCCATCCTGTCTCCATTCACCCTCTGAAGTTACAAGTTACGATGATGAGTAGATCAGGTGTTTCCTTTGATTTCTAAAAATTTTCCTCTAAAGAATGATGATGATTTCCATAGCCTTCTTTCTCAGAGAATTTCTTTTCATTGTTTGATATAAGGTTGAACAGTAATTAGGAATTTCATTTATTAAAACCAAAATGAATATTTCATATATGTATAAGCACCTCATATAGGAAAGTATCTATCTGATCATAATTTAGACAACATTTAGGAATTAGAATTGTAAAGAACATACACTATAAATATCCATAAATAAATATAAATTAATTTTAAAGTTGAATGCAGAAAGTTTGTTACATATTTAAAAACCCTTTAATTCAATACTTATTAAAATCATTATCAAATTTTACTGGGAATCAAATACATCATCTTCTGACTACTCAACAATAAAATTTTAATTTTATGCCCATAGATTAATAAATATAGTGAGAAAAGTTGAATTTTATAAAGTACTTTAAAAATCAAATTAAGACATGATTGATCAAACAATCAACATATCAACACATATATTATAAAAATGGTTTAAAATTATTTCTTTAAAGCATATTTAAGAAATACCTAGTGAGAGCTTGTTTATATTTAATGAGCTGCTCAAGTGATCATTTTTTGATCCAGTTTCTCATTGAATGAGCAAATTCTACATGTCAGGTTCTAAATATTCATGGAATTTAGTTACAATATTAATTTTGAAGATTTTTATTGAAAAAATGACATTTTCAAAAGAATTAAAATTTGTTTTTTGAAAAGTACTTTTGTAATCTGAACACTTAATAATTTGTAAGTATTTTGTACTTGTTTACTGGTAAACATACCAGTACTGATATTTTTAGCAGATATTTATATGCCTCCAAAATTTTAGCATTAATAAAATAGTAAGAAAAATATGATAATAATCTTGTATAAAGTATTTAAAGCACTCAAATGTATAAGTTTTAATTAAACTGTGGCAACTTGAGTTTGTAATTCTTACTATTTTAAGAAATACTTCAGGAAATTTTACTAATAGTCTTCTGTCAGAGGCTCCAGGATAATTTCTTTCTTAGAATTAATTAATTAATCAGGGATATCAATTGAATCATACAGATTTGTTTATCAATGTATAAATCTGGTATAATTTGTTTTTCGGTTTCTACTAATGTGTTAAGGTATAAAATTAATTACTAACATTCATACTGAAACTGCCTCTCTTTGTTCCTCTGAACTTTATTAAACTGTCAATGCAAAAAATATTCTTAAAAGAGCTATGAGTGGAAAGTCAAATAGAGAAGTGATCATTACAGAGGACAAAGCAGAACAATAAAGGTAGTCAATTTCCAATTAAAAATGAGATAAGACAAGGTGTGTTGTCTCCACAACCATGTTTTTTCTCACTCTAATTGCCTTAAATCTAAAACCAATGTGTATGTAGGGGGAGTGGGTAGAGAAAGAGAGAGAGAGAGAGAGAGAGAGAGAGAGAGAGAGAGAGAGAGAGAGAACAGCAGCATCTCCTCTCCAGCAGGCCATTTCCTTTTTGCTTGTAGTTGAGGAAATACTAAGTTTGAGACCCAAAGCATTAACTGCTGTTGTATAGTTTCTGTACAAAAGTACATTTCATCCCTTTACACATACAAGAGAAAATCAAAGCCAAAGCTGAAAGTAAAATGGACATAATTTTAATGGATTTTTTAAAATTTTGTGCATTGGATTCAAACAGCAAACTGTGTGCACTCAACTGTTTTCACAATGTTGTCAAGAGATCTGTGTCTTTTTACCATTTTACACACAATTTTTCATTACAATGTTATCCACCCATGGGAATCAGGGGTGTGGCATGGTAAGCAGGGGTGGTAGTGCACCTAGCTTTTATATTACCTAACTTGAAAATATTTCTCTTCTATGATTCCTTTGTCATGATAAAAATAGTTTTCACCAAACGTTGGTGGTGCACACGCACTACCATTCATGCTTGACATCACACCCCTGACAGGAACACATGTTCATATTTGTTGATAAAAAGTATTACAAAAATTTCCATACAAAAACTATTTTCATAGAAATCTTGCATTTCCACAAATAAACCTGAACATTTTTTGGAAAAAAAAACTGCTCAAGAATTTTGTTCTTTTAATATTGTGACTATTGTTAAATGCAGTCCACTTCAAAGTTCTATTATGTACTTTTCTAAAGGTGGCAAGTCCCATTCTTTATCAATGAAATCTGCCCAGGCTCCATAAAGGTCTTTATAGCAGGAATGAGAGTTTCAGTTGACAAAACAGAATGTCAGAATGAAATCTTGGTCTTGCACAAAACCAGCAACACTGAACCCTGTATTACAAAGAATCATAAGGATTGCAAATCATCATCTTTCAATTAAGAATCTCTGAACCAACTGTTACTTTTTGTATTTCTGTTGTACGTTAGATAAGGGTTTTGGAGGTACAGATGGTAATCTAATTGTGTTGCCTGTGAGTGTTTAAAAAAAAAATTGCCTTAATATTTGACATTTATATCTCAATCCATGACAAAAACTATTACAAAAGAAAAAAAAGAAAGACAAGTAAAGGATGATGGTTTGTTTTCTGTTCAAATTGTAGGGAATGCTGGTGTGTTTAGCATTACATTTTTTCACTTGGCATGAGCAAATGTTGTCTGTTCAGATGATGATTAGACTGAGTATTGGGGGCTAGGAACATTATCACCTCTATTATAATGGTGACCAGGGGACTGTACTGTTTCTTGTAACTACAGTTTTTCCTGATTACACACACATTTATCCTTAAGACATTTTTATTAGTTGCCATTTTAGGAACCGACATTCATTCTCCTGACAAGAGTTGAACTTTAAAAGGAACCTGTAGTTTAACCTGACTGCATTTGAAACCAGCCACAACATTTGCATTCACTGAAAAGAAGGGAGGAACCCATGATAAACAGTGTAACCCCGTGTGACTTGCTCGAACCATGGTGCTTGTAAGTCAAGTCTGATCACTGCAACTGCTTAGATCTCAGAGTCTCTAGTTCATAGACACAGCGGCATGAGGTAACTCATTTTATTTTGCACAGGTTGCATATTTCCACAGGAAACATTCTCGCTAATTTGTATGGAAAAAAGACGACAGTTTGTGCTTGGGTGGCTGGCCTCCCAGCTTCATGCCATGGTTTCTTTACCTGGCAACCTTCTGTCATTAAATGTGTGCATGTTGATAACTTCTTCTGTTTTCACAATGACTGGGGCCTGTGGCTTATGTTTTAGCCGACGCTGGCACTTCAGGGACATCCTCAGTTCTTCCACCATAGCACTACAGAAGGACCTCTACAGAAGAACACAGAGAGATTGGACATTACAAAAGTGATATATGGACTTGATTTTACAATCATTCTCACAGACTGGCCAGCCTGCCAGGCTAAAACATGTTGACTATTTTATGATGATTAAATCAAATTATTATATTTTAATAAAAGACAATAGAATGAGATCATTACATTTTTGAGCTAGTTTAATGAGATTTGCCACCAGATAGTGAAAGAATCTCTCCATTAATAGTTTCTGTTATTTAAATAGATTAAATTAGATTTTCTTATGATACTATGGAAAATTGATTAGTGTTATGTTGATGTCTCACTTAAAGTGTAAATACAAATAAATCTCTAGCAGATTATCAATAGTGTTACCTAATTATAATAGAAAATGTACCTTTTTGAATTAGAGGATGAGATACACAAATTTTCTCTAAACATTATTTCTCTATTGTTTAACTCAAAAAAACAAAAATGGCACTCAGACAAACAAAATATAAACAAAATTTCTGTAATTAAATTACAAGTTTTTCTATTATTATGTCTATACAGAATTGACAATGACTAGAAACATATATGATACAATCATGAAATGGGATATTGTCAAATTTTAAACACCTAAACAGGCATCATCTGTAATTCATCATGAATGACTTCATAACAGAGAGCTGAAAATAGTTTACCATATGAGAAAAAAATAACTCTAAGTTTTCCATCTTACTGGCAATAGATTTTCCACAAATTCTGCATCAATAGCTAGGACTCATTAGTACAGCTGCTGGATATTCATATTAGAGTCATTAATGTGAAATAAAATTTTGTTAATCTCTTTCCTTACTTGATTAAGACATACAGAACAGATCCCTGAACCAATTTCATACTATAGTTGAAATTTAGAAGCTCTGAGACTGAAATTAGGATCTTCTGTTCAAAAAAAACCAAAATGTACACAACATACAAAGGTAGACATTTATGAAAATTCACAGCATTCAAAAAGATGATATGAAACAGGATGAAATAAAAAATAGATATTTTGAGATATATTACTGAGTTAGCCATTGCTGCTTTGCAGTTTATCATCTTAGGATACAGGCTTTAAAAATTATAGTATATGTGTCTGATGTTTTTTAAAATACTTTGCATGTGTAATCTTTTCTGACACTCAAAATTTTATTATAAAGTATTTGGGCCTCGCAGGATTGATGCACAGTAACTCAGAGAAAAAGTGACTTGCAACTGGGCACACAACGTAAAACAGCCTGACAATAGTCTTGTGATTTTTACATAGTTCCACAGCCTTCTTATTATTTCATGACCATATGTTCACTTCTTTAGAAAGGTTCTTTAAATCTTTGTTTCTTTTGTTGAATCTTTAAAGATTAAGACAGTAGAAGACGTGTTTATCATCATATAAGAAACAGGTCAAGCCGGGTGTTGTTGGCTCATGACTTTATTCTCAGCACTTGGGAAGCCGAGGCAGGAGGATCTATATGAGTTCCAGACCAGCCTGGTCTACAAGAGCTAGTTCTAGGACAGCCTCCAAAGCCACAGAGAAACCCTGCCTCGAACCCATTTCCCCCCCACACACAAAAAAAGAAACAGGTCAAATCTGTGTCTCCTGTTTTCTCCTACCCACCAAAAGTTCTCAGAATCAGTCCCATTACATTACCTATGTACCTGCCACACTTCCATGTTCTTCCTCTTTTATTGACACATTACTTTCTTCTTGGGCATCTATCCATATCCCCTCTGGTTTCTTATTCTGGTATTTGCTGTGCTGAGTCCTTTAAAGCTTAGTGTGACTCTAACTTTACTGCTTCAGCATACAATGCACGTTTCATTCCTGAAAGTTCCTTCTACAGGCTAATTCATCTTCACTCAGTTTAGTTTTATTCACTCAGTCTATTGCCCTCATTATCATTCTTTTATCTTTAGCCTCTGGGTTTTCAGTATGCCACTCTCACTGAAGTGTAAAGAGAATGAATTCATATTTACACACAGATATGCTCTTCCAACAGTCACCCAGTTAACCACAGCTGCACATGACTCTACTGTTTTATTTTTATTTAACAGTTCCTCTGGATACACTGAACAAAATTTTGCTTGTATCTTAGAAGCTTCATAAAGTACAATGAAAAACTTTAAGATATTAGTAACTTTGAAATAGTAAAACAATTCATGTAATAGCACTTGTAATGCGTGAAGATTAAATGGTAGTCATGAATTACAAAATTGTTACCTGGAGTTATTCATTCTATGTTAAATTACAAATTTTGAAATTCATGATATATTTTAATTTAAGGCTCACTATGACACTGACAGCTGGTATAGTGGAATGGTGTTGCTTATTGATTAATACCTTCTATTAGAAGTATATATTAACAACATGATGATTATGATGATGAAGATGGTGATGATGACAACACAGTAGAAATGGAAAAATCTGACTCCAAAAGGGGGAGGAAAACATTGTCTTGAGGTAAGACAGTCTTGACTCTCTGTTGAAACATTTAATAGAAGAATTGATTAATATAATAGTTAATATGACAAAATTAGAACTCGATCTCATTGACATTTAAAACTGGTATAAGATGTGAATGAATTTAAATAATTAGAAAGTGGCTTTACTTAATATAGAGTTTCCAAATATTAGCTAATGTTTAACATATTTTTCAGTCTTAACCTCAGACTATTTGATGGTGTACATTTCATAGCAAAACAAAATGTAAACATTAAATTTATGCTCAAGAAATAGGCTAAGTTGCTTGTTTTCATGGGAAAACATCAATGTGCATACACATTCTATTGGGAAGGATTCTATTTCCTTTATAGTAAGGAATTTGGTTATTGTTATTTAGTGCTTGCTTTAGACTATACATTGATATATATGAAAAATTTTAAATTAATGTCATATAGTATCAAATTTATAATATTAATATAAAAACATAGACAAAATATTGCTTCAGTTAAATACCCAATATTTTTATCTCTTATAATATTAGATAATCTTAAGTGATATTTATACACTCTAGAACCATATCAAAATTGTAAATTGGAACCTCATTTCCCAAGCAATCATAAAGTAAAGAAAACTTTTATCTCAGAATTTTAAATCAATCTGTGGTCTTTATTATATAATTTAAAAATACCAATTTTGTTAATTTTCTCTCTGAATGAGCTGAAATTTGCCAGTACTTTCTTTACCTATTAGTGTCCCATTAACAGAAAAATATTTTTGTTTATGAATTAAGTCACTATGAGACAATAAGTTTTCATCTCTTTTTTTCTCATTCCAATCTCAAAAGAATTGGATAACTATAAAATTTGAACTAGATTTGTGATTAATTTTTATTCCTTTCTTAACATGTTGCCCCCTTCATCTACCTCTAATCTGAATTGCAAATTCACAAAATAGATATTAGTTTGTGTCTCTGGTTAAAACCACACAGAGTTTTTTTTTGTGAGCCTTCATTCTTTTACTTTGTGCTATCAAAAATTTACTATGATGTTTACCTATTGATTTAATTTCATATCATTCAAGAGAGATCAATTGCTTTTCTAAGTGCTAAATATGGATGGGGATTTTCTTTTATTTACATTTGAAATGTCTTTACAATACTCCTGTACTCTTAATATGACTTCGCTGCAATGTCATTAAGATATAGGAGGAAGGAATAATAGGAAATAAAAGAATCAAAGGGGACAGAGAGCAGAGAAGACGGAAGAGAGAGGGAAGAGAGGGAGTGGCAGCAAAGTACCTGGCCTTTCAAACCCTCTTTTGGGGGTGAAACCCAAGTGTTGTGGCCTTCGGTGTGGGAATTCCTTAGAGTGAAAACAATGGTAAAATGTTTCTTCACATTAAGGTAACAGACTACAAAAAGGAAAAGCAAGGCACAAGGATACTAACCATCATTAAAAACCTCTTAGAAACTTTCAAAAGTTTACTAAACAGTGTCTGGCTGGTATGGTGGCACTAACCAAATAGAAGATTCCTGAAAATGAAAATGTAAATCTTTGAGCTGTTAGCATGTATAATTGCATTAAAATCAGTAAAAGTCTTCATAAAATTTACTACATTGAATGAATCAACCTGTTATTTACACATCCCTGGAAATGAATGCCTTGAATGGCTTATTTGAAAAGCCCTATGTTATATTTTATTATAAGTCAAATCATAATTAAAACATAAATGATTTAAAATTTCCATTGTTGGTTTCTCAGAAATATCTTTTCTTAACAACTTAACTTTGTAACCTATAAATGTATGATTCACAGAATGGAAGAACTTGAATGCACAAGATTGTTTTAATGTAATAAATCTACAGGCAGGCATTGGTGGCACATGCCTTTAATCCCAGCACTCGGGAGGCAGAGGCAAAAAAAAAAAAAAAAAAGAATAAAAAGAAAGAAATCTACCTGGAAATATGCTCCATATAGAACACTGACATAGTTGAAGTTTACTTTATGTTAAAACCCGTAACTGAAGAAAAAGAACTAGTCTCTTGTTTTCAAATTTAAATTTATTACCCTGTGTTAAATAAGTCTATTTGTCATCTAAAGAAATAATCATACAATATGTTTTATTAACAAGCTATATTTTATGTGACATGTTTTCCCAGTCTAAAAAATAATGAATCATTATTCTGCATTTCATTGAAGATAATTTATAATCACTTTTTGCCTCAAGGAATTGAAAATGTATGGAAAGATTTATTAGTTATTTGCTCAAGAACTGTGAGTCATGTACAGTGGGAGAAAATCAATACAGTAATTGAGATCAGTTACAGGAAATGATATCACATTAAGTAATTTCTAAGAAAATATCTAAAACATTAGGAAAAATGTGAATGTTACATAATATTTAAAAATATTGGTATATTAACAAAATAAATGTCAGTTAATATGACCAAAAAAACTTCCTCCTGACATAGTTGATTGTTACTCGAAGCCTTTAAAGAAATATAAATACCTTGTAATTTACATATCACAATTTTTCATTGACATAAGGCTAGATGAACATAACATGGAAGCAATGAAAGAATGTAAATGACTAGGTACTACACAAATGCTCAGAAATTATAGGCACTTTGATCTTAGTATTCAGTGCTATTGCTGCTTTTAAAAAAAAGTTAGGATATTTACAATTCCTTGTGAGAGGAAAATTTACATATAAGATTTTGAGAGACTGATTTTGCTGTAATTTTAGAAACTAAAACTATGCCTTGGAAATTTAAACTGTAGTTCTCAGGTTTACATGTCAATAGTATCAGAATGGAGGCAGAAACTTTATTATTTAACTTTCTATCTCTGGATGTTTGACAGAGTACCAGTCTCCATTGTCCTGGGTTCACTGCCAAATAAGCACTTGCCTACTTCTTTTCTTAGCAATCTTTAAATATTTCAGACTGAAAATTATAAATCAAGGAGAAAAAGCATGCAAAAATGAGAAAACATAGGTCAGGGAAATAAACAACAAAGCATGCTACACTCAGCCTGGGATGTTTTATAACAATGAACATATTAATAAGTACAATAATAAAGTATCCTCAGAAAACTTTACTTCAAACAAATTTACCCGTGATTTTATATTGCAGTTTTCAAGTATAATGAGACTAAAATCACAAAACCACTCCACCTTTTTCTATATCTTAAACTTACTTAAACTACAAAATACAATGAATAAAGGCCACAAGCTTCAAATTCCTGCAAATAGTTTCACATAACTATGAGGCAAGCTCAGGACATTTTTGTTGTTAACCCTAAGTACCTTAGATGTTCCAAATTTATCACTTTTTAATTATGAAAAATTCTTTTAATACTTTGACATCTTTAAATGAACTTGACAAGTTAGTTAAAATATTTCTAGTTCAATACAATTTCAAAAAGTTCACCTAGGATCCAGATCATATTAAGTGGAGATAATAACAATAAAGCAGACTAAACCTGAGAGACAAGATATAAGCTCCTTTGAGCCAATGTTACTCAAAACAACCAAACACAGATGCACAAGACAAGGATATTATAGAACCTTCATGGTGAAGTACTCGACAACTTTCCCAGCACTTGGGAAGCTCAGGTCACATAAGGTTTATGAATTTGAGGCCAGTCTGGGTTACACAGCAAATTCCCCACCAGCCTGTAGTAATAAGTTAGACTCTATCTTGAGAAAGAGAAAAGATCACAGAAATCTCCTAAGCTAATAAACCAAAATTGTTGTCTGCACAAAATCCCTATAAATTGGACAGTTACTTCTAAAACTTTTATAAATGTCTGTATTCATTTTTCTTGAGGAAGTCTGTCTGAAAGTCGCTAAATTTTTCATTTTAACAATAATATTAAAATAACAAATAACTTTCATATTACAGTTACATGTAAATCTTGTTTCTTATTAAGTATGACCTTTTTTTCATTTAAAAGATTTAACCTTTGGTCGGGCATTGGTGGTGCACACCATTAATCCCAGCACTCCGGAGGCAGAGGCAGGCAGATCTCTGTGAGTTCGAGGCCAACCTGGTCTCCACAGCGGGTACCAGGATAGGCTCCAAAGCTACACAGAGAAACTCTGTCTTGAACCCCCCCCCCAAAAAAAAAGATTTAACCTTAAATAACGTTAACAATTGCATTTAAATTTGGGTCAAGCTCAAACTGCCTATTGTTGCCTAACCATAACCCATTGTTCAATTCCTCCTTCATTCTCTAGCCCCTACAGCCAGGATCTGGAAACTGCAATTCTTCTTTTAGCCTCAATTTAATCAGTAGTTATAGCTTCCACACCCAAATGAGATTATCCTTAACACAAGGCTTTCTTTCCATTTGCATACATGTAATAAATGACTGATTCTCTTATCACAACTTTTAAAGTTTTTAATTATAAATTTAAAAGTCGGCATATTGAGTAATTTTTTGAAGAAAACCTGAGAAGTCATAAACCCCATGACACAAAAGTGAGCTGTGCTCCTATGTCTTTTAAATTCCAAAACCAGTTTTTCAAACATTGGTGACTAAAAATAATTAAAAAGTGAGAATGATCAAAGGCTTACCCAAGGTAACAATCTACCCAAATAATGTTCTTAATACAATTTCATGGGGGAAGAAACAATCAAGAAACAAGTAAACAGAATCTAGAGAGCAGTTCTGCAACTGAGAATGCTGCCAGATCTTGAAGAGATCCAGAATTCAGTCCCCAAGACCCACATCAGGTGGCCACAGGGCATATAACCTCTGACTTCCATGGGTACCTGCACACACATTCACAGACTACCACCCCACCACATAAATAAAATTAAAGAAAATAATTTTTTGAAAGAAAGAGTTAATACATATATTTATGTAATAACAACTCATGAAAAAGAGGCGTTGAATTTGAAATATAGTGAAGAGGGGAATGTGGGAGGTTTGAAGAGGGGAGAGGATAGGAAGAAATGTAATTAATTTATAACCTCTAAAATGAAACAAGTTAAAAGAAGTAAATGAAAACAAAAATAAACAAAATTTCTATGTTCATTTTCTATTGCATGATGGTGTTTAAACAGTATCAGATCATTATTTCTGGTTGTGAAAAGCATAACTAACCCTGGAGATACACATATTTTTCTTTACCAACAATAGTTCAAGGGTTTTAGGATCTCTCTCTCTCTCTCTCTCTCTCTCTCTCTCTCTCTCTCTCTCTCTCTCTTTCTCTCTATCTCTCTGTCTGTCTCTCTCCCTCCCTACCTCCTTCCCTCCTTTCCTTTTTTTTTAAACAGGGTGCACCATGTTTTAAAAGTTGTAAAGTCATTTTTAAAGGTATAGTAATTATTTGTCAAGGTCCAGCCTTAATTTTATAATATAGTTCATAATGATATAGAAGATAGTCTATTATTGTCAAATAACTGGAATGGATTAGCTAATTTGGAAGATTAGTGAAGAACATGAAGACAAACTTCCTGTTTTAACAGAATTGATGTTTACATAAAAGACATTTTAAAAAGCATATTGTAGGGGAAATAGAAGAACACCCAACTTCTAGACAGTGACATAAAAATGATAGGAAATGCACTACTTATTCAGTTTTGCACACAGTTTTAACTTGAATTCTATGTAAATGTACATCTTCCAGCTGAAATGTCTTCCACTGAACATTATTCCAGAAGTTCTAACTTTTGAAAAGTAAAGTGCAGGAGCCAGTATACATGTAAAGAGAAATCAGGCACTAGGGAAATGTTCAGAGATCTACAAGGTTGACAGCAACTAACCATCTAAACAACAATGGAGAGGCTATCTTAAATGAGATTGATGACTAACTTATATGCCATCCTAGTGCCTTCATCCAGCAGCTGATGGAAGTAGAAGCAGACACCCACAGCTAAACCCTGAAATGAACTGGAATCCAGTAGCAGAGAAGGAGGACCGATGAGCAAAGGGGTCAAGACCAGGCTGGTGAAACCAACAGAAACAGCTGACCTGAATAAGCAGGAGTTCTTGGCCCCTAGACTGATCACCGAGAAACCAGCAGGGAACTGATCCAGACCCCATGAATGTGGATGTCAGTGTGGAGGCCTCGGAAACCTATGCAGCCACTTGTAGTAGATCAGTACTTATCCCTGGCATAGGAATGGACTTTGGTAGCCCATTTCACACAGAGAGATACTCCCTCAGCCTAGACCGGGGGAGGGCCTAGGCCCTATCCCAAAGGATATGACAGACTCTCTCGAGAACCCCATGGAAGACCTTACTCTCCCTGGGGAGCAGAATTGTTCTGGGATAGGTAAGGTGTTAGTGGGAGGCAGAGGAGGAGTGGAGGGAGAGGGAACTTGGATTGACATGTAAAACAATCTTGTTTCTAATACAAAAAAAAAGTAAAATGCACTTGAACTGCTTCAATTAGTTGTAGCTACAATAAAAGTGAAGTAGCTTGTAAAAACTTAGGCATGACTTGTAAAATGTAAATGTTAGAATAAAATATTTGTGTATAATTTCTTAGAATGTTTTGCAAGACTTTTATAAATATATAATTTATTATAAGAAACATTAGTTCTGTTATACCAATTCTTCAAAACTCTGTAAGTAGTCCATATTATGAGAAAATTATTTTCCTTTTAAAATCACAAGACCTTTTGTCCTGAAAATTTAGACAACTCTGATTTCCTCATACCAGAAATCAAGCTGAGCAGTTGAATTTTTTGTGCTTCTACTCCTTATATTTACAGTTTTCTTCTATATTTATTAAAACTATAAACAAAATTCTATGTATACACAAATATTTTGTTTTAATTTCTTTGAAAAATATAACTTAGGAATTTCTTTCTGAGACTTGCCTGTGTTCTCTGTTAATTAACAATTTACACTGACAGAAATGGACTCTGACTGGAACAATTGTTCCTCATCCTATTGTGATACATTATATTGCAAACATTTAGGTGAAAATTTAGCACATGCATGTTTCCAGGGTAGAATATACTTACTAGGATTTTAATAGCTTGGTACCCAGATTTCGATTATAATTTTCAGACACATTGACTACATTTACTTTATAGTTAAAATGATAAAGTAAATATTCGGGGCATCATTTTGTATTTCTATATCAAAGAACTCAGTAATTTATATACAAACTATACAATAAAAACAATGTGTAGAGAAAAATTCATTTAAATTACATAATGAAGAAAATATTACTATAAATAAACACATATCAAATTGTTATGCTATTATTATTGCTGGAAACCCAAATAATGTAGAATTATAAATACCCATTAAAGAACAGCAAATTCAAAATAACTAAAAATGATTTTATGCATGAGTCATTGTGTTATGAATAATTTTAAAAAATTAAACTCCTTAGAAATGTTTTCATAAAGCCAATTGTCATAGTTAAAAGAGAATCAAAATTCTTTCAAATGTTGGTCAATACATTTATTTTTTAATTGGCTGGGTATTTTTTCTGCATATCTGTTTGTATAATTCATGCTTGGCATCCATGAATAACAGAATAGGATTTTGGAGTCTTCTAGATCTGTAGTTACAGATGGTTCTCAGACACCATGTGTGTCCTGGGAATTGCCACCAGGTACTCTGCAAGAGCAGCAAGTGTTTTTAACTATTGCAATATCTGTTTAGCTCTGAGAGTCAAAATTATGTTTGTAAGATGCTCCCTGCTCCCTTTGTAAGGAGCTTTGTAAAGAGAGATCTATGATCTAAAACAAATAAATGGACATTTCCTGAGAAGGGCAAACATTTCTTTGGAGTGTTTAAAATTAGCAATAGTTACTGGAAACTTAGACAACATTTACAACATCTATGAAGTCAAAGAAAATATAACTCAAAAATTAAACATATCTACTTACAAAGTATTTATTCAGACAAATAAAACATTTTATATAATTCCAATTTGTCAAGTAAAATATTGGAAAATAAAATTTATTTATCTCAGAAATTAACAAAACTAAAAATAATTTTTCTTTGAAGCTTTACTATTTATATCAATATTAAATTTTTACTTTGAAAATTAGTACACCATTGAAAATGGAATTTATAATTAAAAATCACTAAAGTCAATAAGTTTCAGTTTCTTGTTTCATTTTTTTCTAGACTTCCTTTTGTTTAACTTTCAAACATCAAAAATATGAAAACAGATGCATGTTCAATAACTTTGGTTTTAAATTATAATTTAGAAGAGGCTATCTCAAAAACATTTTTCTGTCTTTAAATGATAGGCACTATTATAACTTGATTATTATCACTAGAGATGAGAATTTACATAAACTATTACATGTTCATAAATTTTTACTATACCATTTGTATTCAAATAGGGTTTGTGTAACTTGTCTATTACAGCTCATTTAGACAAGTACATTTTTCATTGTAAAACATTATAGATTGAATAAAGATGATGTCGAAGAGGAAACTTACAATGTAGCACTTTGTGGATGAATTATTGAATGACAACCTCTTCCTTTTGTAACATAAAAAATAATTAATTGCAGATATATTTTGTTAATAAATATTAACTGGGAAGCTTCACAATATTTACTTTTATTTTAATATTATTAGTAAAACCTAAGCTAAAGATATGATAAATAATAATATAGTGTGATTTTTGTATGTACATTTGCATACATGTTGATGTAGTCCACAGTTAAATACAGAAATATGCTTAATAACATTAAACTACTGCATAATTTAGCAGGAAACTTTTCTATGAAAAATGAATAAATGAAAACAGAACCTTAGATAATACAATAAATGTGAGGCATCAGTACTAAAGAATCAATAATTGATTAGTCTAACATATTGAATTACATAGAAACAGTGATATCCCCCATTGTATATATTTACAAATAGGTTTCTATAATTAGTTTTATTAGTAAGTTAGTGATTGTGAGATAATAGCTGTATTAGACAGATCAGGTTAAGAAAAGTATAGGTGGAAAAATAGGTATATTTATAATAATTAGGTAGATGATAAAGAGATACATAGATACATAGATAGAAAAATAGATGATAGATGAATTTTTCCACAAGGTATTGCTTAAGAACCTGAAGATTTTAAAAGGGTGGTATGAGCTAGGTCTTTTTCTTAAAGGAGAGAAAATTATAATTTGGAGAAAGACATCCATATTGAAACAAGAAGTATAAGTGAAATGTGTTAAGAAGTAAGAGAGAGGTGCTAGGGTAGGTTCACAAATAAAAAATGTTTTAATATGAGAATATAACTTTCCACCTGTCATGATCTGGGGAGGTATATTGTAAATAATGTAGAGCTAACTAGGCATAAAATAATATGCAAGTCACATTCTTTTTCATTACAATAGGTACCAAAATACACCCGTATCTTGCAGAAACAAGCTTGTGCCAAGTGACCAGACACATTACCTCCTCCAGAGAGGGAACCTTTCTATACAATTTAAGGTGTAGTCTATCTGCCTGTTCTAAAATGACTGGACTTATGGGAATATTCAGAGAAGAAAAAAGAGACAATGTTCACTCCAGTCAAAATGAAAAGTATAACTCTGGGAACCCAAGAGAAATATGCAAACTGGCGAGAAACTGAATCCCTGCTGCCATGGCCAGGGAAAGGTGCTGCAGGTTCTTATGCAGAGCTAGAGAACCTTGGGTACATAATAGAAGCAAATTAGAGTCTGTGTGACAATCATTGAGCATAGCCAAATGTTCATTCTTTCTTAGGATGGTCGCTTTCCCAGCTACTGGCAATAAACTTTAATTTATTTCTTAACATTTAAAAAAGTCATGTTAAGGCCACAGATTGCTGAGATTGAGTATCTGAAGAGTTTTACTGACTTAGTTAGAGGTGAATACCCCTAATTAGATTTATTTTCAAGATTTACATAGCCATACCCCTTGAGATTTAATAAAAGGAAATGATTTTTTTTTAAATGTCAAGGACACAACTCAGATAAATGAATGAAAGAACATTTAGAGATAATGAAAATACAATACCAATAGTGTCTAAATTCAATTTGTTTTATTTTAATATTACGATAGATTTTAGAGAATTTTTACATATGAATAGTTAGACATTCTCACTAGAAAATCCAATATCCTTTCATAAATATAGGATTTATTTTGAAGTAATCAAATATCAGTTATGGGCAAATTATTAAAAAATACCAGTTGATGCCTTGTTGAGATTCTTCATTGGGCAGTCCTTTACACATGCCTTCAAAGCTATTTGAATACCATAAAAAGAAACACAGTATTGAGAGTGGACTTACATGTAACCAACTCAAATTAACATAACAGAATTTGGCTTACCCATGGTACCAGAAACAGCCAATCATAATGTTGTAAGGAAATAAGCTCTACGAATGTCTGGAAATTTCAAAATTTACATATAGCTATGTCAGATAAAACAGGTTTATCAAATATCCATTTGTAAAAGATGAATAAAGGTGTCAAGTAATATAATCAATTAAAGTGTTAAACATATGTATTCAAATTTCTGGTTCAAGAGTGGGTCAACAATTATAACATAAATAATATGAGCCAAGGGAAGTTATTCATCAACTATTTTACAAAAATAGTTTCTGATATATGTATTCAAAGACTATTAGCAGTATGAATTTTACATATTTTACTGTTTGATATTATATATTTAAGAACCATTTGTTCTGATCTTTGACTTTTAACAATAAAATTTCATAATCTTTGCCAATATTAAAGAGAATAAACCCTTACTCTTATACAATTACTAAAGACCTAAAAAAATATATTTCTATTAAAAACAAAAAAACAAGATAATTATATACAGAAAAATAAATAAAGCACTGGAAGATAGAAAAAATGTTGCTCATTTCATTTCTGGAGTTTAAATGTACATACAGAGATGATATGTGCTATTTGTGTGGCTTTCATGTTTCTCTCAATATTTATAGGATTACAAAGAAACTCTAGATCTAGAAATATAAAATGTAAGTGATCACAAACTTTTCAACTAGAATTTAAAAAGTGTGTCTTAATCTACTAAGTATATTAGGTTACAAAGAAAAATTATATTAACACTTTTGTGGTTACACATATTTCATAACAACTTTGAATAGAGTAAGTTAAAGAATCATTAAGAAAAATATTCAGTGGCAAACCATAATATTTGTGCATATTTACTAATTTAGAAAATTACCAATAGTATTTATAATGTAAGTTAGGATATCCTAATAATAATTATAACTCTACTGAAGTTAAATATATTTACTATGTTCCTTTAAATCACTGATTTAAAACCTGTGATTGTTTTTGACAAAGTATTTTTATTATTCTAATACAATTTATGGTTTTTCTTCCCTCAGTAACTGTACCCCCTCCATTAATCCAACAGCAATAAACTCCAAGCAAAAACAATTCTCCTTGTTTAGTCCTAAATAAGATAGATATATCTCCAAACTAACAGGTAAACATTTTATTAATAAATTTAAAGACTATGATGATGATCATGAGTTTTGTGAAATATACTAGTATATTTCACAAAATATATATTTTAGTTATACAATGAATGATATGAGACAATTAACAGCCACAGCTCAAAGCATTTCTCATGGTTTGAAATAGAAAAATTGTTACTTATGTTTTATCATAAGAAAAATAAGTGTTTTAAATCGCAAAAATGTGACATTTACCTTTTCCAATTGAGCGTTTTTTTTGGATTTGTATAAAAACTCTCCCACTGCCACAAAAACTGAGAGCACCAAGCCGGCTGCCAGGACAATGAAGATACCACCAATATTCTGAACCCCTAGGGCACTGGCCTCCTTGCTCTCCTCCTCTGGGCAGCCATTGCCCCTCCACCACTTTTCCTTCATCATGTGCAGCTTGCCTTCCTCCTGCAGCTGAAGAATTGCTATGGTGATTTTGTCTCGATATGGCGAACCTGAGAAAAAAAAATGTGCACATTAACATTTCAAGGAAAACAATTAAAGATCATGAGTGGAGAACAGAGATTTTACAAATGCTTCCTAGTATTAACTTTCATTTTCGGTAGAGAAAACAAAATAGAAATACACAATAATAAAAAAATTTAAAGGGTAACTCCAGCAAGCAGGCTTTCTAGACCTTTTGGTAGTGAATATGCTTTGTACAGAATGATAAAAATTTGTCTAGTATGATATTTAATTCGTGAGAGAGTAACTGACTCCATCTGAAATACAGATGTGGGGTATTGGATAGCCAGTGAAATCATAAACAGGAAGTCACTAATTGAATTATTAGTAACTAGATTAGTGTAATCTAACTTTTGTTAGATTACAAAAGTCATTGTTTCATGTCAGGAAACAATTCTGCACTGAGACTGAAAAATGGATGAAACAGCTTTATCCACTTCTAGGAAAATTGTAGGAAATTAATCTCCACATGTAAAGCAGTAAGTTAAGGTTGTTATGATTGGCAGGCAAGTTTCCATGACATTCCCTACTGTGCAGACATAAGGAATTTATTTTTTTTCTGTTTTGATGTCAAAAAATTTCATTGGTTCATTAGATTTGGGTTATAAAAATTATTATGTCAATGCCATTTATAATTTCAGGAGCATATGACACAATTGTGGTAAGATACCTTAATTGATAGTAATAATCTTAAGTTTTGGGTGGTATTCCTTTCAGTAGAAACAATATAAAAATTTATTATTTGTTCTTTTGAATATGTCCATACATTAGCAACTACATAGTAAGTACAGTCTTGGTAATAGGATGCCCAGTACACAGGTAGAAATATCAAAATATCTGCATCCTTCATCATCTGCCACAAAACACTGGTTTTGTTTATTCCTACCACAAATCTTGTTTCCAAATTTCTTCCAAGAACACAATATTATATGTTATTTGGATAGGAGCACAAATTTCCCTATAATGCTTTTCTGCTTTCATAATAAAAGCTAAACATTTATATTTCAAGTCAGTGCTGTGAATAATGATTTGTGTAAATATATTTCTACTTATAGATCTCTAAGAAAAATAAAGGAAATCTTAGGCATGATCCTGTAATATGCTGTTGAAAATGATAGATAAAGTTGGGCACAGAGTTGTACTACGCTCCCAGCCCTTGGATTTAGAGATGGGTACATCAAGAATTCATGATGATTTCTGGCTACAAAGTAAATTCAGAGTCAGTCTAAGCTCTGAAATATCTAGTCTCAAAACAATATGCTAGACTCAGAAAGATAAACATTGTATATTTTCTGCTGTAGATATGTCTGTTTCATTTACAATAGATGTCACATGATCATGTAGGAGTCAGGATGTGGGAAAGGATCTCTGAGGAAAAGGAAAGACAATGTAGTTTTTTAAAGGCATAATGGGAAATTAAGTAGGGAGATTTGAATGAGGAATGAGATGGGAGGTAAGGGTAGAGGAGAGAATACAGTGGGAAACCACAAACACTAAAGGCCCATTTAAGCTATGGAAACTTGCTAAAATATATACACACATATAAAAGATATAGGGCTATCATATAATAAGGGGAACCTCAACTGAATATCCTATGCTATCAAATAAACTCTTCAGTACCAGTTAGGGTGTCATCTCGTCAGGTTATTTGCCAACAACTTCCCAAGTATCACCACAATATCAAGGCTATTTCCAATGCAATGGGTTTCCCTCCACAGTGAGGCATTGCTGCTAAAAGTTATCATATATTTGTTTCATGGAAGGTTTCCTTGGCATATTTACAAATACAGATAGCAATGAAAACCAACAATAGTGAATAACATATTAATTTATTAACTACCACTGATTTAAGTGTGTCACTGAGAATTAGCTTTGAGACTTCAAAAGTCTCAGTCAGCTTTCTCTGACTCATGCTTATTGATCAAGGTGTGAGACCTGTCCTTTCATTAATTGTTAATACATGCACATATGTATGTGTATATTTTGCTAAATATAACTCTGTATGATATTAGTATGTTTTCAGATACAGAAGTCATGAATTTGACAAGGAAAAAAGGATTTACAGAATTGTTTGAAGGGGTAGAAGGAAAAGAGAAATGTTGTAACTACATTCTAAACTCAATATAAAGGGAGATGGATGGGGTAGTGCTTGCTTTTAATTTCAGCACCTGGTGGCAAAGGCCTCCAGATCCCTGAGTGGAACAGCCTGTTCTACAAAGTGAATTCCAGGACAAACAGGACTGCACAGAGAATGCATGCCTCAGGAAGCCACATAAAAATAAATAATTGTGAAAAGTGAAAGATAAAAAAAATTAAACAAACTTTATACATCAAGTTTTCAAAAAGAGGTATAACTTGTAACCCTGCATGACTGCCATGCCGCCCTCCCTGCTTTCTTTTTGAGTGCTATGATGGTGATGGACTCTATCCCTCTGCAACCACGAGCCCCAAACTATACATTTTCTCTATACGGTGTCTTGGTAATGATGTTTTAGATTCCAATAGAAAAGAAACTAAGACAAGGATTTAAAAAATCAATAATGACAAGTGGTGCTGGCACACACTTTTAATCCAGAGTCAGAGGTAGGTGGATCTCTGTGAGTTTGAGACCAACCAGGTCTACAGAGTGAGTCCAGGACAGGCTCCAAAGCTACCAAGAAACCCTGTCTCACAAAACCAAAAAATAAAGTATTTCTTCCTTGACCCACAACATATTGTTCTTTAGGGAGGATTTCTACCATGGGCACAAGTTAAAGTCAAATGTGGACTGACATATCGCTGAGTAAAGATATCTCAAAGACATACTGAGATCAATGAACAGGAGTGGTTTAATTCATATACATAACCTCACACTTAGCAACAATAAAGTAGACAGATAATGGTCATAAACTTTATTCAAGTACTAGTTGCAGAGTGTGGAGGTTAGTGTCAATTATTAGCTTCAGAAATATAGAATAACTTCGAGGCTGGGCTTTTGAGTCTGCCTATGGTCTATTATCTTGGTTGTCTTAATGTGGGAAGACACATCATCTATGGGTGGGGATCCTGGACTGTATGAGGTAAAGAAAGAGAACAGATCAACAGTGTTTTCTCACTGTGGATGTGGTGTGACCTGGTAATCCTGCTGCACTGGTTGACCCCATGGTGTTGAACTAAATTTTTAATTGTTAGTTAAAATAAACCTTTTCTTACTAGTTTTATTTTGTCAAGATATTCTATCAAAACAACCAAAAAATCTACTGAAACTCACTAGGTCAGCCTATAACTTGAAAGAAAGGAGCTGAGGGCATGAAGGTAAGATTAGAGGATATGAGGAGTCACATTTACTACAAGGTTTTTTTGCACAAAAGTAGCAACGTTTCAATTTCTCACTATGCAACCCTGACTGGACCAGAAATATCTTATGTAAACCTGATTGACCTCAAATCAAAGAGACCCAGTTGACTTTGACTCTAGAGTACTGAAAATACAGAAATCAACCTGCCTTTGTCTCCCAAGTACACCATGCTCAGCAAACAGTGTAATATTTGAAAGTTTCTTCATCTTTAATTTGAAAACAACATAGTAACCCATAAATGTGTCTACATAACAAATTCTCTCACATCAGAAAAGTGAAACTGCAAATGTATTGAAAGCAGATAAACCCACATGAATGAAACAGGAGAGAAAAAAGTATCTGGGCTGCCTCAGTGTCCACAGTTACATACAGATGTCTTTTGTTTCAGTTGCATTTAAGCTGTCAGATAGCTTCATTTGTGAGATGTGGGTAGATACATTAAACCTTTTCTTTTAGAATAAAAAAAACACTTCTTGAAGCCAAAATTAGTATCTATATCTTCATGATAAAAATTCTAATCACTAGTTCCTTTTTTTTTTCTTCCTCTTTTGGAACTTTCCTTAGTTATACATGTTCCCCCACCTAAATGGAACTTTGTCATTTTGAAATTATCTCTTTGAAAATTAACAAAATATATGCTTTTCTCCTAGTTTAATAAGAATGGGGGAGAGAGGGACAAGCAAAGAAAGAGTCATGAGAAGAAAGGTATAAATACCCATGGAAGTGATTTGATCTCTCAGATACTTAAGATTTGAAGTATTAAAAGGAGCCCTAAAGAAGGTATTGAGACAATTTCAGTCTGTGAACAGACCAACTAAGCACACCTGAACTTATCTGTGATGGGAAGAGAAAGAGAGAGCCAGGTCAGGATATGGATGGTAGACTACTGTAAGTTTAATAACAGTGAATACATGCACATAGAAAAATTGCATAGTTCTTGGATGTAGCATTTGCTCAGCTATGAAGTTATTCATAAAATCTTAAATATTAAATTTTTATGAAGTAACTTTAGGTAAAATTATTACTTTATTAAAATATATTCAAAAGCTGTAGTAATGTTTTGGGAAGGGTAAACAGATTATGAATTCTGTCTTTAGCTAACTTATTAGTTTATTGTGATTCCTTTCTTCGTCTCTTCCTTCCTTCCTTGTGTCCTTATTTCCATCCTTCCTTACTCCCCTCATTGTTTTTCTTCCTTCCTCTATTCCTACTTGCCCATTCCTTTGAGTTTTAACTCTATTTTCCTTATTTCCCTTTGCTTCTTTTCTTCAACATTCCTTTCTTCCCATCACTGGCCTTCAAATCTCTGTTTTCCAATCAGCTTTTCCTTTTTTCCTAGCCCTGCCTCTTCCTTTATCCTATTCTCTGTGCTTTACTTGTGTATAACTAACAACATGCATAGTCTATTCCAAAGTATAAGCCTGCAGGACATAATCTATCGTATTACTTACTATAATAATGCTCTCTAATTCTCTGTACAAGCAGATTTTTTCCTCATGCTGTCAGTGCATCTCAAAAAATGAGACCTCACATGACTTGATGCTGGCAGAGGCATAACAATAGGAATTTAGGCTTTCTTCATGACACCTGCTAATAGCTGCTATGTTCAAGAAAAATAAACCACATTGAGTACAGCTCACAACAGACATACTAAATGTTTCTTACTTTCATAATGTAGCCTGGATTGGCCTCTAACTCATAACTCTTGAGCTATTCTCTATTTCCCAAGTTGCTAATATCACAGGCATGTGCTAACACACTTTCACATTTCTCTTTACTTCCAAATTAAGGACTGATATTATTTGACTAATTATAAAGATCATAAATGAGGTAATTTTTTCCATGAATATTTTTTAAAACTCAGAGTGATATTTCTCAAACTGAATATAGACTACATTTTTTGAAATATCATTAATATTTCATCTTAAGTAATTTGTGAATGACAGTCTTGATTACTGTACCAAATGTTAATTCAAATTAAGGGTTAGCAAAACAAATGTTTCTATCTATGGATTAAAGAGCAAACAGAAAAAAATACTTATATTATGGAAGGATTTTGTTGATGTTCTCTATCTCTTAATGAAGGTTATCATTTGACATAAGTTCTACGGATTTAATATTCTCTTACTCATAGTCAAAAGTTCTTTGGGGCATAACATATACATAATGTTCCTATAGGTTTATGTGATCTCTCAACTTGTATTGTTCAAGGCCTAATGATGGGAGTATGACCTAACTCACCTAAATGAGGTAGTAGAATTCTATTACCATGTATTTTTTGTTTCTTTTAATACACTAAATGTAGTAAGATTAACCTTAAGCCATCACTCAATGGAGATAATTTCCTATTAGTATCTCTTTGACAGTAACAGCCTTGATGGAAGGAGCAGCTCTATGATCAAGCCCAAAGGAGATAAACAAGACGAATACTTATATCTAGACCTAGACTGTGGGAAATACACACCGCCTTGGAAGCAAAAGAGCAGTGGTCCTGGCAGCAGCATGGCTGACGAGAGGGTGGATTTTGTTATGGTGGACAAGCAGAAGACTCTGGCCCTGAATGGCACCTGGGAAGCCTGGACGGACGGGAGGCAGTCCACAGAATCGGAAACTCCCACCAAGAGTGAAAAGTGAAGATACATCATTACCAAATAAGCGAGAACTGAGGAAAATGATAAATGCCCCAAGACGGTGACGATGCTTCTACTCTCTCCGTGGAGCCTCAAGCAAGCAGGGACAGAGAAGAGGACCTCTCAGACACGTTCAAGCAAATTGAATTTTAAATGGTGCTGTGTGGTATTGAATTTGTAATGTGTAACTACATGGGGGAACAGTGTTTTAGTTCACAGAGAAAATCTGTTCCTAGTTAACACACTTTTTCATTTAAAACATTGGTTTGGGTCTTCCCAATATACCTTAACAGAATTCCCTTGGGATTTCTTTTTTGTCTCTTCACACTTCTCTATATAACAGTGCTAAGTGAAATGAGCTACTTTTAGTTCTGGAAATTCCAGCCAAAGCTACAGGCTAACACCATTACAATGAGAAGCAGGTTCACAAATTTTCTTTTCCCTTAAAGGTGGTAACTGTTAGCTTAAATTATAGGATGTATTTCGATTCATTGTCTTCCAAAATACTGGGGCTAATGTGTATACTGGTGTCAAGTCCTAGTTCTTTGGCTCATGTATACATACATAAGTTTTAATAATAGAGCTTTGTTATTTTTTGTTAATTACAGTGCTTTTTGTTCATTGCATGAAGGTCCTGCTGTGCAAGGTCTTGCACCTTTGAGAGACTGACACTAGTCACACTATTCAGCCCACAAGTCATCCACAGCATGGATCTGCTCCTACACTTGTTCACATACATGTATTAAACATTATTTGCAAAAGGTAGATTATATAACTAATCAGGTAAGTACAGGTCACTACTGATCACTGATCAGGTTTAGACAAAACACTTCAGTTAGGTTTTTGTTAGTCCTAATACTGGCTTAGAGTTACTGAAACACTCAACAGTGTCAGTTACAGCAGCATACTGTGATTTTGAATTAAGTGGACAGTAATTCTACATTACTACTCTTAATGAGATTCTCTCTTTGACACCATAGTGCCCTTCCTATAATTCTTTTTACTTAATATTCTTCTTGACCTTATATTTAAATCCCTATGCAATTGATGTTTTATAACTGCATGTTAAAAAACTGTCATTTTAAGTGATTCTTGTATGTAGTACCTATTGCTTTTGTGAGTAAATGAATTGAGAATTTTGTTCTGTGATTCACTGCCCCAGTTCTCGAATCATTGAAGCCTTGCTGTGCTGTGAAATCCCACAGTGGCTGACTAGTGAACACTACCCAGCCAGATCTCTGAATCCAGCAGAGGAATGGTGCCTGAGTCTGTCACCTGTATATGACACCATCTGGCGTGGATGTTCAGACCATGAATTTGTGTCACTGTAATTGCACTTGTCTGCCTTGGCTTTGCCATATGACTTGGAAAGCAGCTAGCATTGTCCACTGTCTTCCCAAGTTACATACACTTTTTATGCATTGATCTGAGACTCACTCATGGCTTGGGGAGGGGACACAGAACAGAATGTCTGTGGCCAAGGCTTGTCTCCCGCCCTTCAGACCTCTTAACTGTTGCCTGGGTACACACTGTACCCTGATTTCTGGCCCAGTGGTCACAGTACTGTGCCTAATCCATGTACTATACTTGTTTTCCATGTCCACACTTGTTTTCCCAATCCACAGGCTAAGTGTTCGTAACTAGATGAACTGTAGACTAGTAACATTGGATGCTTTTAAATGTTCACTTCTTTTTAAACAAAAACTAAAATCCAGAACTGAATTTTGAGGTTGATTTTTAAATAAAAAAAAAAGATTGTTTGAAAAGAAAACAAAGAAGTGTTTTCTATTAATCTCAAATTTTGCTGCTGTGAAGAAAATATTTATAATTACACCCTTCCTTAACAATAATTCTTAATTTTATTACATATTTCTGGTCTGTCAAATGTGTTATTCCTCCTGAGATCTCTGTGCCTGTCTCTATCAGAATTATCCTCTTGCCACTGGTATGTGGAGTTCATGGTGCTGCATTCACCATGCCCATTACTATCTGTGGTTCCACGTGTTTATGAGGCTTCGTCCCAGTTTGTACTGTATTAAGGCAGAGCTTTCTACACCTAGAATTAAGTGTGTACAAAACTCTTTTGGAAAACATGAAATGTAAGTACATATCCACACTGGTATTAACTAAACCAATCAATGAAAGAAAATCAAAATATAGTCCTTTGTCCTCCAATAACACTTAAAGTCTTTGACATTTTATTAAACGTCTAAGGTGAATTTTGGGTCTTGCTCATTTTCATGACAAGTAATTTCTAATCACTTCCCAAAAGAGTTTGGTTTCCTTTACATTATTGTTATTTATCTAGATATCATGGTTATGTTCTTTGTAGGGCATGATAAATTTAAATAACACCTAAGTACTAGTTGCTCTTTTTGGTTTCAGAAGGATGTTTTCATGAATTATAGAATTAATTTTAATTTGATTGCTCATATACTGGATATTTATATATTCTAACAGTTTGTACATACTGGTAAGTTATTATGCCATGCTTTTAATATAAAGAATTCTACATACTCATCGCAAAGAGTTTTAATGGTGCTGTAATTATTATTTCTTTCTGAAACATGTTAGTCTACCAACTGTTTAAAAAATATAATCCCCCAAAACGAATTCCTTTAAGTCAGCATGTGACTGGACTCTCTGTGCTGGGTAGGTAAGCAACTATATAGTATTTGCTTGGTTATATATTTAGAAGAAACCAAGCAAATACTGTATGTGTCCTATATGTATGGCCTATATATATACATAAATATGTATATATATATATATATATATATATATATATACATATATAATGTCTTATATATACATAAATATATGTATTTATGCATATACATAAATATATATACATAATATATGTATGCCACAGCATGTGTATGGAGATCAGAAGACTTTTAGGACTATTACGATAAATCTTTCTGTCAAATGCACTCCGGCCAGAGGTTCTGGTACTGACTTCAATCAAGTTGAGTATTTCAAGCGAGATCTTCAATCAAACAAATCCCACCTAATGTGGACTGGATACAATCCATTCAAGGCTTTCACTATACTAACATTTTCTTCCTATAGGACCCCACAAGGCTATCGTCGTCCCATTTCAGCAGAAAGTACTTGGAGGATGCTATGTTCCTTTCCCCCATTGTTGTCACTTAGGATAGTGTATATACCTAGTTAGGGATAGCTTCCTATTGTTTATGGTTGGCATTGGAAGGAGGTGTTCAGGCTTGGACACCTCTCTCAGATGAATTTAGTGTTTAGTTAAAATAGATAGTAATGATGTGACATAAACAGATTGTTGTGTCTTCTATATTTCATCTTTATGATTGTTAATTTTGGATACTTCACACTGTTCAGTTTTAATCCTCTTGTAGACTAAAAGGGGAATTGTAGGGGAACCTGTAGCCATGCCTGCTTAGGGGCTGGCTACAGGTCTGCCTGACCAACCGCCTTCGAGTGCGTGGTCAGGGTGATGTAGAGTAAGAGTTTGAGTTGGCTGAGTTTCACTTTCATTTTTCATCCCTTTCGGCTTTCGTACAGGCTGCTGCCACACCGGCTGTCTAGGTCGTTCTGTAAGTAAGGCTTTTCCCTATTAAATACCCTTATATTTCTACTTGGCTCCATATTGGTAATTTCCCACTATAAGGAGCCATGTAGGTCCTTGAGAATTAGCTCAGGTTATCATACTTGGCAGCAGGCAACAGAAGATTCCATATTGAATCTTCTCTTGTTTTCATTAAGTTAGTTGAAAACAATTGGGATGGATGTATTCATAAATACCTGTAATTCTTTGAATAAACCAAGTTTTTCTTGGTCTGTTCCTTGATCATTACAAGCTCTGCTGACAATAAAAGGGAGATGAACCATCAACTTTTATATTTGACATCTTTGCTGGCCATATTTACTTTTATGAATGAACTGTCTAATTACTACTGTGACATGTTTACTTAGTAAAGACATAGCAATTTTTTGCATCTTAAAAACTTATTTTCAAGCTAGTCTTTTCATAGTAAAGGTTATAAGTTTAGAACCACACCAGGGTTCCTCAGTGATGCAGAATCTTATGAAATTTGAGGTCATGATGATTTCCTTGAAATGTTAATGATAATGTTGTATTAATTTATTTAATTTCAGTTACATTCTATACTTTCTATTGCTATGGTGTTCAAAAACATTGTATTTTTATTTTTATTATATAGAATTGGTCTCAATTTATTTTTAAATATAGAAATCTGAATATATGATTAATAACTATCTACTTCAATGTAGTACAAATTATGTAATGATAAACAGTTTATCTGTTTTGCTTTCATAGCTCCTGGCACAAAAGAAACATACAGTATGTGCTAAATTCATTCAGACATTAAATTTCATTGGCTTATTATCTTGTCTTTAACAATTGTAAATTATATGATTATAAGGTAAGCTATGCATATTTGGGGGTAGGGGGTATATAAGAACTCTATGTCATCCAATCAAATTGATTGTACAATAAATGCTATTCTAATATACAACAATACTCTAAAAATACATTGGTAAGATGAGGTAAACACTGTTTTATTTGACAATAGAAAATGTATAATAAAATTCAAAGTTAAATGCCAGTATTCCATTTCAATAAGTAGAATGTTTTGGATAGAAATTATATTTATGTGTATGAAGTCTCAATCAATATTTCCTATACAACCACTGAATAAAATAATATAATACAGACTATTTGAATAATATTTAGATATTCATAAACACAGCAATTTCCTAGTGCACCTGCACCACATAAGTAAGACTAGAATAATAGTAAGTTTGTTGATGGTGGCCTAGTGTACCATTTAGACTGCTAAGAATGTTACTGTCACATTAGAATAATAAATACAAAGCATTTGCCTTTAACTTTTCCTATTAATATGTTTAACATTTTATCTAATTTGTTTCTAATAGGAGGGATGATTATAGTCACCCATAACAACCCTAAAATGAGTGCTTGGTATATTTACTCGATCTAAGAAATTTAAATATAATTTGAATTCATATTCTTGCATTAATCTGCACAGAACTCTAAATGAACTACATGATCTAGTCTTTGTGTATAAAATCTATAGCTGCTCTGTTTCTGTGACAATTATGCATTTCTATTTAGTTTGGGCACATTTGATCATCATTTACAATGTTAATGGAGGCTGCTTAGACTGTTGCTCCCAATTCAACAAATCTTCTATGGAAGCTCCCTTGCTTCTACAAAGCAAAGACTGTCAATATTCATGTAACAGTATCAACTTACTGAGTTCTCATCTATTTTCAAGGGCATGTAATCTAGGCATAAACAAATATCCCAAGAATAGAAACCATGTACAGGTATGATTTCAGTTCTTTTTGCCTAGATCAGCTTTTAAAAATTACTGTTTTCCAATTTTCTCTGTCACAATTACTTTAGTAATATTAAAATTATACTGCTTTATGCAAAGAAAAATAGAATGCATTTTAAGGTAAGAATTGACCTGCAATAAGATGAAAAATTTGCATCAATTTTTATGCATTATGTTAAACTAATGAAAACAAATGCATTCATTCATTTCACTAAAGCTGAAAACCTAAAGGCCAGAAATTTCATGCATTTGTAATGATGAATATTACAGTACTTATTATATGATAAATTGGAAAATTCTAGAAATGGATGATGAGCAGAAACAGCAGAAAACCTGTTGCTCATAATGTTTTATATTTTACAAACATTGGTGTCTGTCTCAAACAAAAAAGTGCCTCCTTGCTACCAATTATATATCTCCTACTCATTAAATAATGAGACATGAAGAAGCAGTAGATCTCACTTAACACAGAAAAACAAAACAAAACAAGGAATCCATATTTTTCACATGTCAGAGTAGAGTATGGCCATAATAAACCTTAATGACATAATTCAGAGTTGCTTGTAGGCTGAGATGAGTACAGATATTGTAAGTAAAAAGTTGTTCAAGAACTACTAATACAAATATTTTATAATCATATTACAAAATATTTAATAGGAGAAAAATTTATAGCTCAATTACTAAATATGATAATGATGAAATATTTAACAGTTGAATTATGAAATCTACTCTCTACAAATTTAACCTTTTGGGGAGTTATAAACATGGCTACTTCATCTTTGAATTCATAAATTCAGCAGACTTTTACCTGTGATGTTAAGGTGGAATATAAAGACAGAAACAATTATAGGGCCTTGGTATTTGGCAAGAGCTTCTATCCTGGGGTTTGCTCTGAGCCAACTCAGAAGCAAGAACTCTAGCACAATAGCAACACTTGCTGTGAAATTTGCCAACATAGAGTCAATATTCCTTTCATATGTAGGTGTATTACGTGGCTATGAAGCAAGCTTATATGAATGTGATTTTGGGTAGTGTGTTGGCTATATTTACAACAATTTCATACAAGCTAGAGTCATTAAAGATGAGTGAGTCTCATCTGAGGAACTACCTCCATCAGATAGATCTGAAGGCAAGCCTGTAGGACATTTTCTTGATACTGATTGATGTGGGAGGACCAAGGCCAGTATGGGTTGGACCATCTCTGGGTTTAAGGCCTTAGGTTCTGTAAGAAAGCATGATGAGCAAGACAAGTCAGTAAACAGAACCCTCCCATGGCTGCTGTATTAATTCTTCTCTCTAGGTTCATGCCTTAGTTGAGTTCCAGGCCTGACTTCCTTCAACAATGGACTATGATATGAATTGTAAATCAAATACCATTTCTTCCTTGATTGGCCATGGTCATTGTGCTTTATCTCAGGAACAGCAATCCTAATGAAAACAGGTTTGTGATCATTTCTTTTCACTGACACTTTCTTTTGATATCCTGCACATCCATGTGATATTATCAACTGTAACTAACATATCTTATATAGAATTCCTAACAACTCTTTAAAGATAATAGATTCGGAACCTAAAAATAACTCTTTGTTTCTGACTTTTGTGGTGGTTTATTTTTGTTGTTTGTTATATTTATTATTAGATTTCTAAGATAGAATCTCACTGTGTATCCCTGGCATACAAAACTACCAATAAAGTCTGGAACTCTTATAGAGCCCTCTGCTCTGATATGCAAATACTGAAATTGAAGTTAAGGCAACAACCAGATGTATATGACTCATAAGACTGAATTGTCATCTCCAATAAGTCCACACCCTTGGTCCCTGGAATGTCTTACTTTCTTTCCAAGTGGGTCTTAACTTCTTTATCTCTCATTCTCAATTCTAAGTATGGATAAGACCTGCATAAGTAAAAGCCAGGCAAAATCATAGCAAAGAGAAAAGAAAGTGAGTAGAAATCCCTCTCCATACCCATCACCAATTAGCTATTTGTAATTGATAGCTCTTCAAAGAGGGAAAATCAGTCTTCTTCAATGGAGTGACAGGCAGGATATATGCTCAAGAAGAGGGGGCTAACCGGGCATTGGTGGCACACACCTTTATTTCCAGCACTCAGGAGCCAGAGGCAGGAGGATCTCTGTGAGTTCAAGACCATCCTGGTCTACAAGAGGTAGTTCCAGGACAGCCTCCAAAGCCACAGAGAAACGCTGTCTCGAAAACAAACAAACAAACAAACAAAAAAAAAAAAAAGAAGAGGGGGCTAATACAAAATGGTCTTTGTGATTTTCTTTTATGTGGTGTGTGTGCCATTCTGGGGAAATACAAAGAAACTACTGATCGGAGCAAGTGGAAGCTCATAGACCCCCCAGACAGAAAGCTGGGGAACCTGCATAGGCCATAACCAGGTCCCCTGAGCATGGGTGACAGGAGGCCTGGGCAGGCTATGCGGCCTCTTGCAGTGGAAGCAGTGCTTATTCATAGTGCATGAATGGACTTTGGGAGCCCATTCCTCTATTGAGTGATTCTCCCTCAGCTTAAATACATGGTGGCAGGGCCTAGGCCTTGCCCTAAATGATGTGAGAGACTTGATGTTCCCAGGTAGAAGGCCTCTTTCTCCCAGGGGAGTTGTTGGGGAGTAGGACTGGGATAGGAGGGGATTTGGTGAGAGTCATGGGAGGATGAGAGGGAAAGGGAACTTGGATTAATATGTAAAATAAGATCATTTCTAATTCAAAATAAAAGAAATACTTTCTATTAATTATAAAATAATTATTCAAAATGATTTAGAATTTACTGTTGATTTAACTCTGCATGTAAAATGAGAAACACCCACATCACAGAGACTCATGACATCATAAACAACATGACATCACAGCCATAATCACAGTTCTCCACACATTCTTCCCAGGGCCACACATTTCACATTCATTGAAAGTTGTGAGGAAATTTGTAAATGGAAGGAACATGCCACTAGTCCAGCACTATAAAAAGTGATAGTAATGAGACCCTACAGCCTGTTTACAAAATATTTACCAAACTAAACTGAACAAAGCAAAACATAATAATGTTAACTGACTCTAGTATAGTTTTTTTTTTTTTTAACTACTGTATTCATACCAACTTGCAAGCCTGGTCCTCAAAGTGTAATATGCACTCAATCTTTGAAAAAGAGAAACCAAAAGGCTTCTAGTACAGTGTAAAAACGTTCCACTAAAGACAAATGCTCCCTGTTTTTTTAAGCACATTATCACCTACGGTGTATTAAGAGGAAAGATTACATCTGCTCACATGTCTTAAACATTCCTCGGGGAAACTGCTGTGATTTGCCTTTTGAATTTTACCATTCCCAGAGCTTTTCTAAAATATTATTTCAAGTGAACTAGGAAATTCAATCAACATATTTGTGTAAAAATTCTACAGCTTACAATTTCTACTACACAGTAAATGTCACATTAAAATAATATTGCTGCTATCAGGAAAACTGTGAAAGGGATTTAACATCACCACACACTTAATTAAACCAGCTTGTGCTTATTTAGCATTTGCCTTCATGTCTCTATGAAGGTATTTGTGTAAACAGAGCTGCCCTAATTAAGCAGTTTCTCTTCGAGCCACTCAGCATGTTCATAGCACACTTTGGGCAGTAATCATCACACTAAGAGTGATGGATAGAGCAGAAGGCCCCAACTAAAGCATGCAGGAGGAGCCAGGCATGCTAGCATCTTTGTAAAACACAAAAAGAAATTCAGAGACAGGCAAAGTGTAGTTTCTCAGACTTGTTTCTGATTTTTCATATCAAAAATTATACTACTTTATTTGTTAATTTACTTCCCAGACACGTTTAACTTCCACACAGTGTCAAATAATCTAAGGAATGAATAAAGCAAAATATAACTGAGTGAAAGTAAAAATAAAAGCTCCTTCCTCAGTTCATACTAGAACACAATCAAATCACTGAAGATTATTGCTACTAAAGATATGAATTCAGACTCATAGAGAATCCCTATAAGTGCTCTAAATTTTCTAAAACCTAAGCCTGTATTATACTCCTTTTTTTGTGGCTTCATCTCCACCTCTGAGAGAATAAAAGAAAACTGGTAAAATATCATTTTTGTGATGCCTTAATACATTCCTTTATATTTTTCTTCTGGTAGCTTTTGAGTAAATAAGATTTTAAACTAAGTAAATAACAATAGTAATAGTCTTCAGTGTGATTGATCATGATAAGGAAGCAAATGCTAACTATGTGACAATGGTGCTTAGATGCTTGGGAACTTAGTTCTTTCAAATATAATTGTGTGTCATTGTTTTTATTAATAACTGAAAAAGTATAAATAATTCATGAAACCATACTTCTAGCCAAAGTGTGAATTGGCAAGTTATAAATTCCTGCCTGTAATATTTCTCACATCGTGAAGTGTTTAAGAGGCAAATGTGAGCTGCCTGTTCATACATCAAACTTTTCTGATGAAGTATATGAGAGAATTGAAACTCATACCCAATGTGCGGAGCTTGAGAAACATTTTGATATTCTTCTTGGTTTTGAATAAGAGAGAACTCACTAAAGTTAAGAACTCACTTGTATTAAATGAAAAAGAAACAAACAAGGTATCTGATAAAAGTAAATAAAATATATTTTAATGGGAAGGGATTTCTGTATATTTTCACATGTACATTTATTACTCATCTTAAATTTGTTTCCTTCAGAATGAGACAAATATATATGAAGTCAATTGAACATAACAAAGAAGTAATAATAGTAATGTGCTAGAATTTTTGTACTTTGTGTGATTCATAGTTTCCTTGCACTTAAATTACAGAAGGATAAATACCAAACTTAGAAGTATTTTGTAAATTCTTCCTAATTCTAAATTTGCTTAAAAATAAACTATATAAATTTGTATATAACCAAATGTATTTTTCTGATACACAAAATGAAGATGTTTTATTATAACTAAGCCCTTTCTAGAATGGTAGGAATTGATTTAATGGACCAAGAATAAAACAGGCTATAAATGGAAAGATTTGTAGTTAAAATTTTTTTGTTTTCTTATTTGATTATAGCATGTAGTTTTATGTAAACTTGATACAATCATCAATTTGGAAAAGAATCTCAATTGAGAAAATAACCCTACCATATTGGTCTATGAAGGGAAGACTCAGGTCAAACTCAGTATGGTTCTCTGTGCTACAAAAAATCACGCAAGTAAAATTTACTAGGTGGCATGCCTACATTCTTAAATTCACAATGCCTCCAGGTTTGTGTCCTTATTTCCCTCAAAGATCAACTGTGATGTGGAGCTGTAAGCAGAAATAAATCCTTTCATCCTTGAATTGTTTATTGTCATGGTCTTTATAACAGCAATAGAAAAGTAAGACAGACACAACATTAGATAAAATTGAGGAAATAGACAACATTCCTCATTTGTTCATTTGGGAGGCGGAGGTAGGAGGATAGACTGTAAATTTAAAATCTGTATATATTACCCTGTATATTTAAGGTAAGTCTGTGCTGCAGATTGAGACCTGTCTCAAGAAAGCCGAAAAACAATAATAATTATTATTATAACATTGAGAATTAAATGCTGTAGACATTTCAAATTAGGTACAATAGATATGTCTGCTAGATATGTGATAGAAGTTAATTTTTCTTTTGACATGTTAATTTGGAAGTATAAGGCCAATTTGTTACGAGATTCATACAATATATTTTGATCATATGATTTTATCTTCCCAAGGTCCTTGTCTTATGTCCAAACTTATAGCTTCCTTTTATAGATTAAAAATCTTTGCTAGGATGTAATGGGAAAAGGATTTTGAGAACAATGTAGAAGTGTTGCTTCCCCCTCTTTTCACAGCAACTAAGATTAATGAATAATCATAAAATGACTGCCAGGTAACCTACCCATGGGAGTTCCAACACCATAACCTTTGGAGTCTATAAGGCCGCCAATCTGTGTGAGGTTACAGTTCCGCTGGGTAACAAACTCGATGGTTGTTGACTCCATTAAGAAAGCATAATCCGAGGTGAGGACTCGCTGGATCCCTTCTTCATTGCTTTTGACAAGTACAGATTGTCTCCTGCTGCTCATAAACGCCCACATTTTATCATATGTTGAGATTTTTGATTTCTGGAGGAAAGTAAGATACATTTAAGGTCTAATAAAATAATATCTGAGATTCTACAGAATCATATAAAATTAGACACGATGGAATACACTCTGGTTTCTCAAGACATTCTATCATTGTCTTTTGTACAAGAAAATCATGATTCATACAATATGTATCTAGTAATTCATGACCTTTCTGGGTAAACTACAATTTAAAAAAAGACATTGAAAGTGTCAAAGTTTAAAAATTCAAACCAGTAAATTATAGAAAACAGTAGAAATTAGAAAAGCAAATGAGCTAAACTAAGACTCTTCTGATTGCAGCATACATAAATTTCCTGTTGATATCATTTCCTTTTGATATTAATTAACACCAAACTAAGAAATGACAGATATTGGACACAGATTGACATTCTCAGGTAAGACCAATCTTTGTTGTAGTTCACCAATTTGTTGACTCTACCACAGACATCAAATCACTCCATAGGATATAAGTCTATGGTAGAAGAGTAGGGTTCAATTTATTGTAGATAAGGAAATTACACATAAAAATAGTATTATTTCCACAGGGACAAGATACAGTCACCACAGATGTCCCATTGAGTCTATACAAAGACAAGTAGAAATCAGTCAATCCAGATTTCTGACTAACTTGAAACTCTTGGATCACTTAATTGAACAGATTTATGAGCAACTGCAAATTCTCTATAGAGCTTTACTAGAATTTCATCTTAAAGGAAAGAAATGAGTTTTGTTAAGAGGCTTTAAAGGAGTATGAAGACTAACAAACTCCTCACCTGCTTTTCAATGCTTCCTGCAACCCCCAGCTTTATGTAACACCTACACAAGCCTGCCAAGAAAACACTGACCCCCTGGACACAAAAAGTAGAAACTTTACACTTTTATTTTCAAGAAAAATTATGAATTTGTGAGGTGAAAATCAGGAAATAAAGAGTATTTAAGATAATGTTGAAATTTTATACGAAGCCATGAATGAGGAAAGAGAGAACAGCTGATGTTTTTTTCCAGTTTGAAATTTTTGTTTCTAATCCTTTTATTTGCCATCAAACCTGAACAAAATAAAAATTAGAGCACATCTGCAGATGGAAGAAATTTTGTATAAAGAAAAAAATTAGCATCAGCTTTGATTTAATGATTTTGATTGAAAACACAGAAAAAAATTCATAAACTTTTTTTCTTTTTCTTTTCTTTTTTTTTTTTTTTTGGTTTTCTGAGACAGGGTTTCTCTCTGTAACTTTGGAGCCTATCCTGGCACTTGCTCTGGAGACCAGACTGGCCTCAAACTCAAAGATATCCGCCTGTCTCTGCATCCGGAGTGCTGGGATTAAAAGCATGTGCCACCAACTCCCGGCTGAGATTTTATAATTATAAGTATACTTTTGGTGTCTGTAAACAGAATAAGTAATTTCTTTAAAGAATAAATAGTAGTTAGAGAGATGGCTCAGTTTAGAACACTTTGCTCTTTCAGGGGACCGGGGTTGACCCCCCCAGAACATTTTGGCAGCTCATAACCACCTTGAATTCTAGTTCCAAGGGCTTCAACACCATCTCCTGTCAGATTTTTTCAAAATTCAATTGCAAAAACAACTATCTTATGAAGTATTTCTTCATTTAAACTACATGATATATATATGATATATATATGATCTATATATATATATGATGCTGGTTTTCCAGTCTCTGATAATTTTCTTAAGTTTCTACTAAAGGTAATACTTTCCTATTGTCATCTAATACTTTCCATTCTTGATTACATCTAGCATCTGTTTTGTACATTGTTTTGTGTAGCTAGTCCTCATTCTTCCTGTCAAATAAAACATTCAGACTTCTAGCATTCCTTCAAAATTATATTAAACAATGAGTTCATTACTTTTATGTGAGTGGGTGTTTTTTCTGCATGTATAGTTACACATGTGTTCATTTCCTGTGTTGCCAGAAGAGGATACCAGATTTCCTGGGACAGGAGTTACAGGTGGTTGTAAGTCACTATGCAGACACTGGGAATCAAATCCAGGTCATCTAGAAAAATAGCCAGTGCTCTCAACCACTGAACCATTTCTCTAGTTCAATGTATTTCTGTTATTCTTACCATTTGTTGAAGATGCTGCCTTTTCTCCATTTGGTATTGTTGGCTTCTTTATCTTAAATGAGACAGCTGAAAGTGTGTGCATTTATTTCTGTGTGCATCCTCAAGTCTAATCTATTCATCAATGAGCCTGTTTTTGTATCAGTACCATGATACTCTCATTAGTATAGCTTTGTCAGATAACTTGAGGTCTGGCATAGTGATGCCTACAGCAGTGTTTTTGTTGTTCAGGTTTTTGTTTGTAACTATGCTATGTCATTTTGGTTTCTCTGAAGCAGAACATTTCCAGATTATGATGATAATGGTAACACGTAACATGTAATAAATATTATGGTGAATAATTTTAATTAATTTTTTTATTTATCCTACATACCAACCAGAGTTTCCCCTTGCTCCCCTCCTCTAATACCCTCCCACCACCTCCCTTCTATACCCTCCCATCCACGTCTCTGTCTCCTTTCAGCTAGGTAAGTCCTCCCATGGGACACAACAAAGCATAATGTTGAGACAGGACCAACCCCCCCCTCCCCTGGATCAAGGCTGAAAAATGTATCCCACCATAGGGAATAGGTTCCAAAGAGACTGCTCATACATCAGGTATATGTCCTGGTCCCACTGCCAGAGGCCCCACAAAAGACTATGCTACTCAACTGTCATACAGATGCAGAGGGACAATGACAGGCCCATGCCAGCTCCCTAGCTGTCCATCAAGAGTCTGTGAGCACCCACAAGTTCAGGTCAGCAAATGTAATATATAACTGTTATTTACACATGTCAAATCAATTCATTTTATAAGAATTGTAGTAGATAGGTTTTGGGATCCCTAGTTTTAAAATGAAAAAATAATTAAGAACACAGAAATGGTAGTATGAGATGGTAATATTTTTTTTTAAATGCACATGGCTGATCATGTACAAAAAGAGGGAAAATCTTGAGCTTGTTTTATCTACAGGTTTATATTTTCAATCCATATACTATACTAACTCCATCTAAACACACATGTATAGTGTATTTTCTTGGTACATCTGTTATGTAAACTACGGGGTAACTTGCCACATTATGACAATAAGATGGCTCCCACAACTAGAAATAATGCTTTCTAAATTCTACTAAATACTATTAAATATTATTAGTCATGAATGAGTAAATGTTTGGGGAAAGATTTATGTATAAAGCTGATGACCAAAGAAATGTTATAAACTTTCTAAGGAAATGTGGAGCTATATTAAAAGACATTAAGAAAAAATGTTTAAAAATGGATTTCCAAATTTAATGTCTCAGGGGAATTGTTGAAATTTGCCTATTAATTGACTTTAAATTAAAAGCTTATAAAAAGAAAAGCCAGTTCTGAAGCAAAATAAATGAATTAACATCTAAAAGATGACTCTGTAATACACAATGAGAAAAAGAACATTCTAGACTGAGTAACTTTCAGCAAGTAAGAGTGTTCCTGTGACCTGAAATAGAACATCCCAAATCAGACATGCTGCTGCACTCATTAATATATGGGGTTACCACAAGGCACCAAATGCAGACATGGTGCTGGAATGAATTAAGATGTGGGCTTACCAAAGCGCACTAAAAGTCAGACATAGTGCTAGAGAATGATGGCAAAATGGATAGGATGTTTAAAAGACCTTGTTTTTCAAAGTATTCACTGTTCTTTTCTGCTACAGTTCCCAAACTCCAAACTTATCCTAGTCAATACACAATTGAGAGGGTCTTCAACGTGGTGCTCCTCTTTCCTTTTCTTAGATTATTTATTTTAGAATATGTAGAAATACAATTGTATAAGATATAATATCCCTTAGTCTCTTTGAGATGCAAATCTTTCAACTTTTAGGCAGTTCTAAAAACAAGGAGTACCTATTTCCATAGCTTGGCCATGTAATCTCACTGAAGTGTAAATCACCAGGGAAGAAAGTATTTCTCTTCTATCTTTCATTCTTTGTGGTTTCTAAAGAGACTGCTTTTAGCAGGTGATTTTATTTAAGTCTGAAAACTTCCTCAATCAAGAAGGGAAAAGAAAGTCTATTCCTTTTAAATAAGAGCAATAACTAATAACATACTGTTACTATTCCTCAATTTCATTAGATCTTAGAAAGTTTTTATTAATTTATTGTTTTACATTCCAATCCAAGTTCCTCCTGCCTCCTCCCTTTCTGCTTCCCCCAGTCTTTCTGACCTCTCATCTGCTACTCTGAGAGGGTAAGACCTTCCCCAGGAAGTCTAATAAGTCTGTCCCAACATATTATTGAGACAGGACCAAGATATCCTCCACTCCTCACACCCTTGTGTCTAGGCTGAGAAAGGTATCTCTCCATATAGAATGTGCTACAATAAGTCAGTTTGTGCATTAGTGTGAGATTTTGGACCTACTGCCAGTGGCCTCATATATTTTCACAGTCACACAATTGTCACCTATGTTACAGGAGTCTAATTTGATCTAATGCAGGTTCCTCATTTGGTAGACCTGAACCAGGATCTCTCACTAGCTTGGGTCAGATAATTCTGTGAGTTTCCACATCATGGTCTTGAGTCCTTTGTTCATATTATTGCTCCTCTGTCACATCAATTGTACTCCATGGGCCTGGTCCATAGGTTAGTTGTGGATTTATGCATCTGCTTCCATCTGTTTCTGGAAGAGGGTTGTAGATTCCCTGGGCTTATGGATTGTAGAGTTGGTATCTTTTGCTTTATATCCTTGTGGTGTGAATGTGCCTCTTTGGGAAAATGCCCAACTGTGGTATTGCAGGATCTTGTGGTATGTTGATCCCTAATATTCTGAGAAATCAGCATACTTATTTCCACACTAGCTGTTTAAATTTGCACACCCACCATCAATGGAGGAGTGTTCCACTTTCTCCACATGCTCTGCAGCATAAGCTGCCATTGGTGTTTTTATCTTAGCCATTTTGATCAGTGTAAGATGGAATCTCAGAGTAGTTTTGATTTGCATTTCCCTTCTGAGTGTTGAGCATTTCCTTAAGTGTCTTTCTACCATTTGAGATTGTTCTGTTGAAAATTCTGTTTAGATCTTTACCCCATTTTTAATTGGATTATTTGGTAGTTTGATGTCTAGTTTCTTGAGTCCTTTGTATGTTTTGGAGATCAGCCCTCTGTAGGATGTGGGGTTGGTGAAGATCTTTTCCCATTCTGTAGGGAGTCGTTTTGTCTTATTAACTATGTTCTTTGCTTTGTAGAAGCTTCTCAGTTTCAGGAGGTCCCATTTATTAATTGTTGCTCTCAGAGTCTGTGCTACTAGTGTTCTATTTAGATATGGATCTATTTGCATACTTCTACATGTTGACAGCCAGCTATACAAGTTCCATTTGTTGAATTATATATTCTTTTTTCCATTTATATTTTTAGCTTCTTTGTCAAAATTAGGTGTTCATAGGTTGTGAGTTGATATTGGTGTCTTCAATTAGATTCCATTATTCCACCTGTCTGTTTTTTATGTCAGCAACAAGCTGTTTTCATTAATACAGTGCTTGAAATCAGGAGTGATGATCCTTTACTGTACAGGATACTATTGTTTATCCTGGGTTTTTGTGTTTCCATATGAAATTGCATTTGCTCTTTCAAGGTCTGTGAAGAATTGTGCTGGGATTTTGATGGGAATTGTATTGAATTGATAGATTACTTTTGGTACTTTTACTTTGTTGAGCCTACCAATCCAAGAGCATGGGAGATCTTTCATTTTCTGATATTTTTTCTAGTTGGTTTCTTTAAAGACTTGAAGTTCTTGTCATGCAGGTGTTTTGCTTGTTTGGTTACAGTTACTCCAAGATATTTTATATTGTTTGTGGCTATTGTGAAGCATGATGTTTCTCTGATTTTCTTCTAAGCCCATTTATCATATGTATATAGAAATGCTACTGGTAATTTTTAGTTAATCCTGTATCCTGCTACATTACTGAAGGTGTTTATCAGTTGTAGGATTTCTCTGGTAGAATTTTTGGTGTCACATATGGATACTATCATATCATCTGCAAATAGTGACAGCTTGACTTCTTTTCAAATTTTTATCATTTTAATCTCTTTTGTTGCCTTAATGTTATAGCTAGAACTTGAAGTACTATGGTGAAAAAAAATATGGAAAGAGTGGACAGCCTTGTCTTGTTCATGATTTCAGTGGGATTGCTTTGAGTTTCTCTGTATTTAATTTGTTGTTGGCTTTGTATTAGTGTACATTGCCTTTGTTATGTTTACATATGTTCCTTGTGTCCCTATTCTCTCTAAAACCTCTATCATGAGAAGGTATTGAATTTTATCACAGGCCTCAGCATCAAGTGAGATTATCATGATTTTTTTTCTTTCAGTTTGTTTATATGGTGGGTTACATTGACAGATTTTCGTGCGTTGAACCATCCCTGCATCTCTGGGATGAATCCAACTTGGCCATGGTGGATGATTTTTCTGATGTGTTCTTGAATTCAATTTGTCAGTATTTTATTGAGTATTTTGCATCTAAGTTCATGAGGGAAATTGGTCTGTAATTCTCTTTATTAGTTGCGTCTCTGTGTACTTCAGGTATGACTGTAATTGTAGCCTTGTAAAAAGAGTTTGACAATATTCCCTCTCTTTCTATTGTGTGGAATAATTTGAGGAGTATTCACTCTTCTTTTTATTTCTGGTAGAATTCTGCATTGAATCCATCTAGGCCTGGTTTTTTTTTTTTTATTGGTTGAGAGACTATTGATAACTGTTTTTATTTCCTTAGGTGCTATAGGTTTGTTTAAGTTGTTTATATGCTCTTGATTTAATTTTGGTAAGTGGTACTTATCTAGAAAGTTGTCCATATCCTTAATATTTTCCAAATTTGTAGAGTACAGGTTTTTGAAATATGACCTAATGATTCTCTGCATTTCCTCAGTGTCTGTTGTTATGTCCCCCTTTTCATTTCTGATTTTGTTAATTTGGATATTCTCTCGGTGCCTTCTTGTTAGTTTGGATAAAGTATTGTCTATTTTGCTGAAAACCTCAAAGAGCCAACTCTTGTCTCAGTTATTCTTTGCATTGTTTTTTGTTTATTTGTTTGTTTCTATTTTATTGATTTCAGGCTTCAATTTGACTATTTCTTGCTATCTATTCTTTCTGGGTGAGTTTGCTTCTTTTTGTTCTAGTGCTTACAGTTGTTCTGCTAATTCACTAGTGTGTGATTTTTCCACCTTCTTTATGTAGGCATTTAGTCTTATGAACTTTCCTCTCAGTACTGCTTTCATTGTGTTTCATAAGTTTGGGTAATTTGTGAGGTCATTTTCATTAAATTTTAGGAAGTCTTTTATTTCTTTCTTTATTTCTTCCTTTATCCAGTTGCGGTTTATTTGATTATTGTTCAATTTCCATGTGTTTTTGGCTTTCTGAAATTAATGTTGCTGTTAAATTCTAACTTTAAGCTGTGGTGGTCTGATAGGATACAGGAGTTTATTCCAATTTTTGTATCTGCTGAGGTTTGCTTTGTTACCAACTATGTATTTGATTTTTGAGAATATTCCTTGAGGTGCTGAAAAGAAAGTATATTCTTTTTTGTTTGGATGGAATGTTCTAGAGATGTCTGTTAAGTCCATTTGCATCATAACTTGTATTAGTTTCCTTATTTCTCAAATTTCATAATTAACCTATATTTCAACAACAGACTTAGGCCTCACTTTCCTTACTGGAATAACCTTTTAATGACCCCTCATCAGCATTGAAATTGAACTATTATCAATGCAATTACAATTCCATAGGTCTAAGATATTCTTTTCTCTTTCTCTTTCTTTTTCTTTTCTATTTATTTATTTATTTATTTATTTATTTATTTATTTATTTATTGGTTTTTCCAGACAGGGTTTCTCTGTGTAGCTTTGGAGCCTATCCTGGCACTTGCTCTGGAGACCAGGCTGGCCTCAAACCCCAGATATCTGCCTGCCTCTGCCTCCCAAGTGCTGGGATTAAAGGCGTATGCCACCAACACCTGGCGATATTCTTTTCTTTAAAATGTAATTATTTATTTATTTTGATTATCTGGGCATAAGTCCAGACACTGACCAAGATCCACACATCAAAAATAGCATGGAGGAACATAATAAACATTTTATAATAATAAGAGCAGTAAAAAGACACTAAGCAAGAAGCTGGTTGAAGAAGGACAATGAAATTAAATAACAATTTTGAAGCACTCACTAATATTGCAGTGTGGAAAAGGAACCATGAATGTGGGTGTGATGCACCCATAAAAATCATGTAGCATCAGTATGCAACATTGCATAGGAAGCAATGTTGAAGATGGAAGGCAACTACAAAGATACACAATCACAGAAGCCAAACATAAGAACATGAGTTAGAATGAGAATAGTTTGTAATTTAAACATTACCTTTACTAAAAGGGAAGGAACTAAATATGGGTAAAATTTAGGAGCAAAATTTCAGAAGTGGTGAATTGGAAATGCCTTTGGACATATGCAGGATTTGTAGTGTCAGTTTGGATACAAGGGGCAAGAAAGTGAACTAAAAGTGTTATTTTAGTTATCTCTTATAAATTTGACAAAGTAGTAGAAACATGAGAGATAACATGAGAGAATAAAAAAGACATATGTTTGAGAGTACTAGTATTTTTAATTTCAGTGACTTTCAGAGGATATGGTATTTTTAATTTAGACATGCAGAATGTAAAAAACAAAGGAAGAATATTTGAGAACTTCCATATTTCCATATTTCAGAGTTCATAGAGCATAAAGGTTTTTTTGTTTGTTTGTTTGTTTGCTTGTTTTCTCTCCTTTTTTTGAGACAGGGTTTCTCTGTGGTTTTCGAGGCTATCCTTGAACTAGCTGTTGTAGACCAGGGTGGTCTTGAACTCACAGAGATCCACCTGCCTCTGCCCCCTAGGGCTGGGGTTAAAGGCATGCACCACCACTACCAGCATAAAGAATTTTTAAAACTAGACATGAATAATGAACAAATTTAAAGAAGAATATTTGAGAACTTCCATATTTCAGAGTTTGAAACAAGGGTTTATTCTGTGAGGGAGTGAATTTCTGTACTGATTTCTCTGGAAATTTAAAAAACTGAATAACTTCCTTTGAGTTGACACTAGAGAGTCTTTTGATTAACTGAGGACAATGAAGGTCTTAGAAGTTGGAAGAGTGTACTGGTGACAGTGGTAAAAAGTCGATAGTAAAGAAGAAGAGATCAAGGCCAATAGAGAGAAAAATCACTTGATTTAAGGAAGATTATCAAAGACTGGAGAGATGTGGGCATGTTTAAATGCCAATGTGATGATTTTAAAAGAAAGACAAAGTTTAATATGTCAAAGGAAGAATACTAACACACAGCCATTGCTTAATTTTGCACACCCACTGCTCTGGCAATCATTTTTTGGACGTTTTGTTTTTGAAAGTTTACTCTTTTGAATACACATACAAAGGAGATCTTGGATCTTTGGCCTGTATTCCTGACATTTGTATCTCAGCATGGCAACTACAATTACTTTTATTTCATACATGAATCATTCTAAGTAGGTCTGAAATATTCTTGCTATGAAAAGTGTAAGATGAAGCATATTCTACTTAGCTTGACTACAGCAATAATTTCTAATATATATATATATATATATATATATATATATATATGAGACCATCATATTCAGAGCTTTTTGAATAATATAGATTTAAAGTTGAATGTATGAAAACTTAAAACACTCAATTGACTTGACCTCTGATTTCATAATATTTTCATGAAACATAGAGAAAATATTATTACCAAGAAATATCTGTTATATTTGGAGGAAACAAATGCCTTGTGAATATTTAATTTTTACAAGTGGAAAGCTTTTAAACATTCTTAAATTAAGAAGAATTTCATTCTGGAAGAGGAAGTCAACAAATGAAATTACATTACAACATATTAAAAATTATGAATAAACTGTAAATTGAGTGAAGGTGTAAATTTAATGAAACTAGAAAGCAAACAGTTGTATGTGAAATGTCAGTGTGATGGGTACACTGGCCTTGATAAAAGACACATCGCTTTGTAGCATGTACTGAACATTTATATGGAAACATATAGGCATACTTAAAGAACCACACAACATAATTTTTGTTAATTTCTTGTGATTGCGGTTATGTTAATTCAATGAAGCATCATATCCCATAGGCTTGACTACACTATATGAGAGAAAGATGAAGAGTGGGGCATTAAGAAAAAAAAGTAGAAAATTTGTGGCTGAGCCAAAATTTACAGCTTTTAAGTACTTCTGACTACAGTGAAGTGAATGGACAAGGAGGAGTACACCATGTCAAGAGAGATTCTAGAGTCAAATATCAGACTGGCCTGGTAATTGATAACACTATAATATTTAAAGTTAAAGATTAAGGTGCTCACAAAGGGGCACACTTTTAATCCCAGCACTTGGAGGCAGAGGCACATCAGTATAGTCTTCATCATGCATTCAAAGACAACCATGGACATATATGGAGAAACATCAGTCATTAAAGAAGAGAGAGATGCAGTAAGCTAATTTTTTTGTAGTGAGACAATTGAGCATGAAGTCAACATTGCACAGAGAAACTGCACAGTGAAGTGTGGCCATGTAAAAGACTGAGTTAGTGAAGGAGAAAATGGTGTGTGATGTGCTGCACCTTTCTTTCAATAATGAGGGGATGAGGCTACTGGTTAAGGAAACAGGGACCATTGAAAACATATAGAAATCCATAACATGATTTTTATAGAAGAATTTGAATTGCATAAGTAGATGGTAACTTCTTTGAACAAAATGGAAAACATTCCTAAGTCTTATTCTTACAGCAAATGATTCATTATAAGGAGAAAGACAGTAAGAAAGTTAAATCCTATCTCAGGAATATCGAAAAATAAACACAAAACAAAGCAATACAAGGAAAAATATTTTAATTACTTTATTTTCTGTGTGTGCATGTTTGGTCTACCTATATGTATATGCATCATATGCTTTTCTGGTACCCAAGAGATCAGAAGAGGGCATCTGATTCCATGGAACTGTAGTTTACAGCCAGTTCTTAGCCAACATGTGGATGCTGGGGGCAGGGAATGGGGTTCCAGGGAAAAGCAGCCAGTGCTCTCAACTTGTGAGCCACCTCTCCAGTTGTGGGGAAGAATTTTAAACTTTATAAATAAAATAATCTTATTTTATACTCCTGCTTATCATTATCTCCCTCTGTGATTATTAGAACAAATTACAGATTTAGCTATATCTTTTTCAGAAATGTCCACACTAATGGAAGTTCTGTGATACTTTAAATAATATGGGGGAGGTTTATGTTTAGTAGTGTTTATTTAAAAATGCTGAGGCAAGTAAGCTGATTCGACTTTTGCTAGAACAGAACAAATGTATAAAAATGATCAGAAGGCACTGTCTGCTTACAAACAGAGTTTTGTGAATTATGAAAAACCAAGAAAAACAGAAAAGAAAGATTATTCACAAGAATACATATTGAAAGAACAAGAAATGCAATATTTGTTAACTTGAGTGGCCAAAATACATTTTGCTTCTATAAAACATGTAGGATAAATACTAAAAATTGAAACATATAGCCAGTGATTTTCAATGTAATGATATACTAGTTTCTGTTAAAATATGTTTGATATTTGAAAACTATTTTGTTTCTTTCAAATCTCATAAAGCTAAGGGATATGGGCCAATTTTCTTGAATATTTTAGACAGAATATAAAAATTTATAAAATATTCACATAAACTTAATGCTTTGAATTTTTCTATCTTTTCAATAATAATCTGTGAAGCTATTGAGAAAGGATAACATGTGTGACTGGGTAGAAATTTGTTGTGGTATGTTGGAAGCATTATATTTAAAAATAACTTTCATTTAAGATTGATTTTCATTTATTTTACTTAATGTGTGTTATGAAGTTTTTTGTTTAAGTTTATTTATTTATTTATTTATTTATTTATTTATTTATTATTTGCCTGTATTTATGTAGGTGTAGCAAATGTTTGCAGTGGTTATGGAAGTCATAAAATGGTATTGGAAATACCTTGAAAATGGGGTTTCAGGAGCTGTGAGGCACCATCTGTGCTCCAGTCCCATAATTTTACATTTCATTTAATTGATGTTTTTCAGCTTTAAAAATACCTTTGCTTTAATACACATTTGAAATTGTCTGGCTATTTATCTTGTTTACTATCAAATACTTACAAATTAAAAGTTACACACCATCTTTTGCACACTGGTTCCAATCCTACAAATCTCTCAAACTGGTTAGACATGACAATGCCTGGGTCAATTTTAATAATAAAGATTTAGCTTTTAGAATATGCTGTAGAATAAAAACTTAGAAATGTTCACCTCCTAACTCAGACTCAGAAAGACAAATACAGTATGTATTCACAGTATGTATTCACTCATAAATGGTTATAAGATGAAAAGCAAAGGATAACCAGAGTACAATCCACAGCTCCAGAGAAGCTAGGTAACAAGAAGTACCCTAAGAAAGACACAAGGATCACCTTGGGAGGGGAAATAAGATGAGACATACTGAATAAGCTAGGAACAGGGAGTTGTAGGGCAGATGGGAGGGGGTGTGAAAACATGAGAGAATAGGATGGTCAAGGAGGAGGGATGAAGTGCAAGAACAATTAAAGACATATCTTGATTCAGAGAGTCACTATGGGTTTAGAGAGAAACCTGGTACTAGAATAATTCCCAAGAATTCATAAGAAAGACCCCAGCTTAGACTACTAGTAGTAGTGGAGAGGGTACCTGAACTGGCCTACCCCTATAATCACATTGGTGTACACCCCAACTATTATCATAGAGTTTTCATACAGTAATTGATAGAAAAAGACACAAAAATGCACAACCAAGAACCAGGCTGAGTTCCAGGAATACAGTTGAAGAGAGGGAATAGAGAATATATGAGCAATGCAGGTCAAGATCCTGATGGAGAAATCTACAGAGACAGCTGAACCAAGCTCTTGGAAACTCACCAACTACCAACAGTGGGTAGAGACAAAAACAGATCCTCTATTTTGGGAGACAGCTGTGAAGCTTGGACCATCACAGGGCCTTTGGCAGTAGGACCACAATACAAACCTGGTACATGAGATAGCTTGTTGGAGCCCATCCTCAATGGTGGGATGACATGCTTAACCTTAATGCATGGGAGAGGGTCTTGGTCCTGCCCCAACCTATTGTGTCAGACTTTTTTGATTCCTCATGGGATCCCTTACCCTCGAGGAGGAGTAGACTTGGGGTAGGCTGGGGTGGAAGGCAGGTGTGGACAGAACGGGGAATGGGAGCGAGATCTGCAGTTGAAATGTAAAATGAAATTTAAAAGACTAAATTTAAAGACTAAAAGAAATGTTGACCTCCCTCCAAATGGCCAAGATGAATTAAAAAAAAAGTGACAGCACATGCTGTCAAGGATGTGGAATAAGGGGAACACTCAACCATTGTTGGTAAGACTGAAAATTGTACAGCCAATATAGAAATTAGTGTGATAATTCCTCAGGAAGATGGGAATTGATTATCTCACAGTTGTGTATTTCCAAAGAATATTTCATCCTCCCAGAAGGACATTTGCTCAGTTCATGTTCATTACTGCTCTATTCAAATAATCAGAAATTGTGAACAATATAGATGCCACTCAACAGAATAATGGACAAAGAAAAATGTGGTGTATTTTCACTCCTGTACTATCCCCAATCACTCCCAGTTTACCACAAAGTTTATTCTATGAGAGAGAACTGGGAGAGATGATTGAAATTAGAGGCCTTAAGTGGATGATGTGAAAACCTAGTGCACTGAAAATGCCCTGGAATCTATGAGAGTAACCCTAGTGAAGACTTCTAGTAATTGGAATATTGATTCTGAACCAAATATCTTTTATAAATGGGTAAGGCTTTCAAGAGTGGGAATGGGCCACCAACCCAGCCACAGTATTTTTGATGTGCAATCTGTCCTGTCTGCAAGATGTGCTGAGGTAATGGTGATGGAGAACTTATGGGAGTTACCAACCAATGACTGCTGCAACTTGATCTCTACCCATAGAGAGGGAGTCTACACCTGACCCTGCATGAATGGCCAGGAATAAGAATCTGGGGAAGCCCAGAGACTGAAGATAAACTAAACACAACTGGAAAAAATCAATGAAGTGATCACTAATGGCATTCTGCTATACTCATATGTCAGCACCTAGCCCATTTTCATCTAGCAACTGATAGCAGCTGGTACAGACCCCTACAGCCAAACACTAGGAAGATACAGGGGAATTCAACAAAAGAGGGGGAGGGAGGATTGTAGTAACCAGAGGGGCCAAGAAATCCATAACACAGCCCAAAGCATCAACTAATTATGACTCATAGGAGATCACAGAGACTGAAGGGACAATCATAGACCCTGTATAAGTCTGGGCTAGGACGTCTACATGTAAGTTATGATTATATAGTTGGCTATTCTTGAGGGACTCCTAACCTTGGGAGGGGGTGTGTCTCTATGTTTTTGCCTGTTCTTGGGACCATTTTCCTCATACTAGGCCATGTTGCCCAGCCTTGCTTGTGCCTTGTCTTATTTAGCTTGTTGTGCCATGTTGAGTTGATATTCCTGTGATGCCTGCTTCTTTTTTATAAAGGAAACAGAGGAGGAGTAGATCTGAGGGAGAGGGAAGATATGTGTGACAGGACTTGGTGAGGGAGAGGAAACAGGTCAAATTGTAATGTGTGAGGGAAGAATAGAATAAGAAAAACAGAAAAGAGAATGTGATACATTTTGACAATGGATTATTACTCAACTGTTAAAATAATGAAATTAAATTTACAGGTAAATGGATGGAACTAGAAAAACTCATCCTGATCATTGTAACCCAGACTGAGAATCAAATATGGCAATTATTTTCTTATATTGGATTTTAGCTGTTTAAATGAAGCTACAATTTGAATAACCACAGAAGTTATGTAGAGAGTCAGGAATTAGGGTTTACAGATAGATCTTGTTAGGAAAGAGAAGTAGGAGAGTTATGATGGATGGGGTGACTGGAATGAGAGAACTAAATGGGAGTGGGAGGAGAGGGGGATTAAGAAGAAAATTTGGTGGGGGGCCAGCTGAAATTAATCTTAATACAGTAGTTGCTTCCTAAGTACAGAAATATATCAAGGAAATCTAAATGAACTCAAAAAATAATGGGGGAGACAGAGCCCAACTATACACCTATTATACTCAAATGAAGCTTCCAGTCTTGGGATTCATTTTCATCTAATTGAGTAGCTGGCAAAATAGGTTCCATGGAAATCCCCAAACAACTCAGGTTGTTGCTAATGCTATGGGTTGCTCCTAAGTAAGACCACATTGCTGATGACAGCACCTACAAAACTAATTAAACAAGGAGAAGTTCATCTGATGCCTACATAGAGTCATCACTCCTCTGTCTTAGCATTTTTTTGTATAGAAAGTTACTCTATAAGCTACCAAAAGAGAAACACAAACATCAACACAGCTACATATCCTTTAGTTTACAAAGGTGTCCTCTCTGCAAGACATGCTAAGAAAATAGTGGCAGTAAGAGACAACAAGTGGATCCAGATTTTGGGAGAAGTGACTGGGAGGCCAGATGGATGGGAAACCTTAACCAGGACAAAATATATGAGAAAAATTCAATGAAAAAAGAAAAACAAAAAAATGTTCATCTTCATACTAACCCTTTAAAAAGTTAATCAGGTGTTAAAAGACCCATAGTATATAGAAGCAAATTTTGCAAAACATTTTCTATGAAAACAAATTTATTTTAACAAAAAAATGGAATTTACAAGAATTTATCTTCTATATCATAAGCCTCACAGAATTAGATAAATTTTGATATAAGCATTAATGTTAAAAAATTAATAAAATGAAAGAATTTCTGGTTATTTTCCATAATTAAGTAAATTTTACAATGTCCAGCCCTTACATTATTTAGTTTAATCAAGCTTCCTATGCTACATTTTCTTTATACTGTGACATATTTCTCTGTGAGTAGCACTTTTTATTTAATGCTGAGCAAGTCACATGTGATAGTTCCAAATGTATCACTTGAGAAAAGATTATAGCATGGGGAAGAAGTGTTTGGCTGAGATTTGCATTTTAAACTTTTACTACAGTAAATAAATTACCAATCACAGTGGAACATATGTGCTAGGTAGGAACAGCTGAGCCCTGCCTGGACTCATCTGACCTTGGTCAGTAGGAAATTAGAGTTAATTCAGGGAAACAGGACTGATACCATATGTGGTTCATACCACAGGAGGATCTGACTCTTGTGCAGTGATCTGAATGGATTTTGCTGTGAGTAAAACTGTCAATCCTTGGAAAAATGGGGCCACTTTTATCTCAAAGTATCTGTAACCTCTTATACAACATCTTTGAGAGGAAGGACATCGCATCAGAGAGAATTGCTGTGTGTTCCATTGAGTTAGCAGAGAGAAGAAAGCTGTACCTCTGTACGTATAAGGCAGACAGCAGGTTCGAAACATGTGGAGGTACGATGTTATGTTTAGGTGTTTGAAATAGTATTAGATAGCTCATTTTATCCTTAACAGAGCTATCTGGTCAATTGTTCTTTATCCTAAACGGCGCTTGGCACCCACACAGAATGAAGGATCATGCCAGGCACTGCATGTGGCAGGTTAATTAAAAAAAAAAAAAAACACAAAGCATTAGGCCTGTCCTGACATGGCTTAAAATTTTTCACAATGCATACCAAGTAAATTAAGTATCTTAACAGGATATTGTGATGTTAGAACAATGACAAATGGGATGTAATCCAAACAGATGAAGGATGGAGGGACAATGTCAGAAGAAAGAATTTCTACCCTCTATCAGTCATAGAAGGACCAGGGCTGTTACATTTATTCCAACAAGGTGCTAAATTACATACAGATAGAAATTGCAAGGAAGTAAAACACCTGTATATTTGAAAGTCTCAAAAGAGCAATGAGTTGACTATCAATCTTCATCTTGCCTAAGATTTCTAAACTATCATAGGAATTCAGGCAAATCTCATCATACCATGTAAAGGATTGCATTTAGTCACATACTATCTCATAATTAACTCTACCTAGAATTTTCTCCTTCTTCTTGGTAATGTATTAGTAACTGTTTAACAATTCGGTCTCTGAGTAAGGAAAAATTTGTTATTTTAGTGGTATTAGGTTTGAAAACTTTTTGTATTTTATAGTGGACTTTATTGCAACTGCTACTGATCTTGAGCTATAAGACTGATGTCACTGAAGTTACAAAGCTTTTGAAAAAGAATACAAACCAGTTCCTGTACATGCTGCTGATTCCTTGCCTAAGACCTGAGCCTCTTTTCATGAGCTCCACAAACACAATAAACAATCCTGTTAGTGACTCTGCCACCCACACCCATGGTCATATAATAGACTTTCACCACCAGAGCTCCCTTTCAAAATCACTACACATGAAGGCATATATTCTGAAATTAGTTATTAAATATTTTTGCTGTTCATATTCAGCAATGTTCTCATTAACAATTATTAGATGTTGATTTTAATTTCCAATTCATTCATGAGAATGTACAAAATCCTGCTTCTTAGTGTGCTTCCAAATCTTTCTTCAAAGCTCTTTCTTTTTTGCCAGGTAAGCTAACACTAATCCCAAATGAACACAACTGCAATGTCATCACAGCTGCTGGAGAGAGTAAGAGATTGAAATCCACATTCATTTCCTCTTCGAAACATCAGTGCTTCTCTCACGTTCCTTATTCTGTCCATTTCTAATTGTCTTTTTTTTTTCTGAAACTCCAAATCTTCCGTGAACTCATTCACTCTTGGCCTCATCTATGCAATCAAAATTTGAATGTTCAAAAACCCAATTCCAAGTTTTTCATACATCAAAATTCTTCCAAGCCCAGATTTATTGAAATTAAACTGAGTAAAATTACCAATGATGTCCATATTTTTACTGAAATATTATTTAAATCTCAGTTGATTTGCCCAATATTCAGGATGGCATGCCTTACAAACTCCAGCATTCCTGCGAGACTGACCTGACAGTTCTCATCTTGAGCGCTGTCACTTTCAAGATATTATTGTTACTGAGCTGAAGCAATTATTATGAAAATCAAATATGATCTTATCAACCAACATATTTTTCATTTTTCTTTATTTTTCACTCCACATTACTAATATAATAAAAATACATGGAAACTATTAATATAAAAGAGAAAAGAGAATATAAAGCTATCACTGGTGTAGTGGTAAATAAATTCTTTGCTTTTCATTTGTTCTAAGAGAATGTACATTTCTATTTTTCCTTTCATAACAGGTACCTTGTGTACTAAATTGAGTATAAATGATATAATTGCAAACATTAATGAAATTTCATGATAAGACATTTATACAAACTCTTACAGTGCATTTTAGTCACCCTTAGTGTTTTAAATTACATATTATTGATTCTTATTATTACAAAATTTAGGTCCCTAGAACCAAGGTAAAAATGTCTGCAATGTGGCATGTATCTGTAACTCCACCACCAGTAGGCAGAGATATGTGGAATGATGGGGCTTCTACAGGGAACTGGTTAGCTCCAGATAAATGAGAAGATCTTTATCAATGGAGGGGGACAGTGATACTGGGGATGAGAACCAAGTTTGGCTTTTGATTTTTGCTTCATACACACACATCAGAGCACACACACACACACACACACACACACACACACACACACACACACACCTTAACTCTTTTACATATTTTAAAGAGGAAATTATTGTCAAGTGTGTGTGTGTGTGTGTGTGTGTGTGAGTGTGTGTGTGTGTGTGTGTGTGTGTGTGTGTGTGTGTGTGTGAGTGTGTGTGTGAGTGTGTGTGTGTGCGTGTGTGAGTGTATATGTGTGTGGGTGTGTGTGGGGGGGGGAGTGTGTGTGTGTTTACACTCATGAGTGTGATATGTCATTTTGTCACTTATACATCTGACCAAATTTAAATCATCTGATCCTTTGAGAAAAAATGCTCATGATTTTGTCTGTTCTTTAAAACAAACATGTACTAGAATCTTCCATATATCTAAATGGCTTATTAGAGTGAAAATTGCAATAAAACACCAAGTTAACAAATACGTCAGACTTTCAAGTGTGCTTCTGTTTATGGACAAGAAAAAATTTACTAAGAAATATTATTAATAATATTATTAATAATTAATAATATAATTAGTTATTTACATTAATTTAACAACTTCAGACAATACTTTCTATCACGGTTTATACAATTTATTTTGAAATGTTATCTAGTTAACTAGCTGGTTTGTCAAGTTATAGAAAAAGGTAGACTACCTTAAAAAGAAAATAGATTCTCATAATTAGTAAGAATTGTGGTTGACACTGCAAATTATCATTAAAAACAATAAAATTAGTTGAATTAATATCTATCATTATGCATATAATTATCAATAATATTTTGACATGTTTACATGGAGAACATTTATCTTGATGTATAGTGGCATCAGCTTGGCCATTCTGTACTGAAAACAAATCAGGGAAGCATGTGCTATGATTGAAAGCTAAGTTAACAAGTTAAAACCCTAACTTGTTAAAATTCAAAACTCATTTCAGAATGGATTGAAGTTTCAAGGACACTTTAAAGAAATTATAATACAACCTTCATAATACATAAGCAGAAACACTGAGCTGTGACTAAAAATGCATGAGAATTAGATATGGATGAATTTACTTCAATAAAAGAGATATCAACTGAAAATATAGTGCAAAATAAAAGTTAAGCCCATGTGCTAGCTTTAATATAAATGTCAATCAATATCTAAAGAAAACAGCAGTTAAATGCTAGATTATTCTGTCCAAAACTGTTAATGGATATTTAAAAGGCATTAAATACATAATTAGCAAACTTTTATTCAGTTTTCCGTTTTGTGATAATTAACGATCAGATTCAATTTAAAATGCCTGTGCACAACATAAAAACGTGTGCTGAATTCACAAATCCAGATTGTACAGATAACCACCATATGTTGGAATAACAGACACTCATAATGCAGAAAAGGAAAAATTAAGGGTTGATCTGTCTGTAAAAGTTCATGGGGTTTTTATATATTTTTTTATTTTTTTAAATTAGTAACAAGCTTCCTTCATACGTCAATCCCAATTCCCTCTCCCTCCCCTCCTCACCAACTCCCCACCAACTCCCCCAAGCCCTCATCCCATCCCCTGCTTGAGGCCATCCATGGAGGACCTCCAAAGTCTGTCATATCATTTTGGGCAGGGCCTAGGCCCTCTCCCATGTGTCCAGACTGAGAGAGCATCCATCCATGTGGAATGGGCTCACAAAGTCCCTTCATGTGCCAGGGATAAATACTGGTCTACTACCTGAGGCCCCATATATTGCCAAGGCTTCTTCACTGACACCACGTTCAGGGGGTATGGGTCAAATTCTTATTGAAAGCCAGTGAGTAACATTAGGGAGAATTGAACTAAATATATAAATACTTTCTAAAATAAAACTTAATCTAGCAAAAACATCCAAGTAGGATCTTTTCTGCATATGTTTATATAACTATAACTTACATGTAGGAGTACTTTTCCTTTAAAAACAAAAGATCAGCTAGTTATTGGTATCATAGGCTAATACATTCTAACAACCAATCCAAAGTGGAAGATTTAGTAACTTTTTATTGGTTATAGCATCAGAGGCAGCCTCTTCTAGTTCCCTCTGTGGGATATGCTCATTCTCAGTGACAATTTACAGTGCTTTTATTTTAGTATCTCTTATCTATATGGATTTTCCTTATGATAAATGTATTTAGCTACCAGACAACTTATTTTCCCTAAAAATGAATTCCATATCTTTTTAAAGCCTGTGACATTTACATGGGTAATATAGAGCTACATTGGATATTTTAATTTAGGAACCAAAAATATAAGATATAAAACATTTAGTAAAATATGAAATAAAACCATAAAGACATGATGAATAAGGAATCTAGAAGCTATTAGTCATGTTGTCTAAAAGAACATTTGAAAGTGTGATGAAGTAAATTAACCTATTATGAAGAGTAGGGGAAGCTATGCTTTCTTTTAATGAGTGCAAACATGGGTATGTGTGTAGGGTGATTTTCTTATTGCTTTGATAATCACTGTGACCAAATATAGACTGGGAAGGAAAATAGTTATTTGGTTTACCTGTCCATCATTAAGGGCAGTCACCTGGAGATGTATGCAGGGCAGGAACCTGGTCACAGTTACTAAAGCAGAGGCCATGGAAGAGCATTGCTTCCAAGTAGGCTTGCCCCTGTGGCATACTCAACCTGATTTCTTACAGTCTTATCCAACTGACCCAAGACTTCCTGCTCAAGTTTTGCACTGTGCATGGTGGAGTAGGGCTTCCCAAATCAGCCATTAATTAAGAAAATGCACACAAATTCATCTATGGACCAATTTGATGAAGACATTCTCTTAATTGATATCCCCTCTTCCAAAATAACAATGACTGTGTCAAGTTGATAAAACAATACAAAATAAACAAACAAAACTGTTACAGTGTATGAAATATATACCTCATACTTCCTGTTTGGAAGAATTCATCAAAAATACCTGTCAACACAAAGAACTTGAGAGAGGGGTAAACTAAATAATCAATGTCTGCATATGAAAACTAACTGAATTCCTTTTCAAGAATGTCAAAATGCAATGGTGTACCTGAAATATGCTACATGCTCGTGGGCAAGAATGTCAGTCTTTGGGGCAACTGTGATAACAAACTTCCCAATGGAGAAGTTAAAATGGGAATAGTAAGTATATTTCCTAGTTAGCATATTACATGTCAAAACAATTTCATCAGATGCTTTCATTGATTTGAAGAAAGATGCAGGTATCTAAGAGTTCTGCCTTTGCTGACATGGTGAACTTCATGCAACATCAGAAAGAACTATGTCAAGAAGGCTTAAAGCCAGATGGTAAACATGGCAGTTTGACTGATCCAGGCCTAAATTTCAGCTGATCTATCTTTTTCACTGTATTAATGTAAGCAGAAAAGTTAGGGCAACCCACTCATTTTCCAGAACAAAGATGACTACTAACGAAATATTTACTTAGATGCAGCCAAGGAAATCTTTGTCACTATATAAAAGCTGTGGTATAGGCAGGAAAGGGCAAAGTACAAAATTATTTATTCATATCATTGTAAAGCAAAGAGCTGTTTGGAAATTATTTTAAACAAAATGCAATTAAAATACTTATAAAAATAGTGTGGCAGACACCCACAACTAATCACTGAACTGAACTGAAACCCAGATTCAGAGAAGGATGAGTGCGGAGCACAGGGTTCCAGACCAGGCTGGTAAAACCCACAGAAACAGCCAAACTGAACATCAGGGAACTCTTGCTCCCCAGACTGATAGCTGGAATTCCAGCATGGGACTGATCCAGACCCCAGGAACTTGGATTTCTGTGAGGAAACCTCGGAAATCTACGGGACCTCCTGTAGAAGTTCAGTACTTATCCCGAGCATAGGTGTGGATTTTGGAAGCCCATTCCACATAGAGGAATACTCCCTGAGCCAAGACAGACGGGGTTGGGCCTAGGCCCTATCCCAAAGTATACAATAGACACTGATAACACCCTATGGAAGGCCTCATATTCCAGGGGGAGCAGAAAGGATATGTGATAGATAGGGTTTTAGTTGGGGGTGGGAGGGGGAGGATGGGTGGGAGAAGGGAACTGGAATTGTCATGTAAATCAATCCTGTTTCTAATTCAAATAAAAAAGTGTTGAAAAAAAGAAACCACTAAAAAAAAATACTGTGGATGTTTCTTGAAATTCAGAAATGTAAACCTATGCAATTAATAAAATTATTGTTTTTTGGTAAGACTGTCTAAGGACACTCTGAAGAAATCTGCATGTAAGAAACTTAGAAGTCTTAATTCTCTCCTAATAAGTAAAGTGACCAGAAGGCTGGTAATCAGCTAAGAAAATAAGTTAATAGGGAACACTAGAACCCTCAAGTGCAAGCACATATAGGAAATCTCAACATATTGAAGTTAAAACTCATGGTGTAAAATCTAAATGGGAACCAGTATTTCAATTGGAAAAGCTGAAGTCTTCTAAATTATTTGGTGGTAATTTAGAATAATATCCTTGAGTGTTAGAAATAGTCAGGGAACAACACAAAAGAAAACAAAAGGGGTCATGGCCAAGCCTGGAAGCTACATCTTATTTTAATTTTAATTTTAATTTTAATTTTTTTGTTTTTCAAGAAAGGGTTTCTCTGTGTACCTTTAGAGCCTATCCTGGCACTTGCTCTGGAGACAAGGATGGCCTCAGACTCACAGAGATCCACCATCCTCTGCTTCCCGAGTGCTGGGAATAAAGAGGTGCTCCACCAACGCCCAGACTGGAAGCTACATCTTATCCACACAGATTATACTAGATCCCAAATCTAGAATCCAAACCTCATACAACTCTGAGTAACAATACCATTGACATGTATACAATTTAATGTAGTACTAGTCAAAATATTAAGAACAATTTTTATGTTCCTGAGTATCAATCTATTACTAAGGGATTCTTAAAAGAAATTTTAACAGAGCCCTACTTTACAAGGTAACAGATAAACCTAAGCTAACTGAGAGAAAGGGAATACAGAATACAAGCCCTCTCTCTGTTTCTGCTAGTATATCCTTGAAGACACTTCAGGCTCTGAAGTGCATCCACAGCATAAGTTCAACTAAAGCTTCAGGACAGGACTAAAGGATGCTAATGGAGATAAGAAGTGTATAGTCGTACCCAATAGTTATACCTATGAATGTCTAAAGCTTCATATCTTGGTGGAAACCAACAATTTTCTAATTGGACTCAAGAGCTACCTTGCAGGAAAGAACACATTCCTGGAACTGTAAAACTACCAAACTAAATGTAGTTAGTGAGGCTATTGACCTTACAGAACAACCCACGACTAATTCTTTAGAAAATCTATCATTCTTAACTGGATTCTAAATATCTATTCTTATAGCCACAAATAATTATAGCTCTCATACCTTATCGAAAAAGCTTCCTTTTGCAGCTAAAGGAGATCATTAAGGAAAGCTAATATTAGTCAAAATAAAGAGAACAAATTGACTATGAGGTTCCCAACTCCACATGATGTATACATAATTCACAACTGTTGCTGGTTGTTCTTGTCCTACCAGGTTCAGCTACCACTTCAGCCCCAAATAAATACACAGATGATATATTAATTATAAAATGTTAGCTGATAGCTAGGGCTTCTTATTGGCTAGCTGTGTCTTAATTATTAACATATTTTTATAAATCTATGTATTTCTATATGGCCTTATGTTACCAGAGAATACCTAGCGCCTCCTATCCTCCCGGTCTCTACATGCCATCTCTTTGTGCTTTGCCTCTCTGCATATCTTTCCCAGTATTCTCATCTCCTAATCCTGCCTATCTTCCTCCCTCTACTGGCTATTGGCCAAACAGTGTTTTATACCTCAACCAATGACAGAAACATTTATACAGAAGGACATCCCCCATTATCTCTTTTCTTTTTAAATAAAAAAAACAATTTTAAGTTTAACATGATAAAATTATATCTAGCAAAACAGTTATCAAGAAAGAATTATAGTTAACAATATTACACCATTAACATTTGCCAAAATTTAAAGAAAATATTCTATGATCTATCATATCTTTGTGAATCTACAGTTTTATGTATACTTTATCTGTTATCATAACTAAGAACCATAATCAAAACTATGTGTCTTCCACTCCATCAAAGACCTCATAAAAATAATATATAAATTCAAGAATTGGCAGATACATCTCTCTGCCTGGACAGATATCCCCTATCACACAACTTTTGTACCCAAGGCTCAGAGAACTTCACTTAGAGATGGAGGAAAGTCTCGGAAGTCTACAATGAAATTGTACCTATTAGCTATGACAGAGAGCATTGCAACACTGAAAAATCATAGCTGTCAAAAGAAGATCTGTTCAATTCCAACAGTTAACCTCTAAAAAGATGAAAGAAATCTCATGTGACTTCATTACTACTTGAAGAGCTAGAGAAAAAATAACCACTATGAGTGGGAGAGACAGAATAAGGATGCAAGATGGGACGGAAGGTAGAGAGTTGGGGGAGGGATTCAGGGGAGGAGAAATGGAGAGATGAGATAGGAGAGAGAGAGAGAGAGAGAGAGAGAGAGAGAGAGAGAGAGAGAGAGAGATTAGGTTTCTCCAGTGTCAAAACCTCTGATTGTTATTGATTGTTATCCAAATGTTAAGAAAGTATATACACAGGCAACAATGAATGGACCCAATAAATTGTAAATATGTTTATTTTGTGTGTAATAGGAACAGTCAATGAAGAGAAAGGGAAACTGATTTGGGGATAGAAGATAAGAGTGGGCATTGGAAGTATAAGAGGGTACAGATGTATAGATGAAATGACAATATTTTTGGGGTGGCACCATTCTTTTGTACACATTGAAGACGTGTTGTTAATTATGTTTGTTATTATCATTGTTAATTATGAGTTTACTGGACAACATCTGTGCAGGAAAAGGTTAGGTGGGATAGACACTGGGGGGAACAAGGACAGAGTCATGAGGAGTCACCAACAGGATGAGGAGGAAGCAAGAGATGAACATGCCATGCTGGAAAAAGGTACTACCACATGGTAGGACATCGATATGAAATCTGGATTAATATAAGTTGTAAAAGCTAGTTCATAACAATCCTAAGCTATTGGCTAAGAATTTATAATTAATGATAAGTCTCTGTGTGCTTACTTGTGATTTGGTTGGTGGGACGCAAAACCTTGTCTACATAGTTTTAAAAATGTGTTCAAAAAGGCAAAATCTTCCATTCTGCTTGATACTTTGCTAAGGGCATAGGGAATTTAATTCCTTGCACATATAACATAACTTTCAAAAAATACTAATAATAGTGAAAGGCCAAAAAAGAGTTTGAAAAGACTAATAGTGTGGGTAATGAGAGTTATATATCACATCCATATTAGCATTATCATGTCAATAATTTTAATAAGTTATTCTATTGCCAGAGATATAAAAATCATAGCAGATATTATGCAAGGACAGACAAATAAGGTGTGAAAACTAGGAAAAAATTTAGGAAATATTTAAGTATATGTTAGAGGTAAAAATCACCATAACTATGATTAAAGACTGCTTACTCAAATGACAGACTGTATATAGCCAATCTATATAAGTGCTAAACTGCAGGATATGCAAACAGACATTGCCCAAAGTGAAAACTCAAAATGGGAAAAATCAACAGCAAGAAAACAATTGAATATCCAAGAGTTGATGGAGAATTGCCTGACATATAGTATGTAAAGAGAGCAAAACAGAAAAAAAAATTCTGAAGAAAACAGAAGCAGTGTGTATTGCAAGACAGAGGGTGCTTGAAATTCTACAGATTATGTCATATAAAACTTGCAGACCATAGACAGAAGCATAAACTAGGATAAGAAGAAAAGAAAAGAACTTCCAAAAATAACAAGAAATTCTTGAAGTAAAGCAGAGGCTAAAACTCTCCTGTCTTTAGAAGAAGATAAACCACAACTCCCTCCTGACACCCATGAAGCAAGAGCAGAGTGTTCCAAGTGTCAGCAGAGAGGAACATCTACAGTGTTAAGAAAGACAAATGAAGAGGAAGGTACAAATGCCAACTTAGAATTGAATGCACTATGGAAATATTCTTAATTAGAAAAGACCAAACTGAGGAACATATATAGAGTATAAGTGAATTGAAAGAAGTATTTGAGCTTCAAGATGTTAAGGAAATAACAGCTGAGAAACCCAGACCCACTAAGCCTTAAGAACTGCTAAGAAAGAACATGGCAAGATCGAACAAAATTCCCATATTCTTACTCCTAAATGATTTGATAAATATATTTGTTAAAATAACAATGCATATTTTGGGTTGTGAGCCTAGCCTTTAACGGCTGAGCCATCTCTCCAGCCCGTTGAGGGCCCTACCCTGCCTGGGGAGTGGTGGGTGGATGGGGTGAGGGGTAGGCTGGGATGGGGTAGGAGAGATGGGGTGAGGGGAGGGAGAGGGAGAAGGGACTTACATGTGAAACAAGCTTGATCCCTAACTAGAACTAATAAATAAATTTAAAAAAATAACAATTCATATTATTATTTGTGCTTTATGTACAAATAAAGGAATGGGTATAATAATTCAATAGATTTATGAATTCTTTTATAAATTTTATAAGTTTTATGAATTCTTCATCTGTTTGTCCATACTCCATGAGCTCCCAATAGCTAGGGTCAGGTGTCTCTGTGGTTTTCCCCATCATACTTTTGACCCACCTTGTTCATATGATCCCTCCTCCCTCTCTTCAACAGAGCTTAGCCCCAGTGCTTGGCTGTGGGTCACTGCACGTGGGTGTAGCTTCTATGATGATAATTAGGATAGTAAATAATCTGATTACAGGGGAAGGACTGTTCAGATACCCTCTGAAGCATTTGTTATTCAAGGACAGTGGTTTGCAATACCCTGTTGGGGGTCACATATCAGATATCCAATATATGAGATATTTACATTAGAATTCATAAATTATACTTATGAAGTAGCAATGAGATAATTTAATGGTTGGGGGTCCCCACAAAATAAGAAACTCTATTAAAGGTCTCAGCATCAGGAAGTTTGAAAAACACTCTTTTAACATATGTTCACAACCTATGAAGTGACATGTTATTTAAATTAGACTTCAATTCATTTTTAGTTCTACTCTGCACAATCATATCAAGATAAAATAAATGGCACACCATAGTAGACTGGATATATGTCTCACTAGTAGAATATTTGCAAAGTATTTGTGAGGCCCAGAGTTCACTCTCTAGTTCTGCAAATAACCATACAAGACAGGTAACTCATATCCCTTTTAAAACAACAAATATGTACATTAGAATGAGAAAAATGCAAAACGCCCATAACAATAAGTGTTAGGAACAGTGGGTGTTCTTACTCAACGCTGGTGAAACTAAGTTTATTCTTATCATATGACACAGCAATGACAGTAGTTGGAATTTTCCAAAATGAAATGTATGTCCATAAAAAAGCAATGCATGAATGTTTATAGGAGCTTAATTAAAAATTGTCAAAATTTAGAAGCAAAATAATATCCTTCACTAGAGGACTTAATAAATAAGCTACACACTCCCATATGGTAAAATATTATTCAATGGTACAAGAATGAGTTATAAAGCAAAGAAAGTAAAATCATGAAAGGAACCTACATGCATATATACAAATTTAAATGTGGGATTCTAAGCACATGACATTCTAGAAATGTCACAAGTATAAAGATGAAATTGGTGTTACTGTGAATCATAGAAGAGAGAAATGAAGAGACAACATACAGATACTTGGGCAAGGACAGCATGTCACACTGCATTGTGTATAATAACATAGAATTATACATTTGTTAAAAGTAACAGGAATATACAGTAGCAAGATTGCATTATAAACTTTAGAAAATAATGATATGTCATTTTTAAATTAGTCTACTAAACCAATGTACTATCACTGCTGTACTAGACTGGTTTTAGTGGGCGTGTCTCTGCATATATGTGGATCTCACAAACATTCTGTTATTTTCTGTTAAATACTGTTATGTTCTTAAACATTTATTTAAAATTAACTGTATATGTATATACAATTATATATTCACCCACACACACATATATATGGCTTGGTTTCCAAAATATTCAGTCATTGTTGTTTTACTTAAGACTAGAAAGCATTCATGGAGACACATTTTACCTTACATTGAAAATAACTTTAACCAAATGATTGTATACACATATTTTAACCAACTATCAATCACATGGGATATTATTTCTTCCCTCAAATAGTGGACACTTTTTCTATGTTTTGTGGCTCATGCACAGCAGACTTATAGTTATATAGTTAGGTGTTTATAAATCAATGACAGATAGCTAGCTATAGGCAAGGAGATGCTGATTATTTCAATAAGGAACCCAATAACCTACTGATCCAACACCTAGGAACTTTATTTTTGGTTTTTCAATTGATTTATCTTTGTGGCATAATGCACTTAATTTTTCCATGTTAGTCACCTTTAAGAGTTTTCTTTCTTTTTTCTACTTAATCCCTTCTTCCTTTCTCTCTAGCTGTAGCACTTCCTAAAGTACTTTTTTGTATTTTCTTTAAAACTAAACTTTTGCTAGAAATGTCAGTTTAAGAACATGAATGACTGTCCTATCATGGTTGTATTTTTTCTTTACTGGTAGTCAAATTCACTTCAATTACTTGTTTATAACATTCTAGCAGACATCAAATAATTCATTCTAGTTACAAACTCTTTAAACGTGGCCCAATATATGTCAAATTTACTAGATTTCAAAAAATGACTATTTTCTTTCAATTTATGCTTCAATGGCATTAACTCTTTTCATTTTACTTATCCAGTACCAGCTCCAATAACTATAAATGGAAATTTGGTTCTGTCTGTTTCAATATTCTAGTTTTCTAAAACTTTATGTTTTTGTAAAATTTGTTCTTGTGCTTTTTGCATACAGAAAATTTAAAAAATATATACAAATATTTTCCCTCATATAACAGATTAGTAAAGAACAAAATAAATAAAGAAAGTTATTGATCATGCAAAGAAGAATATACAAATGTCACAGGATAAGATATAGAAAGAGCATTTCAGTGGGTGGTTTTCAATATTGTGATGTTTTCCTTTCAACTTTGGTTTCCACAGTTTACTCTGTTATAGGGCAGAATGCATTTCCCCAACTACCCCTACTAATCAAAATAAATAGAAGAGTTTTATCAAAGCATCAGAATCTATAAACTAATTCCATGAGCTTTAAAGCCCTTTGAAGGATCTTTGATATGTAAATATGCACATAAGTTTTATTAGAAACAATTGTCTGTAAAGCTAGAAATGAGTTCACTCATATTTGTATCCTCCAAAGCACTCAGTTATATCTATCATAGATAGATGATAGATTATAGATAGATGATAGATAAATTGGTTAATTTTTATGAAAATATTAATTCCCCAGCATGTTAGAATACTGAAAAGTTAAAATTATGATGGTCCTGTGAAAATTTACAATAAAATTAATTCATTTTTTCTTTTAGAAATGATACACATATATGTTATTATTCTTCCAAATGTTGGATGGATTTTAAGGTAATTTTGCTCTTGTAAAATAATAATTCTTCATGATTTAATATATATTACACTTAATATTTCTAATCAATTAAGGCAAAAAGATAAAACAAATGGAGAAATACAAAAGTATTTTTATTTGTATAAGGATAAGCCAGAAAGTGGTTGTTTACTTCCATAATATTCATGGCATTAATGCAGCAGTGGGTTTAACTTGTCAGGGAGTCAGATAAGAAATCTCCCAGATAGGTGAGATTTGATACTTTTCTCCTATGGTAACATGCAGAGCATCTTCCAGACTATTAATTCTAATGAATATGAATGAAGCTTTCATGTGAGTACCAGCTTGACTTCTCCTTGTTCCATGTCTCATGTATTTGTGACTGCAGGAATGGGTTCTTATTAAAAACTTCTACAGGGTAGACAGAAACAATGCCAAAAGCCTATTATGTTTGTGGAGGGATTTTATGGGACTCCACTGGCCAACAATTCAAGAAGAGGTAGCCCAATTCTGACTAGTGGGGCTTTTTTCTTGTGTATGGAATGTAATTAGAGTTTTGTACCTCATCACAGAGTAACCCATTTAAAATGGCTCTCTCTCCATATGTATGTACACACACATATGCCAATGTTTATGCACATGTACATGCTTGTACATGCTTTAGTACTATAGGAAGTATCTATAGTAGTAGACATCCATATATTTTAAATGCACTTGTTGTTAATTATTCATCTTAATTGTTCATCCTCTCCCCTGCCCTCCTATCCTCAATTCCAATTAGTTTTGATATTTTATTCTGAGATATACAAATATAAACATGACCATTTTTTTTAGAAATTTTACTGAAACTAAGTTCAACAATTTTTTCCACTTCCTTGAAATATCTATTTCAAAGTTTGTGTACATGGACAGGTGTACTGGCCCAAGCTTGTCCCAGCACTTACAATGCAGAGAAAGGAAGATCAGCATGTGTTCAAGGCCATCCTGAGCTATACAGTGAGTTTAAAGCCAATTGAAAGTATACAGTGAAACTCTGTCACCCACACAAATATATGCATATTGTATATAGATAACTATTAGAAAAGATATTTTCAAAATGTTAACTCCTATAGTAAGGCAGAAGAGAAATGGGGAGGAAAAGGAAATATTAACCTGGTCAAACATTCATGTACACAGTAAAATTAACTGTGTGAATACAGAAGAAGTTTACCTGAGTGCAATTATGGCTTTGAAACAAATAAGAAATTATAAAGATTATAGAGAGATTAAAATGTTAGCTAAGTGACAGATAGGCAAGTACATATAGGAAGGCAAATGGATATTTTAACATCATATTAGTGTTGTCACAACTTGTCAGTATATAGTTACTCTTACTGAAAAATAAGTTGTAGTATTAGGGGGGTAAAATCCACAAATTTTCTACTACTACAGGATGAATGAATGAAACTTGATGGACACATTATGCAAAACTTTGTCCACTTAGAATTATTTATAATTCCTAATAATTACTACATATAACCACCTGCATAACCCAAAATGCATTAACTGGTGTTTTGGAGCCTAGTCTCTATGGAGTGATACCTTGCTCAGTGTAGATACAGGGGGGTGGCCTCAGTCCTGCCCCAAATGATGTAACAGACTTTGGTGATCCCCCATGGGGGCCTCATCCTCCCTGAGGAGTGAATGAGGATGGGATAGGAGATGGCCGGGACTTGAATATAAGATTATTTTAAAAATAAAAATAAAAAGGAAAAAACAAAAAATGAAATTAATATATGTATTGGAATGTTGTCTCAAATGTTCTAAAGGTAAAGTTATACTTAAAATGCATTTTCACAACTCCTTATTGGACAGGGAAAATGGGAATAGTTTTTGTGGCTCAGTGGCTATGCCAGGAACAAGTATGTTTTGTTTGTTTTTTATTTAAAAATAGTAAAATGAAATCAAACCTTTCATGAACTAGTGACAATATTAAATCAATAAGAAATGAGATTAATTTGTAATATTTCTAAATAGAGGAACAAAATAAAAGCAATTATTTCTTTTCACAAATATAAAGAAGCCAAGAGAAATTATAAATCTTCATCAAGTTAGTATTTAAAGCAAATGGAATAGCTTTATATCCATCCTAAAAATAAAGAACATTTTTCTGAGACTATAGTAGCAACATGTTTATTTCTTTATCTTCAAATATTTCCAAAACCTAGCCATGTTCATGAAATACAATAATAAAGAAGGCAGCCTAACTGCAAAGGTTGTAAAAGGGGATTTCTTCCATTTTTAAGACATGAAGTCACCTACTCTCCGGTGAAAGAGTTCCACAAAATATAATAGTATTTTGATAGAAAGTCTTAGTGAATATGAAAGTATAGGGAAATAAAAGAGGGTAAGCACAATTTACCTTTATCTGTGTCGTATGTTAGACTTGAATATCAGTTCGGTGAGATTCCTAAAACTGTCTTAAGAATAAAGTTACAAGTAAGATTATAGCGTTATATGCTTTGGAAGTGATAATAACAACTGATGGGACCAAAGCAGTAAAGTATTATCGATATAATTCAGTACAACTTTTCAGTGCAAACTATACACATGTGCACACACACACACACACACACACACACACACACACACACACACACACACACACTTTTTTATTTGTTTTGTTTCAAAGACAGGGACCAGGCTGGCCTCAAACTCACAGAGATCTCCCTCCCTCTCTCTCCTGAGCACTGGGGTTAAAGTTGTGCACTATCATTTCCTGATTGTCACTTGCAACCACTTCCCATTCTCTCTGAACTACTTCCAAGTGTGTCTTACTATGAAGTTAAAGTTATTTAAATATATTTGTAGAAATTTTAAGCCAAAATAGTTATCTGAGATTCTATAAAATACAGTCATATTAGTACTTTCTCAAAATAGACATTTAAGTTATTTTTTTACATAGACACTGCAATAATTTCTAATTTCTTCCATGTTCTGTTTTCAAATAACTAATCTGGATAAAATTCTTCTAGCTCCCCAGGTTACTTATCTGAAAGGTTAAATATCCTTAACACATAAACACATAAAGAACATACACAGAGAAATAACGCATACAGCGACAGATACTCAAAAAAAAAACAATATACACAGAACACATACACAGAGTCCCAACACAAAAATGCACAGACATATACCAAACACACACACACACACACACACACATACACACACACACACACACACACACACACACACACACGTACACGTACACATACACATACACATACACATACACATACACAAATGTAAATTTAAGAGGTAAACACTTCTTATAAAGAACAGGTTTTATACTACCATTTGTAAGGTATTACTTTATGAAGTGAGCATAGACCTATGTCCATTTGAATTTGGTTTCGAGTGCAGTCTGATTATTCAGGAGTTTGATTAACTCTCAGGAAATAATGTTACATTCCAAAACAGAGAGGATCCTTACATATGAAATTTTATATCCTTTAAGTTAATTAAATATTGTTCTGTCATTATAAGAAGTAAAATAATATGATGTGATCACAATTTAACATCAAAATAAATTACCTTTGGAAAAGTTTATATTTCCTATTTTCCTATTTCTTACTGTGAGCTGGAGCTAAAGAAAACTTATGGTTTATTTTTTGAAATAAGGATCCTATGAAGAATGAAAAAGAAAACCTGAATTTAATTGAGCTTACAGGTAGTTAAGCAGTATTTCTCTGAACTACGCAGTGTGTCCCTTACAAGCTTCATGAAAGAAGCCACGTCCTCAGATCCAGAAGTTACAGATGTTGTTGTGAGGCCAGATTACCATTTCTTTATAGTGAGAATCCCTGGGCAGGTTTGTATGCACAGTAAAATCCCCCACAGTAAACTAAAGAGCTGGCTCTACTATGTATAATTTGCAAATAAAATTATAAATTAATCATTAAAATTTAATCTAAAGTATTTAATTAAAAATAAAGGTTTTAATAACATTTAGATAATTTTAGTACTCTAATAGAAATATATTTAAGAAATCCATTTCAGCATAATTTTATGTAATTTAAGAATATGAGAAAAATGAGTCATTTTTACCATTATTTGAAAACTGTATATATTGCATGAATCATTTATTCTCTCATTCCTTATGAATTATTTCATCCAATTGTTACATAGCAATTTGTATAAGATATACAAAGAAGTTAAATGAAGTTAAAAATACAGCTATATATATGAGTTGTTAAATGTAAAGTCCCATGGATTGGAAAGACTTTATCTAGGAAATAGAAAATTATAGTAGTGAACCAAGGAATTATTAATGGACATGTTACAACATTAACTTAAAATTATGCTTCTCTATTTCTTTTTGTGTCTTTGTCTCTGTTCTTCTGTCTCTCTCTTTTCTCTCTGTGGGTGTCTTTATCTCCATTTTTATGTGTGTGTGCTAGTGTAAAAAGTATGTATACATTTCAGGGAATGTTTTTCTATGCACACATTGAAAAATATGCACATATTTCTCAAGAGAGAGAAAAACTGTAAAATTTTCAAAGCAGAACTATGTTATTAATTTTTAAATAACCTTCATGTAAAATATGAATTTATATTTAATAACCAAGAGATTCCATTTTTTGGTTATTTAAGAAAGTTCCAGCATGTTTGATTGGCTGTAAATCAAAGCTCATATTTACTTTATCAATATGTTGTGATCTATGGGTCCTTTATCATCCTTGGAAGAAGTCTAACTATGTAAACTTTCCATGAACCAAATTAGACAAAGTACTTATTTGAAAAATATTTAAGAATAACATAATGTATTTAACACCCATTATTAAAACCAATAAACAAGTGTTTTCATCACATGTAAAAGACATTATGTTCCTGATACTGTTTGCTCCCATTTCCTCTTCATCTTCTTCCTCCCCTCCTCTGTGTAAACTCAGTATGCTACACAATGTTGATGGGATAGAAGTTCCCCTCACTAAATTCTCAGAACACAAGATGTAAGAATAATTTCAAAGTCTCATACATACTAAATGGAGCTACATTTAATAGTAGAAAGTAACTTTAAGTTATGTATTCACATCTTCATTCCTTGCTCCTCTGGCATATACAGGTGGCAATCATGGGGTCTGCACCAGGTATTTTGTGTATAGGCTGTGGCTTGTTATTTTAATAGGATTCCACTGTTGGAGCAGGTGTATCTCGGACTCTTTTGCCTGCTCTTGGGCCTCCTTCCTTCCCGTTTGTTGCTTTGTCCAGCTCCTGTGTGTTGTTGTTTCTTTGTCTTATTGTATTTTGTTTTCTCTTGTTTGATTGTTGGCTCTAGAAACCCTGCTCTTTTCTGATGGGCAATAGCGGGGTGTAGACCTAGGAAGAGGGGAGGTATCGGGGTAACTGGGAAGCATGGATGGAGATGAAACTCATTGGGATGTACTTTATGAGAAAATAATCTATTTTCAATAATATATGTAATTTAATATATTAATATTTATATATAATATATAAGTACTGAATATAAAACTACACACATTTAACTCTTCTTTAGAAAAGGCTACTTTATAACTAGCAAAGTAGTGAATTACTTAATAGGAGCAACTTCAAATTTTTACTTAATCTTTGGAATGTCATCTTTTCTCATTGATTAAAAGAAACATCAAAAACAACAAAGTTTACTTTTTCTAGAAAATATGTGCTGGTCTGTTCTTCTGAAGCTTGGCTATGGATTTGAGGCTCACCTAAGTGGCTCTGAAAATGGAAACTGACTTTTTGACCTTGTATTTTACTTTTGAAATTTAAATCTGTCTGAAGTTACCAGCTTGGTTTTTCTTTTTTGCTTAACCCAAATCCTGTCTATTGACCTCATTCACTTAGCTCTCACTCACAAGAGGTCTGATTAATATCAAAGTGTAGCTTCAATAAGTATTTGCTTTGATGGCTCATTATCATTCTTCTTTGTTATTTGACTTTGAGTCCTTTTTGATAGGTCTATATTCCTTAGAAACTGACAAAAGGTTTACTGTGATTTAATGCCCTCCTAAATAGGCTTTTATCTGTGTCATTTAAGATGCTGCAGCAATGTTAGAATGCATCAACCTTTTTACCTTGAGAATACATTGCAATTTATTTATTCAAAAAATCAAATAATACAGAAAGATTCATGTTACCTTGTCTTTACTTGGGGATAAAGGCCTGAACCTCTGAAGAAAAGCTGTTTGCCTACTTCACTCTGTAGCTGACTGATCCCTTCATTTATAGTACTCTCTTAATTTTCATAAATATTAGCAGTAGTGAATTAAAGGGCATCTTAAGAAAAAAAAATCTTAGTTATCAAAAAATAAATGACATTAAATAAAGTAATTTCCCTATTCTACAAGCTCTAATGACAGCATAAATTATCTTCATGAACATATATATATATATATATATATATATATATATATATATAATTTATTCTTGTGACATACATTGTTAGAACTATATGAATAAATATTTCGCAGTGGAATGCCATGATAATATTAGTTATGTCATCCTATATAATCAACTTGGTGGTCTGCTTTCCCAAACCCACTCTGATTTTTTAGTGAAAAAACAAAAAGGAAGACAAAAATTTTCAAGTGACTACAGGTGTATGAGACGGTGTGAACTCCTGCTGAAAATATTGAAACACGCAGATCCACATTTCCTCATTGTTTCTATTGTCAAATTCTGCATATGCATTTAATTTTTTCACAGAGATTTAAGTTGGGATTTATCATGGCTGTCTTAGTGGAAATTTACTATAATTTTCTGAATTTCCTTAAGAAAAAGTTCCATGCCATAATAGCTTGAAACACATTACTATTCATCAAAAAAGAAAGTGGGCTGTAATAAAAAATGGACAGAAAACTATGGAGTTTCTGCCTCTTTTTATCAAATTTAAAATTGCATGGCAAGTTACTGAACTTCTTCAATGACTTATGGCTCTAAATATGTATGGTTGAGCATGATATTTTTACTTTTTTAAATATTTTATCTATATTTTTATGGATATGAGCATTTACCTACATGCATGTTTCTGCACTGTAAGCATTGCAGTACCCGAAGAAGCCAGAAGGCAGTCTCAAATCCCCCAGGACTGGAGTTACAAAATTTGGGTGCTGGGAATCTAAGCCAGTTCTCTAAACACTGAGTGATCTCTCCAGCCCTAACATGATTGGTTTTAGAGGAAAACAAATATGGATTGGAAATTAAAGTAAAAAAAAAATTAACAGATACTGAGTACCAGTTGGACTTTTCCTGGCTATGGTTCTTTGTATATCTTGAGCAAGTGCTTAAATCCTAAAAACTTGATTATTTTATTCATTTACTTCTTGAAAGTTATTTTATTAGCACATAATATTTGTAAAAAATAATGATTTCTTTATGGTATTTCCATACATATGAATTATGCATTTTGTTCACATTAATTCCCTAGGAAACTTCCCTTGGCCTTTCTGTCTGCCCCACTCACAACTTTCCCTATTCCTAAATAATCTACTGTCATCTCCTAAACAAACATGCACACATGCATGAACACACACACATGTTTTCAATCACTTCATCTATTGATATGCATTAGGCTGAATTGGGATTTGACAGTTAGATTGCTCATCATTAGTCATTTGTAAAGACTATTAGACAAAAGGTACATATGAGTAACATGGGGCCTGGTTAAACTTCTCCAATCATATGCATGTCAAAGTAAAATACGTTCTTCCAAAGAAGAAAAATTCATATTTGATGACCACATATAAGTTATAGTAAATTCTATGTGTGGTATTAATGTTGAAAAGAAAGACAAGTTTCAGCCAAGCAAATGTCTAATGATATGGAAGCAGGATCAATTTAGGCAAAAACAAAACAAATTGAAAAACCCAAAACCCTGATCTAAATTTTTCAGCATGTTTCTCTAATAGAATATACCAGTAAGCAGATCCTCTGTTATTTTAACATTTAATTATTACAATATTATATTTATCTTACAAAATAATATACAAGATACTTTCAAGTGCTAGAATATTCATGAACGGTGGTATTTCAACATCCACTTTCTATGTAACTGGAAATTACTATACAGGATCATTATAATTACTTTAACAGTCATCCACAGTATAAACACACACTACATACAAAGACCTCCTGCTGAAATATCACAGAACGGATCCATTCTCATATCATTGACTTATTTGAAGTAGCAGATATAGTAAATATAAGTTTGTCTTGTGAAGAAATGAAAGCAAATAGGAAAGAAAAGATGCTTTTATGGATTCTAAGGTAAACTTGTTATGTATCTGATAATGGTAATACAGAGAAGGCTAAGCTCCAGAAGAAAGGGAAATCAATATATTATTTTAGAATCATGAATGCATGTCAAATCAAAGAGAAACTAAACCTATGGAAAACATGAAAAGAGGATTTCAGGAAATGTATTTATGTTGTTGACATAAGGACATTTTATATTACAAATTTGTATTTGATAGGATTCAGGAAATTTACATTAATTATAATCAAAACATTTATATATATATATATAAAATTATATATATATATATAATTTTAATTCAGAAACTATTGATATTTAATGAAGAATTAACAAGCTTATCACACTCAAACTTGTACTAGCATACTCCTAATTTAAGTATTTGACACCAAATGAAGTGTTCATTATTTACATAGCATACATGTTTGTATTAAACATTATCTTCTTCCATTAGTTACTGAATGTAGATTCTATGGTGGGGCTAGGCTGACTCAGGGGGGGGGTTCTTGGTCCTGCCTCAACTTATTATCCCAAAATTTGTTGACTTCTCAAGGGAGGACTTATCCCCTCTGTGGAGTAGATGGGTTATGGGATGGGGGAGGTGGGGATGTAGAAGAAGGAGAGGAAGTGGAAGTGGGGTTGGAATGTAAAATGAAAAAATAATTAAATCAAAAAAATAAAACACATTATTGAAAATCTACTTGTATTATGCTTAAAATGTAGGCATGTCATGCTTATTAAATTAAAATTAAATGCCTAATTATTGAATGAATATGAGATTGTCACTTTTTGCATAAAATTATGACTTATTTGCAATGATTTTAATTAGCAATCTAAAATGTAGATACCTCTGTTCCTTCAATAATGAATGACAAATGTAAAAGTCCAAGGAATTAATATACCTTGAATATAATCCACCTCTCATGAAGTGACATCACACCATAGTTCCTAAGCTAAGAGATATTTTGAAATTATTTCTATATAATAGTCTGTTGTTTGGATAGATTCATTCTTTCAATCAATGATTGTGGTGCATAGCTTCAAGTATTATAGTGACAGAATAATTATTTACTGGCTGTTTGGCACAGAGGACTAAACAGCATTTCCACATGAACTGCAAGAAGTAATGTACTTTTGTAACAAAACAAAATTAACAAAATAGCTTCTTTTATCTGAAGCATGCCAAAAAGTAAAAGCAATTAAATTTAAAGTCCCTTATGACATCACTGTCAGTGCCGGTAAGTGTCAGTGTTTATTCAATGACAAGACAACTACCAAGGGCAATCTCTGCAAAAGGGAGGGTGGAAACAGAAATGCATGGTCAGCTCAGGGAAGAAACTTAGGCAACATTGGCACCACATTCATTACCTGCTGAATGACTTGCTCATTTTTGCTACAAGGCAAAATATTTACACACAGTAAACAAAATGAATTTAAAATAAAGAATAATTTAAAGTAAATTTTGGTTTTTTCTACTCTTTGTAATCTAAACAAAGAGAAAATGATTTTATTTTGCGAATTTACTAAACTACTAAAAGAACATATTTATGAGAGGTTAGAAAAATCAAATGGCATTTAAAGCATATAAACACATTTAGTTCAATTTAATTGGTTGTTTACAACAGTATGAAATTCAGACAATGATATAGTTACTGCATAAATTCATATTCAAATGCCATTCTTTGTATTATAAAATGTATATGACATGAAGTTTATAAGAAATATTTAAGGACATGCAAATAAAGCTTGCAATAAAATTTATATTATACTTTTTCTTTTCAGAGAAAATGTAAGATGTAATTTATAGTAAAGCAAAAGTACTACAAATGTATATATTTTTATACATTTTCTTCCCAACTTATGGATGTCTTTAAATGAAATTTCTTCGTTTGTTCTCTGTGTTTCATAATATCTTCTCTAACTCATCTTCACATTAAAATTCATGGACTACATACCTATTCTTAGAACCTTCTTCTACAAATTTGGCTATTTCTTCCAATCAACTGCTGTTTTCTATTATTAAATTCTGAAGAACACCCAGAGTGATGGTCTTTTAGTTTGCTGCTAAATATGTCTATTTTTTTACTGACCACTTCTGCTTCATTAATAAATAATATATACAATATACTTGTTAATACATAGATATATATGAAAAGCCCAAAATATAAATAGCAATGGAATCTCTCATTCTTGCATTCACAAATATGGCACAAAGCCACAATATCACTTGATCCTTGAAAATTTAATTGTTTGAACTGAAGGAGGAAGCTAGGATTTCATTATATTAATGCAACTGAAAATTAAAGAGAGGGGTGGCCTTTGCAATAAATAACTCAAAATGTTCCTTCTATCACTATGCATATTGTAAAGTGGGAGACACCATTGAAAAAAATTGGTACAGGAGACCGCTTCCTGACCATTACACCAGTAGCCAGACATTGAGATCAACAATTGATAAATGGGACCTTCTGAAACTGAAAGGATTGTCTAAAACAAAGGACACAGTCAGCAAGACAAAACAGCAGCCCACAGACTGGGAAAAGATATTTACCAACCCCACATCTGACACAGGGCTGATCTCCAAAATATACAAAGAACTCAAGAAGCTAGTCTCCAAAACATCAAACAATGCAATTAAAAAGTGGGGAAAAGAACTAAATAGCCAATTCTCAATGGAGGAATCTAAAATGGCTGAAAAACACATAAGAAAGTGTTCAACATCCTTTGCCATCAGGGAAATGCAAATCAAAACAACTCTGAGATACCATCTTACTCCTGTCAGAATAGCTAAAATCCAAAACACCAATGACAGTTTATGATGGAGAGGATGTGGAGAAATGGGAACACTCCTCCACTACTGGTGGGAGTGCCAACTAGTACAGCCACTTTAAAAATCAGTATGGTGACTCCTCAGGAAAGTAGGAATCAGTCTACCACAAGATCCAGCAATTCCACTCTTAAGCATATACCCAAAAGAAGCACATTCATACAACAAGAACATCTGTTCAACGATGTTCATAGCAGCACTATTTATAATAGCCAGAAGCTGGAAGCAGCCAAGATTCCCCTCAACTGAAGAATGGATAGAGAAAATGTGCTTCATTTACCCAATGGAGTACTACTCAGCAGAAGAAAAACAAAGGAATCTTGAAATTTGCAGGAAATGGATGGAACTAGAAGAAACCATTCTGAGCAAGGTAACTGAACCACAAAAAAGACACACATGTATGTACTCACTCATATGTGGATTTTAGACATAGAATAAAGGATTACTAGCCTACAATCCACACTGCTAGAGAAGCTAGTAAACAAGGAGGACCCTAAATGGCCCCCTAGAAAATGGGAAAGTGACAAGATCTCCTGAGCAAATTAGGAGCATAGGAGGACGCAGGATGGAGCTAGGAGAATGAGAAAGGGAAAAGAGAATGGGTGAGGAGGACATGAGGGAGCAGAAAGATTGAGTCAGGCAAAGAATAGAAGAAAACAAGAATGGAGATACCATAATAGAGGGAGAGATTTTAGGTTTGCAGAAAAATCAGGCACCAGGGATAGGTCTGGAGATCTACAACAATGACATCAACTAACAATCTAAGCAACAAACAGAGGAGAGGCTACCTTAAATGACCTCCCCTGATAATGATATTGATGACTGACTTATATGCCATCCTATAGCCTTCATCCTGCAGCTGGTGGAAGCAGAAGTAGACACCCACAACTAATTACTTAACTTAAGTGGAATCCAGTTGCAGAGAAGGATGAGTGATGAGCAATGGAGTCCTGACCAGGCTGGTGAAACACACAGAATCAGCTGATCTGAATGATGTGGAGCTCTTGGTCCCCAGACTGATAGCTGGTATACCAGCATGGGACTGATCCAGACACCATGAATGTTGGTTTCAGTGAGGAGACATGGTAAATCTACGGGAATTCCTGTTGTTGTTCAGTACTTATCCCTAGCATAGGTGTGGACTTTGGAGCCCATTCCACATAGAGGGATATTCACTGAGCCAACACTCACGGGGTGGGCCTAGGCACTATATCAAAGGATATGATAGAATCTGATGATGCCCTATGGAAGGCCTCACCCTGCAGGGGGATCAGAAAGGATATGTGATAGGTAGGGTTTTAGTTAGGGGGAGTGATAGGGGAGCAGGGGAGGCAGAAGGAACTGGGGTTAACATGTAAAACAATCTTGTTTCTAATTCAAATTTAAAAAATCAGAAAAAAAGAAACAATAACAAGCAGTAGAAGGTTTGATGCAGGGCTCACATTCCTTGGCTAGAAACGCTTTCCCACAAATTTGTACATTTAGCCATGTTTTGTGTGTGTTTTGATGATGTTGCTAGTGCTGGAGACAATAGTCATGGAAATGCTGATGGACCATGCAGCTGGTACTCTTAGTGGGGACACAGTGGAGAGGATGACAATGATAGTGGAGATAAACAGTACTAGCTGGTGAGACAGCCGGTAGTGGTTGTGAAATGATTCTGGTATTTGCGATGATGATGATGAAGATGATGATGATGATGATGATGATGATGATGATGATGATTATGATGATGGGGACGTTGCAGATAGAAATGGGGATAGTAGTGAAGGTAGTGAAAATGATGTGGATCAGGAGCTTCTAAACCTCTCACTTACTTAGTACTAATTAGGTGTCTTAGATTGTGGCAATCAAAAAGCATGCATTATCCATTATAACCAAAGACAAGATTTTCCACAAGAAACAGTAACAAGAAAATGTTCAACATATTTTTACATCCCTTAGAGACCTGGAAACCAAACATACACTAGAAGAACATTTTACCCATGTAAGAATGAGTACAAACAAAATAACAAATTCTGTCAGAGGAAGGCAGGGGAAAGAACACAAACTCTCATACTGTGAGAGAGTAGATTACCCCATCAAATATGGAAATCAACATGGGATTTCCTGCAATGAGAACCACTAAAGCAGAACTATCATATGATTCTACAGTATCACTTTTGTTCATGTGAAAAGAAGTCAAATACAGTATAAATAGCGATTGCAACTTTCTATAATGAACCAAGAAATTGCCCATGACTTTTACATATTGAATTATTTCATTTCAGCAATTATTTCTTTTTCTGATCTTACAGTTTGTACTGAACTTTTACTTACTTAACTCAATTTCTAGTCACTTATTTGTGAAGCAGATTCTAACTACAATTAAGATTCTTCTCAGACTCTTATTTCTGCTAGGTAAATTTATAGGATTACAGGTGTACCACCATGTTCTGATCCCATCTTTCTAAATTCTTGCCTGTAAAGAAGACTGTAGGGGAACTGTAGCCACGCCTACTTAGGGGCTAGCTACAGGTGTGCCTGACCACACTTGTGAGGGTGTGGTCAGAGTGACCTAGTGTGACTGTGTTTTCGTTTTCAGTTTCTCTTTGCTTCTTGTGGTACAGACTGCTACCATGCCGGCTGGCTAGGTCGCTCTGTAAGTAAGGCTTTTCCCTATTAAATTCCCTTATATTTCTACCTGACTCCGTATTGGTAATTTCCCACTATATCTGGTGTCAGAAGCGGGATATTGGAAACCTACACCCCATTTGTGACAGGCTGTGGGTTCCATCGGGCCCATGGCCTAGGCCCGGAAAGCACCCTCTCTCCACAGGTGCTCCCGGCTAGCAGCCGACCTGCAGCTGAGCTGCTCAGAACCATCCACCCAGCTCAGAGACAGTTTCTAGCTGCCTAGAGTCGAGGTAGGCTTCAGCTTTCAGCAGAGGCTTCCCCTGGCCACTGCTTCAGTAAAGCTGCATCTGTTTCAGTGGTTGCAGTCGCAAGACCGTATACTCTCTAAGATAAGCGCAGCCGCTTTTGTGACCTCTCTCCACCACTGACTGACTGCTGCCAAACGCCTTGGAATAATTGAACACCTGTGCCACCCACTGGTCAAGTATATTTACTGCATCTGGAGTAGAAATCAGGTAAAATTATGGCGGAATGTTTATCATTTGCTAAAATTGGTAATATTTTTGCTTATTACGTGAATTCGATGTTTGAGGAGGATGTTAATGTGCCAATTACTGGCCTATATGCCATAATGGCAGTTAGCTTGCTGGTACAAATAGTATTACTAGCCAGAGGACTCAGGAATAGGGATAAGGATAATCTCACCACCTATTTACAGGAAATAACAACTTTACGATTAGGTCAGACCACAATTGTGCAGCAAGTGGAGCAGAAATTGGATGATAAGCTTGGCTCTGTGTGCAATACACTAAAGACAGAGCTGTCTGTTACCCAAGATGAGATGCAGCATATTTATTATAAGATAAACACAGAGAGATTCTCCATGTCTGAGGCCTTAGAGGCTAGGCTGTCAGAAGACCATGACCAGCTAAAGAATATCTGAAGCCAGCTAGAAACTCAGATAGGCAATGTTACCCAGCAACTAGATGCAACGATACAAAATACCCAGCATAGGGTTGAAGAATTGGACAATGCCATTCAATCAGTTATTGAAGCATCCAAGGTAGCAGATCAGAAATTTGAGTCTAGATTTAAATGTTTGGAAGATAATTTACAGTACAGGGCTGACAGATTACATAGGTCCATACGGTCGATTGCTGAGGACTCAAAATCAGCAAATTATGACCTCGAATCTAGACTCCAATACCTAGAAGGCAGTTTCCATGCCATCCAGATGCTGCCTAAGGATGATCATATTAAAGACCTAGAAAAAGATGTGATGAGCAGTTAGAGCAATTTACAGAATCACTAACATGCTTGGAATCTTTTATGATTAAGGAGATTGAAACTTTTCAAAAAAATATCATTGCTAGGCTTAAAGATCATTGGGATGCCTCAGAAGCAGAATCACTCCAATCCTAGGCACCTACTCCACCCAGGTATCGTGACTGTTCTTCTAAGGTTGTTACTCATACACCATTAATGTACCCAGCTACCATGGTAGAAAAGCCAGCTTCTAAGAAACACCCTCATGGACGGATGGCTTATGAATGGCAACCTATACAGCTAAAGGATCTTAAGAATATTAAAGAATCAGTTGTCTCATATGGTCTCCATAGCCCATACATAAAACAGCTATTATATTCATGGGCAAACTTTAACAGGAAGACACCCACAGATTGGGAACGATTGGTGGCAGCTGTACTTGAGAATTCATGCCAAATCCAGTGGAAGGTATTAGTAAGGGAAGAGACAAAGCTCCTTGAGCGTCAGGGCATAAAGGAAGGTTTTTAAGGCCCTCTTGATAAGCTTCTTGGTCAGAATATTTATGCTGACCCACAGGTTCAAGCTAAATATGATGATGATATACTGTCTCTATGCAGGAAAGCAGCATTAAATGCCTGGGATAAGGTTCATGAGCCAGGAGAACGCTTAGAAGCTTATACCAGAATAGAACAGGGACCTAGAGAACAGTTCCAGGACTTCTTATAAAGGTTAACTAGGGCAGTAGAATTACAGGTAACAGATCCAGAAACGAGACAATCAATTATATATACAATAGCTTATTAAGAAGAAAAGGTAGCTATAACCATCAAAAAAAAAGGAATGTGCCATATGGTAAACTTTACAGCTGTCTCTCAAAAAACTCCATTTCTCTATATTTCCTAGTCCCTATTCAATTAAACCAATGCTGGTTTTAAAGGTGGATTTGGCTTTCCTCCTCTAAAATCCAAGCACGTTATTTAACTAAACTTTAGTGTTTCTGTATTTTATCAAGAAGCCAATTGATGTAATACAGAATAAAAAAAGAATTTGGGGACTGTCTTTATCTTTTCTTGGATCTTTCTCTCAAGTTTTACACCCTTTCATAATAGTTATGCTCTCATGGTTACATTGCCCAGCATGTGTACATACACAAGCAAACATTTCTCTGCTAACTGTTTATGTTAGAGTCCCACACAGCCAATGAAGACCTGCCTGACAGCAATCCCTGGACACCTTGGAAAGAAAATGGGCCACACCTCCTGGACTGCACTGGATCCAACTTGCTCCATTTCAACTGACACTCCGGCCAGAGGTTCGGGTACTGACTTCAATCAAGTTGAGAACTTTAATCGAGATCTTCTATCAAGAGAATCCCTTCTAACATGGACTGGATAAAATCCATTCAAGACTTTTACTACACTAATATTTTCTTCCTACAGGACCCCACATGACTCTATCATCATCCCATTTCAGCAGGAAGTAACTTGGAGGATGCTACGCCCCCTTTCCCCATTGTTGTCATTTAGGATAGTGTATATACCTAGTTAGGGATAGATTCCTATTGTTTATGGTTGGGATTGGAAGGAGGTGTTCAGACTTGGACACCTCTTTCAGACAACTTTATGGTTTAGTTAAAATAGATAGATAGGATGTGACATAAGCAGATTGTTGTATCTTTTTTATATTTTACCTTTATGATTGTTGATTTTGGATACTTTAAACTGTTAAGTTTTAATCCTCTTTTAGATTAAAAGGGGAATTGTAGGGGAAGCTGTAGCCACGCCTACTTAGGGACTGGCTACAGGTGTGCCTGACCATGCTTGTGAGGGCGTGGTCAGAGTGACGTAGTGTGACTGCGTTTGCGTTTTCGGTTTCCCTTTGCTTCTTGTGGTACAGACTGCTACCACGCCGGCTGGCTAGGTTGCTCTGTAAGTAAGGCTTTTCCCTATTAAATACCCTTATATTTCTACCTGACTCCGTATTGGTAATTTCCCACTATAGAAGACATCCCTTAATTACCTAGTTACCTAAACATGTCTGGGTAGCAATTTTGTGTAAATTGTACTCTTACTGTTATGAATAATTTTAAGTGGCAACCTGGTAGAAAATAATATCCTATAATTTAATCTAAAATTAATTTTGGTGTGCTTTGAAAACATTTTACAAACATATGCAAAGGTGATTATATTCAACAGTGTAAGTGATTTCATAAACTGGAGTCATAAAAGGAAGCTCTGAAGCTTCTCAAAGAACAATGGAAAAGCTATGATGTTAGGGCCCCGTGTGGTATACACACAGGCTTGCACTATGCATGCTTCTGCAGTATCTTATAGTTTATTTGTATTGGAGGTGCTGTGTTTACAACACCTAGTTTCTTTCTTATGTGTACATGATTTAGGTTTATAAATATATTTTTTTTTATTTTTGGTATTTACTTACTAAGGCACTCAAATGAATTCAACTGACTGTACTGTTTGAGAAATAAATGTACTTCTGGGGCTACTTATGCCAAGATACATACTCCCTTCTCTACTGGAAAATCTCTTGGTGCCAAGAGAAATCTCTGAAGACTGATTCTCCGGTCCATTTCTCTGTCTCTGATTTTTTCTGTGATTTTTACACAGTTTTTGTTTCCAGTTTTTCATATGACTCATGAACTATCCCTCATTAGTGACAGCAATGATTGAGCATTTAGTTTGTTTTCTGACTATTTGTGATCTCTGTTACATGAATGATGAAGCTCTCTTCTATTTTGAAGGAAATTAACTCTAAATCTATTTTGCAAGTTGTTGTGTTTGTCTGTTTGGTGAGATATTAAAGCAACCAAGAAAATATTTCATGTACCCTGTAAAGGTAAGACTTAATATCTATTGCAAAGAAAAATTTCCTCTGATTACATGACCTCTACAAAAAGAGGTAAGCTTGTTAAGCTGCCTATAAGACTGAATATTTTGACTGCACTGGGAAAATAAATTTTTGACTGTCACTTTCTAGAGACTATTAAATGTGGAATGATATCATTGTTTACCCTGAAACAAAATGATCAATTTTCTTGTTTTTTAAATCACTCATATAAATTGAATATTTTTCTTCTCATAGTTTTTTGGAATGATGTGTTTGTTTTACTTTATCTATATATGTGCTTTGTCAACATGGATGACTGTATAATACATACTCATGTGGTCCCTGAGAAGGTCAGAAGAGGACGTTGCAAACATGAGATACTATGTGGTTGCTGGCAAACCAAACCTTGTCTTTCATAAAAGTAATCAGTGTTCTTAAAAGCTGAATCTCTCTCTTGCTGAAGATTCTTTTTTATTATTATTATTAGTTCATATTAGGAACAAGCTTGTTTCACATGTCCATCCCTTCTCCCTCTCCCTCCCCTCACCCTCACCCCTCCTACCCTATCTGACCTACCCTCCACCCCATCCACCATCCACTGCCCAAGCAGGGTACGGCCCTCAACAAGGGCTCCACAAAGTCCACCCCACCACATCATCCTGGGCTGGGCCTAGACCCTTCCCCATGTGTCCAGGGCAGGAGTGCATCCCTTCACTCAAAGTCCCTTCTTACACCAGGTAAAAATACTAATCCACTACCAGGGGCCCCCTAAAGTGCAGAGGCCTCCTCATGACATCCATGTACAGGGGTCTGAATCAGTCCTGTACTGGCCTAACAGACAGCATCTGGGGTTGATGTGTTTCCCCTTGTTCAGGCCAGCTGTTTCTGTGGGTTTCACCCTTGCTAAAGAATCTTGAATGACCAGGATATTTTGTTTTGTTTCTAAACTTATGTGTGGATTAGGATAATCTGTGAAAGGTAATTGTAAAATTTCAGTTATGATTTAAAAGAGGAAAATACACACTTGACTATAATGTATGTCAAATAAAATAAATGTATCCATTTCATTTTGTATGTTGATAATACAAATGTATCCATCAAATATTTGGGTTTGATTTCTCATTTAAATCTATTTAATCTGGATTTCTGAAGCCTTATTTAATTAGTTTTTATGTTTTCTCTGTGTCTTTGAAACATGGTCATAATTATTAAAAATGAGAAAAATTAAAGACTGAAGATATGACTAAGATGTTAATAACAGCATCCACAAAGATGTGGTTTGAATCCCAGAACCCATAAGGTGAGTTAAACACTCCATAAATGTGTTACAAAAGATCTGAAACCCTCTTCAAGTTTCCAGTCATAATACTCATGTGGGGTACATGTAGGCAAAATGGCCAAACACACAAACATAATTAAATACTTTGTTTTAAATTTCAGACTTTTGGGAAGATATGAGACTGTGGTGAAGTATGGAGGAATATACTTAAAATATGATTTACTTGTAAGGAACAAACTTCCATAACTGTGTGTAATAAACAAAATGTATAAAATAAGAATTGTCATTCATTGTATATTTAATAACTTTTACAAATATTGTCTAAAAATAGAAATAGTAAATTCAGATATACGCTAATAAAAATTGGCTTTTCTATTCAATACAATAATGTAATACATTATTTTGCAATTGTTGTCAAACTAAATAAAGAAGCTATGTGTTTAACAATATAAGTTCCTGAACCTATAGTAATTTTATGTAAATAATTTAAAATTCTTTCTAAAAATAATTCAACTCATATACATTATTTATAACCATATATATGTATATTGTAATCTAGGATACACATATGAAGAGGAACATGTTTTCTTCCTGATATTGGGTGATATATTTTAACATTATACATTCAAAATTAATCCATTTTCCTGCATAGGTTTGTCATTTCATTTTGATTCAAAATTAAATAGGATTCCATTTTCTATATGTGTCACATTTCATTATCCCTCCATGTGTTGATCCTTACTGTGGTGAAAGAGCAGCAATAAACAGGTAAAATTATCTCAGTGGTAAGGTATGGAATGCTTTAAGGGTATTTCAAGGAGTGAGCGAATCAAATTGAATTTCTATATTTAATTTTGGAGGAACCTCCAAATCATTTCACAATGATTATATAGCTATGCACCCTAACAACAGTGGGTATGGGTATCTCTTTCCCCACATAATCTCTAATATTTGTTGTCAGATTTCAGGATGCTATCCATTCTGACTGGGGTGAGGTAGGCTCTCAAAAGACTTTTAGTTTCCATTTCCTGGATGATTAGGGATGCTGAACTTCTTTTAAAATTGTTATTGGTCATTTGTGTTTCACTTTTCGAAAATTGCCCTACTGTTTAGTGGAAGGTTTGTTCCTGTCTTTTAGTTTCTATTCTTTGTACATTCTGGACATGGACATTAGACCCTTGTCTGAAATACAGATGGGGAAGCTTTTCTACCTTTCTGTAAATTGCCTGTGTGAGCTTCTGGTAGTTCCACTTGTTGTACAGAACTTTTAAATTTGACATAAAAAGGATACCAAGGCAAGGCAGTATTAGTTGATCAGAAGAATGAACTGTACATTAGGGACACATGAGTCATAAGAGAGGATGAAAAGCTAATTGATTTACACATTTTAATTCTGTGGTGGATTGTAGGGTTTTGTGGTGAGTAAGTGCATAAAAACGTAATTGACATAAAGGCTGAAATTTTCAAAGTGAAGGTCAATCATATCAGAATTGATATTCTAACTATGTACAAGTTCATTGAGATGCATAGACTTTGAGTCTGTGTAAGAAATTGTTTGAGTGCATACATTAATCTAGCTACATGATGTTATTTGCTTGTTCTTTAAAATAAAGTAATTTTATTTAAAAATAAAAGTTAAGAAATGTATTTCCTCTTTGTATTAAAAAAATATTTCTTCACTTTTAAATGTATTTTATTTTTAAGAGTATAACATGATTATATTATTCCTCCTTCTCTTTCATCTCTCCAAGTACTCCTATATAAATCTTTCTCTTTATCAAATGCATGGCCTATTTTTTGTTGTTGTTAAATACTACATAAATATATGTTTACTTATACATGTAATTATACTTAGTTGGGTACCATGGTAAATTCTCTTATGATAGCTTTTTTAATGAAAAAAAAACATTGTTTACTTCAAAATTAAACCAATAATTTAAAAAAATTGTCCTATAAGACACAGTGCCCTAAACCTAAAAGCTTCCTTCCTCTCTTGGACATATACCCAAAGAATGCACATGCATACAATAAGGATATATTTTCGATGATGTTCATAGCAGAATAGAGAGAAAATATTAAGAACAGCAAAGGAAACAGGTCAAGTAACATATAAAGGCATTTATATTATTATGCCTATTAGCATCACACCCGAGTTCTCAATGGAAATTTTGAAAGCCAGAAGGTCCTGGATTGATGTCCTACAAACACTAAGGGAACATGGATGCCAACCCAGACTACTGTACCCAGCAAAGCTTTCAATCACAACATACACAAACTTATGGGACACTCTGAAAGAAGTGCTAAGAGGAAAGTTCATAGCACTAAGTGCCCACATGAAGAAACTGGAGAGTAGTCACACTAGAGAATTGACAGAGCAATTGAAAGCTTTAGAACAAAAGAAGCAAACTCCCCATGGAGGACTAGATGACAGGAAATAATCAAAATGAGGGCTGAAATTAATAAAGTGGAAACTAGGAAAACATTACAAACAATCAATGAACCAAAGAGTTGGTTCTTTGAGAAGATCAACAAGATAGACAAACCTTTATCCAAACTAATGAAAAGGCAGAGAGAGAGAGAGCATGCTAATTAACAAAATCAGAAATGAAAAGGGGGACATAATGACAGACACTGAAGAAATCTATAGAATCATCAGGTCATTCTTTGAAAACCAGTACTCCACAAAATTCGAAAATCTAAAGAAAATGGACAATTTTCTGGATAGATATCACTTATCAAAATTAAATCAAAAACAGATAAACAATTTAAACAAACCTATAACCCCTATGAAATAGAAGCACTCATCTAAAGCCTTCCAACCAAAAAATTCCCAGGGCCAGATGGCTTCACTGCAGAATTCCACTAGAAATTCAAACAAAAGCTAATACCAGTACTCCTCAAATTGTTCCACACAATAGAAGCAGGAGGGACATTGCCAAACTCTTTTTACGGGGCTACAATTACTTTGATACCCAAGCCACACAAAGATACAACTAAAAAAAGAGAACCACAGACCAATATGCCTCAAGAATATCAATGAAAAAATACTCAACAAAATATTGGCAAATCGAATCCAAGAACACATTAGAGAAATCATCCACCATGATCAAGTAGGCTTCATCCCAGGGATGCAAGGATGGCGCAACATATGAAAATCCATCAATGTAATCCACCATATAAACAAACTAAAAAAGAAAAACCACATGATCATCTCACTAGATCCTGAAAAAGCCTTTGACAAAATCCAACATCCCTTCATGATAAAGATCTTGGAAGCAACAGGAATAACAGGGACATATGTAAACAAGATAAAAGCAATATACACCAAACAAACAGCCAATATCAAACTAAATGGAGAGAAACTCAAAACAATTCCTCTAAAATCAGGAACAAGTCAAGTCTATGCACTCTTTCCATATCTCTTCAATATTGTACTTGAAGTATTAGCTAGAGCATTAAGACAACAAAGGTAGATCAAAGGTAGAACAAATTGGAAAGGAGGCCAAACTTTCACTATTTGCAGATGGTATGTAGGGGATGATGTAGCTACCCCTGTCTAGTGGCTGGCTATAGGTGTGCCTGACCATGCCTGTGATGGCGTGGTCAGGGTAACATAAAGAAATGGACAGTAATGTGGCAGCTCTGCTCTGCTTTCTTCTTCGGCTTGCTGTACTTACCATTGCCCAGCCAGGTTGCTCTGTAAGAAAGGCTTTTCCCTATTAAATTCCCTTGTATTGTTACCTGGCTCCATATTGGTAATTTCCCACATTATCTGGTTTTCAGGAGTGGGATATTGTAAACCTAAGTCCCCATTTGGGAGAGTCTGCGGTTCCCACCGAGATGGCAGCCTAGGCCAGGAAAACGCCCTCTTTCCACAGTTGCTCCTGGCTCACAGCCACCTGTTGCACCACACAAGTGTGTCCCCGCTGCTGCTGAGACGATCACAAACATCCCTCCCAGCTGGGAGACTTTCACAGACCTCTCCACGGATGCTTTCGCAGTTTCTAGTTGCATGCACAGACCAGCTCAGACTGCAGCCTACCTGTGCCTGGAGGCCTCCTTCCCTTGATCTGAGTAGGCTTCTAGAGTAGGTCTCAGCTTTCAGCAGGGCCCATGGCTTCCCTGGCACCTTTTTTAGAGTTTGTGGCTGCAAGGTTGTGGCCGTACTCTCTAATATAAGTGCAGCTCCACCACCACCAAATCTTGCCTGACTGGCTGCTGTCAAAAGCCACACAGACTAACTTTACCTGTGCCTCCTGCTGGTCAAAGATAGTTACTGCATCTGGAGTAAAAATCAGGTAAAATCATGGCATAATATTTATCATTTGCTAAAGTTGGTAATATTTTTGCTTTGTTTGATGAGGATGCTAATCTGCCAGTTACTGGCCTATATGCAGTAATGGCAGTTAGCTTGCTGGTACAAATAACATTACTAGCCAGAGACTCCCCAGGAACAGGGACAGAGATAACCTCACCACCTATTTATAGGAAATAAAAGCTTTTACACAATGAGGTTTTGGAGAACAGATTAGGTAAAGCCACAATTGTTCAGCAAGTGGAACAAAATTGGATGATAAGCTTGGCTCTGTGTCCAATATGCTAAAGACAGAGCTGTCTGTTACCCAAGATGAGATGCAGCATATTTATGATAAGATAAATGCAGAGAGATCCTCCATGTCTGAGGAGTTAGAGTCTAGGCTGTCAGAGGACCATGACAAACTAAAGAATATCTGTAGGCACCTAGAAAGTCAGATAGGCTCTGTGACCCAGAAATTAGATGCAAAGGTGCAAAATACCCAGCATAGGGTTGAAGAATTGGACAATGCCATTCAATCAATTATTGAAGTATCTAAGCTAGCAGATCACAAATTTGAGTCTAGATTCGAATGTTTGGAAGATAATTTACAGAACAGGGCTGACAGATTAGATAGGTCCATATGGTTGATTGCTGATGACTCAAAATCAGCAAATCATGACCTCGAATCTAGACTTCAATACCTAGAAGGTAGTTTCCATACTATCCAGATGCTGTCTAAGGATGAGATATTAAAGACCTAGAAAAATGTGTAGAGGAGTAGACAGAGCAATTTACAGATGCACTAACTTGCTTGGAAACTTTTATGATGCAGGAAATTGAAACTTTTCATGAAGATATTATTACTAGGCTGAAAGATCATTGGGATGCCTCAGAGGCAGAAACACTCCAATCCAGGTTACCTACTCTACCCAGGTATCATGAATATTCTTCTAAGGTTGTTACTCATACAAAATTTTTCTACCCAACTACCATGGTAGAAAAGCAATCTTCTAAGAAACACCCTCAGGGACAGATGGCTTATGCATGGCAACCTATACAGCTGAAAGATCTTAAGAGTTTTAAAGAATCAGTCGTCTCATATGATATCGATAGACCATATGTAAAACAGCTATTACATTCATGGGCAACCTTTAACAGGGGTGACGCCCACAGATTGGGAACACTTGGTGGCAGCTGTACTTGAGAATGTATGCCAAATCCAACGGAGGGCATTGGTCAGGGAGGGAGCAAAGCTCCTTGAGCGTCAAGGCATAAAGGAAGGTTATGAAACCCCCCTAGATAAGATCTTGGTGAGGATATTTATGCTAACCCACAGACTCAGGCAGAATATGATGACCATATAATGTCCCAATGCAGAAAAGCAGCATTAAATGCCTGGGATAAGGTTCGTGAACCAGAAGAATGCCTAGAAGCTTATACCAGAATAGAACAGGGACCTACAGAACAGTTCCATGAATTCTTACAAAGGTTAAAGAGGGCAGTAGTTAACCAGGAAAAAAAAAAGACAATATATATATATATATATATATATATATATATATATATATATATTAGCTTATGAACATGCAAGTCCAATATGCAAAAGAATACTTTTGCCTTTAAAGATCAGATCAGCTCCACTAGAAGAATGTGTTTTGCATGTAGCCAACACTGATTATAATGTGCAAGATACTGGAGCTTGAGTGGGAGAAGCCATCTCGAAAGGTTTAAAAAGTCAACAGGAGATTAAAAGGTCTAGAGGTGAGAACACAAGGGTTTGGGAAGGAGAAGAACCTTACAGAGGTCAACATAGTTACCAAGAGGCTAGAGGTTATTAATAATATGAACCAGAACCTTGAGTAGGAAGCATCTCCCCCAGAAGACCACAAAGGCATCAGGAACAATTATGGGACATGTCAAGAGAAATTGTAGACAAAGGAATTCTAACAATGCTTCATATGGAAGGCCATTGCTTTCTGGATTGTGTAGAAGATGTGGTAAAGGCAGGCACTGGACCAATGAATGTAGATCGACCAGGGAATGCAAGTAAACCCATTAAGGCTGGGAAACCCCTAGGGGGGGGACTCAAGAAGGCCCCACATTGAGAAAGGTTCGGCCATTCCCAGGAGCAGTAGAAGACAATCTCTCAAAGGACCAGTAGATAGTTCTTTGCCTATTGTGAATAAAAAAATAGATGGTAGTTTGGGTAGCAATGAAGAATTGAATGTGAATGGACAAATTGAGAAACGCATATTTTGGCAAACTTCTATTAATGACAAAAGAACTAAGTTGAAAGTGAATATTAATTATAAAGTTATTACTGGCTTAGTGGACACTGGGGCAGGTGTAACTATTGTTACCCAAAAGTCTTGGCCTCAGAAATGGCCTCTTAGAGAGGCAAATGTATAATTTTTGAAAAATGGAACTCTGTCTAGAGTTCCAGAGAGTGTTAACTCATTGGTCAGCTTTGGACCGGAAGGACAGAAAGGGAGACTGAAACCATATGTGGCAGAAATAGCTATAAATCTCTGGGGATGTGATCATTTACAGCAATGGAATAATCAGATTAATATTCCTCCAGTGTTGGATACAAATTATGTACAATCTTTAGATAGTAGAAAAGATCTGGTAAGACACTATGGAAGATGGTTACCAACCATCGAGGCTGTACAGAATCAAGGTACAAATGATAGACCTTCAGAGGAGCCAAAGGCCCTGCCATTGAAGTGGTTTACAGATGAACCTGTTTGGGTAGGAAAATGGCCTATGACCTCTGAGAAGATAGAGGCTTTAGAAAAGTTATACAGCAACAGCTGGAGGCTGGAAACAGAGGAATCTACCAGCCTTTCGAATTCCCTGTATTTGTTATCAAAAAGAAGTCAGCTAAGTGGAGAATGCTGACAGACATGAGAGCCATAAATATGGTAACTCAACCAATGTGCTCTCTGCAACCTGGAATGCCATTGCATTCCTTGTTACCTAAAGGATGGCCTATCATAGTCATTGATCTGAAGGACTGTTTTTTCACAGTATCGTTACAGAAAAATGATAGAGAAAAACTTGCATTTACTGTACCAACTCTCAAAGGTTGTACAGCAACCTTTGGAAATAATTCATAAGAAAATTTCACAAACTTTTGTTTATTATTACATGGATGCCATCCTTTTATCCTTCCAAATAAGGAAACTTTGGAACTTATGTTTGAAATGGGGAATGAAGTTCTGCCTCATTGGTGGTTTCAGATTGCCCCAGAAAAGATACATAGAGGAGATTCTATTAACTATTTAGGTTACAATATAGATTTACAAAGAATCAGGCCACAGAAGGTACAAATTAGGAGAGATCCTTATCAAAATCTCAATCCTCTTCAGAAATTATTAGGGGGAATTTCTCAACTACAAACGATTAATTGGGGTAGAAGGACACGACTTAAAGCATTTAAAAATGGCCCTTAAAGGTGTTCAGGACCTAAACAGTCCAAGAATATTACCCGCTGAGGCAGAAAAATAATTACAATGGGTAGAAAACAGAATATTGGATGCACATGTAGATCGGATAAACTGTGATTTAGATTGTATTCTGGTTATCTTGCCATCCCGAGAATACCCTTCTGGGATTCTGATGCAGAGGGAAGACAACATATTGGAGTGGATATTTCTGCCACACAAACAGAATAAAAAGTTAAAGATATATAGAAAAGATTTCTGATTTGATTTTAAAGGGCAAATTAAGAATTTGTCAACTGACTGAAAAGATCCAGCAGAAATAATAGTACCTTTAACTAATGAGGAAATTTCCTCCTTGTGGAAGGATAATGAATATTGGCAAATAGCTCTTACTGACTTTTGGGGAATGATTAGCAACTATTAGCCCAAAACTGACAGAATTAAATTCATAAAAAAGACATTCTGGATTCTTCCACATATGTAAAACAAACTCCCATTTCTGGAGTTCTTACCTTCTACACTGATGCCAACAAATCAGCTAAGGCAGGTTATAAAGCAGGTGAGGTAATAAAGTAAATGACTGTAAACATCTGTATAGAAGTCAGAATTATATGCAATTCTCATTGTACTCATAGATTTTACAGAACTTCTTAGTATAGTTACTGATTCTCAATACGCAGAGAGAGTCGTGTTACACATTGAGACATGTAGAATTCATTCCTAATAATACAGAGTTAACTTCAATGTTTATACAATTACAGGAAACAATCAGAAACAGAAGTAATCCTATATGCATTACACATATCAGATCCCATACGGATCAACCAGGCCCACTAATTAGAAGTGTGCTAGAAGCCTCAGAATTTCACAAGAAACATCATGTAAATAGCAAAGGTTTGAAAAAGGACTTCTCTATCACTTGGCAACAAGCCAAGGAGATAGTGAAAACTGTCCTACTTGTTCCTTTTATAATCAAACTCCATTGCCAGCAGGCTGTAATCCTAAGAGCATTCGGAGAAATGAAGTTTGGCAGATGGACACCTTTCACTTTGCATAGAACACTTAAGAAGATGCTCCACAAACAAGGTTGGAAGACTAAACCCCCCAAACATAGGTTACATAATGCCTTGTTAACACTAAACTTTCTTAATGCCAATGAAAAAGGACAAAAAACTGTGGAAATACATTGGACTATGGAAAAAACTGCTGAACTCAAACAGCTGGTATACTTCAAATATGTACTAACCTCTGTATGGAAACCAGGACATGTGTTACATTGGGGTAGGGTTTTGAAATTGTTTCCATAGGAGAAGGAAAACTTTGGATACCACCAAAGTTGATCAAGATTCGAGTTGAAAAGGAAAAACATCTGGACTAGGAGAAATGACAGATATATTACTACAGTATATCTCATAAACTAAATAGAAATTTCCCAGTGGAAAGGTAAGTGTTTTGCTTTTATCTTCACAGGAAACTCATCTACAAAAGTCCAAGAACACTGCATCAGTAGATGCTTAAAAGAAAAGGTAGCTGTAACTATCAAACAGAAGGAATGTGCCATAAGGTAAACTTTACATCTGTCTCTCAAAGAACTCTATTTGTCTTTATTTCTAGTCCCTATTCAATTAAACCAATGCTGGATTTAGAGGTAGATTTGGCTTTTATCCCCTAAAATCCAAGCACATTGTTTAACTAAACTTTAGAGTTGCTGTATTGTATCAAGAAGCCAGTTGATGTAATACAGAATAAGAGAAGATTTTGGGGACTGTCTTTGTCTTTTCTTGGCTCTTTCTTTCAAGGTGTACACCCTCTCATAGTTGTTATGCTCCAATTGTTGCCTTTTCTAGTATGCATACTTACACAAGCAAACATTTCTCTGCTAACATTTATGTTTGAGTCCTACACAGCTAATGAAGACCTGCTTGACAGCAATCCCTGAACACTGCAGAAAGAAAATGGGTCACACCTCCTGGACTGCACTGGATTCAACTTGCTCCATTTCAACTGACACTCCCACCAGAGCTTTGGGTACTGACTTCAATCAGTTGAGTATTTCAAACGAGATCATCAATCAAGTGAATACCATATAACATGGGCTGGATACAATTTATTCAAGACTTTCACTACACTAGCATTTTCTTCCTACAGGACCCCACAAGACTATCATCATCCCATTCATCAGGAAGTAACTTGGAGTATGCTATGCCCTCTTTCTCCCATTGTTGTCACTTAGGATAGTGTATATACCTAGTTAGGAATAGATTCCTATTGCTTATGGTTGGGAAAAAAGGAGGTGCTCAGGCTTGGACACATCTTTCAGATGACTTTAGTGTTTAGTTAAAAGAGACATATTTACTATGTGACATAAGCAAATTGTTGTATCATCTTATATTTTACCTTTATGATTGTTAATTTTGGATACTTTACACTGTTAAGTTTTAATCCTCTTTTAGACTAAAAGGGGAATTTAGGGGATGTTGTAGCCATGCCTGTCTAGCGGCTGGCTACAGGTGTGCCTGACCATGCCTGAGAGGGTGTGGTGAGGGTGATGTAGGGAAAGGGATGTTTGTGTGGCAAATCTGTTTTCATTTTCATCTTCGGCTTGCTGTAAATACCCATGCCCTGCTGATTGGGAAGGTGAATCTGTAAGTAAGGCTTTTCCCTATTAAATTCCCTTGTATTTTTACCTGGCTCCATATTGGTAATTTCCCACATTAATAGTTTACATAAATGATATGAAAAATTCTACTAGGGAACTCCTACAGTGGAAAAAAACCTTCAGCAAAGTAGCAGGATACAAAATTAACTCAAAAAAATCAGTAGCCCTACTATATACAGATGATATATATATATAACAGAATGAGAAAGAAATCAGAAAAACATCACCCTTCACAATATCCACAAACAAAATAAAATATCTTTGGTTAACGCTAACCAAAAAATTGAAAGACCTGTACAGCAAGAACTTTGAGTCTTTAAAGAAAGAAATTAAAGCAGGTACCAGCATCACCCATGCTCTTGGATAGGTAGAATCAACATAGTAAAAATGGCAATCTTGCCAAAAGCTATCTATAGATTCAACTCAATCACCATCAAAATCCCAACACAGTTCTTCACAGATCTTGAAAGAATAATATTCAACTTTATATGTAAAAACAAAAAACCCAGGATAGCCAAAACAACCCTGTACAATAAAGGAACTTCTATCGGCATCACCATCCCTGAGTTCAAGCTCTGTTACAGAGACATAGTCCTGAAAACTTCTTGGTATTGGCACAAAAATAGACAGATAGACCAACGGAATCGAATTAAAAATCCTGATATTAACCCACCCACCTATGAACACCTGATTTTTGACAAAGATGCTAAATCCATACAATAGAAAAAAGATAGCATCTTCAAAACATGGTGCTGGCACAACTGGATTCTGACATGCAGAGGACTACAGATAGATCCATATCTGTCACGATTCTCAAAACTTAACTCCAAATGGATCAAAGATCTCAACATAAATCCAGCCACACTGAATCTTCTAGAAGAGAAAGTGGTAGATAACCTTGAACGTATTGGTACAGGAGATTGCTTCCTGAACATAACCCCAGTAGCACAGACATTTAGATCTGCAATTAATAAATGGGACCTCCTGAAACTGAGAAGCTTCTGTAAAGCAAAGGACACAGTCAGTAAGACAAAATGACAGCCCACAGAATGGGAAAAGATCTTCTCCAACCCCAAATCTGACAGAAGGCTGATTTCCAAAATATATAAGGAACTCAAGAAGCTAGGCCCCAAAACACCAATGAATGAGATTAAAAAGTGGCGAACAGAACTAAATAGAGAATTCTCAACAGAAGAATCTCAAATGGATGAAAGACATTTAAGAAAGTGCTAAAAATCCTTAGCCATCAGTGAAATGCAAATCAAGACTACTCTGAGATACCATCTTACATCGGCCAGAATAGCTAAAATCAAAAACACAAATGACAATCTATGCTGGAGAGGATGTGGAGAAAAAGGAACACTGCTCCATTGCTGGTGGGAATGCAAACTTGTAAGACCACTCTGGAAATCAGTATGGCGGTTGCTCAGGAAAATGGGAATCAGTCTACCTCAAGATCCAGCAAGTCCTCTCTTGGGCATATACCCAATAATTCATGTTTATACAACAAGTACATATATTCAACCATGTTCATAGCAGCATTGTTTGTAAAAGGACACTAAGAGAAAAATGCATGGTCCCCAGAGAAAGGGAAGAGCCAGGATCTCCTAAGCTAAAGAAGGGGAGTGATAACTGGAGGACTCTGTACATTTAGTACAACACCTATAGTTACAAAAAGCTATGGTTTCAAAAGCTATAGTTACCTATAGTTACATAAGTCTATCAATGGACTCAGGTACAAATTAAATGTGTCCTTGGTTTGCCACAGAGTGGCCATTTTATGTTCATTTACTCATTTGTGCAATGAAGACAGATTGCTTGTTTTCTTTTAAATCTTTGAGATACTAGAAAGTGATCTTGAAAACTTTGTGCTCAGATACATTAAGTCATGTGTACAAAGTAAAATAAAGCTGTCATTTATGTAAAGACTTAAAACTGTATTATTGACAGTTATACCAGAAAACCATGTTATTTTATTTTCATAAAATATGGAAGCAAATGAAAAATTACCAAAAGGGCTGTTACAAAGTAGCCGAGTATGAATAACAATGAAATGCACATTTTAATATCTAAGACCATCGACCACCATCACACATTCATCAGGACTGTTGCTTTTTATTATTTGAGTCCCAGGGATCAAACTCGGACCATCTACCTTGAAGGTAAGTGCCTTTACCTGATGAGCTATCTCACTACTCCTCATATATCATAGTTGTGTTTTTGAAAGACACCAATTCAAGTTCCTTTATTCATTTTAAACCATATTTGTTGCCATTGTGTAGTTGTTCTTTACATACTTGGGTATTAACTACCAGATATCACATATACATTTATTTTTTACTATTTCAGGAATGTACTGTTCATTCTATTGTTTCCTTTGATGATTAGAAAATAATTATAAGTATTTTTGTGTTAGGTTATCAATTTGAATAATGGCTAATAAAATATTCTTGGTTACTTTAAAACATGCAAGACAATGGTATCAAAGGCATGACATTGGCATATTTAAAATTGTGAATACTCTTGTTTAATTCATTCTAGAGTAATCATTGGAAGAAAGTACTGTTCTATTTTGCTTCATTAGTGTAACAAATTGCTTCATTATTTTCCAAGGGTTATATAGGTCATGTTATTTTATAGGTCAAAAATCCCTACCCCTTTCTTTTAAAGACTTACCATAGTCATCTTGCAATTATAAAGTTCTCCATTTTTACACATGAAAATTTCTTTAGCAGTACTTTAGACACATTTCTTTGGACTTGCATCCCCTGAGAAAATAGTGCCCCATATTCTCTGGGACAGAAGTTCAGGTTCATCAGATTTATGCCCCAAATTTTTAGCCCACCTTTATTATACAGACAACAGAAAGCTTGGTGAAGATCTTAAACACTTCTGCAAGGACTCTAGAAAAAATTTTACAATTATTTTTATGTATTTATATAACGCTTTCATTATAATGTAATTATAACTCTATACTTAGAAAATAATTTTTATTTTACTTGATATTAAGCTCAGTTTGCTTTATAATTATGTGATATTACTGCTAAAATAGATACTGTTATTTTAACTTTGATTATTTAGTATTTCAGATTCTTTCCATCGTTTCATGAAAAGTTTAGTTGTAATTAATAAATAGTATTGAGACTCTGTATAATTTCCTTGATTCAAGGAGAAAGACATTTTGAAAATAATAGTGACAAAAAATCCAAACAAACCAAAGCTAAAGGCAAAATGCCACACAAAATCAAGCATCTGCTACTCTTTTTTAGTTAATCTACAACCTAGAGAGATCAGTAAGTTCACAATACCTATCAGAATAGTTTTGGAAATTAAGCATACTATCTTTTTGTTTGTGTTTACAGGGAGAAAAGAAAAATAACCAACCTGTTTGAAAGTTGTAATATATGTAAGCTGATTTAGCTAACATATTATGGAATGTCACCTATCACTACTATAGTAAACTAAAATAAAATTTTATCTATATGATTTTTTTTTTTTTTTTTTTGGTTTTTCGGACAGGCTTTCCCAGATTTGGAGGCTTTCCTGGAGCTAGCTCTTGTAGACCACGTTTGTCTCAAACCACAGAAATCCACCTGGCCCTGCCCCCTGAGTGCTGGGATTAAAGGCACATGCCAACACCGCCCTGCTGAAATCCTTCTTTTATAGCCATGAGTGACAAGAAAAACCTCATTTGTCACTCCGTCCTATTCTTAAGTTCAAAAGTTGACATTTCTTTTGAAATTTAGGCTTTTATGAGAAAAAACTCCCAAATTGCAAACTAAACACTATGTCGTATTGTATAATTCATCTAAATCTTGAAAATCTACTGAGATTTTAAACATTTGTGGATCAACAGAGTTTTCTGTGACTAAGAAGATTATATGTCTATTTTGGGAAATTATTTGGTTTGTAAAAGAATTGCTATTATTAATCATTCTTTATGATTTCATCGTCAATTTATAACAAACCTTCCATAATTAAAGTCATCATCTTTACACTCTACCTAAAACTGGGTTTATTTGTTTAACAATCCAGGTGATTTTATGGTACTTTAAAGGGACAACATTTCTATATTTTTTAAGACAGTTTTCTTGAGGCATGATTTTTGTTGTTGTGTTTGTGTTTTGTTTTACTTTGTTATTTGGTCCATTTGTAAGATTAATTTTAGTTAACTAAAAACTTGATTATTTGATATTACTAACAAGAAGCTGTTAATGTTTCCCTTGTGTTTCTTAAGATAATGTCTTCATAATGACCACATAAAAATATATTTATAAGTCAGCTTATGCTATACAATCCCAACTGTTTAACTTTGATCTGTTGCAAATTTGTACTTGCTGTTAGTATAACATTTCTATTTTATTTGCATTTTGCTTTTACTTCTTAATCTTCAGGCTGTCGTAAGTAATAATTTATATATAATTTGAATTTAGTGAGTTGCTTTTTTTAGCTTTTTGTTTGGTTGGTTGTTTTGTTTGTTTGACTGTTTTTTTGAGACAGGGTTTTTGTGTGTAACAGTACTTACTGTCCTGGAACTCATTTGGTAGACCAGGTTGGCCTCAAAGTCACTCAGACCCACCTACTTATGTCTCCTAAGTGCTGGGATTAGAGTGTGCAACCCTGCCTGTCTTCCTTTTAGCTTTTTACTTAAAGTTACTAATAGAAATTATTTTAAAAATTTGATCTATTTCAACCATAACATTAAATACTATACTGCAGATCTATTTTTAGGTAACAAAAGCACATACAAAATTTCTTGGTAGAGTTTAAATAAATCTTTCATCTCAACACTAAGGAAACTGAAGTGTGAAGACAAGAATTTTGAGGCAAGGTTCAGCTAACAGTGAGTAATATTCAAAGACAGGTAGAAAATGAAAATAGATCCATATCTATAGACATGTACACAGGTCTTGTACAGATGTATCAAAGCCCTCAAGATAAATCCATTCACACTGAAACTCATGAAAGATAAAGTAAGAATAACCCTTGAACACATTGTTAAGGGAGACCTCTTCCTAAATATAACACCAGTAACATAGAGACTATCAGCAACCATTAAAATATGGGACCCCCTGAAACTGAGATCTGTAAAACAAAAGACACAGTCAACAAGACACAATGACTGCCTACAGAATGGGAAAAGATCTTCATCAACCCCATATCTATCAAAGTGGTGATCTCCAAAATACACAATGAACTCAATAAAGTAGAAAGCAAGGTAACAAATAATCCAATTAAAAAATGAGGTACAGATATAAACAGAGAATTAACAACAAAACAATCTCAAATTACCAAAAGACACTTAAGGAAATGTTCATCACCCTTAGTCATCAGGGAAATGCAAATGAAAACAACACTGAGATGACATTCCACACAGATCAGAATGGCTAAGATCAAAAACACTGATGATGGATTATACTGGAGAGGATGTGAAATGGTGGGAACACCCCTCTGCTGCTGGTGGGAATGCAAATTGGAACAGCTGGTATGGAAATCAGTATTGAGATTTCTCAGAAAATTACGAATATATGTACCTCAAGACCATGTAATAGCACTTTTGGACATATACCCAAAGGAGACACACACACACCACAAGGACATTTGCTTCACTATGTTTGTAGCAATAATATTAACAATAGGCAGAACTTGGAAACAACTGGATGCCCTTAAACTGAAGAATGGATAAAGAAAATGTGGAAGGAATACTACACAAAGGAATACTACTCAGTGGTAACAAACACTGCATCTTTAAACTTACAGGCAAATGGATGGAACTAGAAAAATGCCCTAGGTGAGGTAACCCAGACAAAGAAAGACAAATGTAGTATGTATTCACTCATAAGTGGATACCAGACATAAAGCAAAGGATAACCAGCCTACAGTCCACAAATTCAGAGAAGCTAGAACCCTCTTCCGGAAACAGATGCAAGCAGATGCAGAAACCCACAAGTAACCTTGGACTGAGCTACATAATACAATGAAAGTGAGAGAAAAGCAATAATATAAACAAAGGAGTCAAGACCATGATGGGGAAACCCATGGAATCAGTTGATCAGAGATAGTGAGAGATCACTGATTCCAGACTGACAACTGGGGAACTAGGTGCCCTGAATACAGTTGGGTAACAATGGCATGATTTGGGCAAATTATGAGGCTACTGGCAGTGGGACCAGTAATGCATGAAATGACTTTTTGGAGCCCCAGCTGATGGGTGAGACTTTTATTCGATTTCCCAGGGGAGAGCTTACTCTCTTTGAGGAGCAGAATTGAGGTGGGGTGGGATGGGAGGTGGGCAGTGTGGGAAAAGAGGAAGGAAGTGGAACTGGAATTGAAACATAAAATTAAATAAAAGAATAAACAATTATTTTTATTAAAAACCAAACTTAAACAATGTGAACTAAATCAGGCAACAGTAGCACACACTTCTAATCTCAGTACTCTAGAGGCAAAGGCAGGAGGTCTGAGATTCCGGACAGCCTGGCCTACAGAGTGAGATCCAAAACATCCAGAGCAATACATAGACATCCTTTCTTGGATGTGGGGGGGATGCAAACTGACAAATATTTTGTTTAAATAACAACAAGCACAGCAGGGCATTAGTGGCGCATACCTTTAATCCCAGCACTCAGGAGGCAGAGGAAGGCAGATATCTGTGAGTTCGAGGCCAGCCTGGTCTCCAGAGTGAGTTCCATGATAGGCTCCAAAGCTACAGAGAGAAACACTATCTCAGAAAACCAAAAAAAAAAAGAAAGAAAGAAAAAACCAACAAGCACAAGAAGCTACTACAAAAACACCAAACAATCCAAGTGGGTTGAAGAACTAAATAGAGAATTCTCAATAGAGGAATCTAAAATTCCTGAAAGTCACTTAAGCTGCTCAACCTTCTTAGCCATCAGGGAAATGCAACTCAAAACAACCCTGAGATACCATCTTAAACTGGTAAGAATGGCTAAAATCAAAAACACCAATGACAGTCTATACTGGAGAGGATAGAAGAGAAAGGGGAATATTCCTCCATTGCTGGTGGGAGGGCAAACTCGTATAGCCACTTGGGAAATCAATATGGTCGTTCCTTAGGAAATTGGGAATTACTCTACCTCAAGATTCCACTCTTAAGCATATACACAAAGAATGCACAATCATACAACAAGGACATATGTTCAACTATGTTCATAGCAGTGTTTATTGTAATAGCCAAACATGGAAGCAACCTAGATGGCCCTCAACAAAAGAATGAATGGAGAAAATGAGGCACATTTACACAATGATATATTACTCAGAGGAAAATATCAATAAATCTTGACATTCTCAGGCAAATGGATGGAACTGGAAGAAAACATCCTGAATGAGGTATCCCATTTACAGAAAGACAAGCAGTGTATGTACTCACTCATATATGGATATTAGACAGAGAGCAAAGGACTACCAGCCTACAATCCACACCACAAGAGAAACTAGGAAAAAAGAGGACCCCAAGAGAACACATGTTACCCTGAAGAAGGGGAAGGGGCAAGAACCCCTGAGCAAATTAGGAGCAGGGGGAGAGAGGAGAGAAGGAGAAAGGGGAGAGGAGGGGGGAGAATAGGAGAGAACAGGAGAGAACAGGAGGACTGAGACAAGAGAGGAATAGAGGAGGGCATGTAAGGAGATGCCTTGACAGACGAAGACAGTACATGTTTGGAGAGAGGGCTGACACAGGGGAAAAGTTAGTGAATCCACTGGGATGACCCCAACTAAGAATTTAGGCAGTGGTGGAGAGGCTGCCTTTGATGCCCCTCCCATATAATGAGATTGATGACGACCTTGGCTACCATTCCTATAGCCTTCATCCAGTAGCTGATCAAAGCAGAAACAGGTACCCACAGCTAAACACTGAGCCATACTCCTGGAATCCAGTTGCTGAGAGGTAGGAGGAATGAGCAAAGAAGCCAAGATGGTGATGCAGAAACCTGTAGAAACAGTCAACCTGACCTAGTGAGAGCATAGAGACCCTAGTCATAAAACTGGGAAACCAGCATTGGACTGAACCAACCCTCTGAATGTGGGTGCCAGTTATGAGCAGTGGAGCGAGTGTTTATCCCTAGAGCACAAATGGACTTTGGGAGCCCATTCCCTACTATTGCAGCCCAGATACAAGAAAGAGGACATAGGCCCTCCCCCAAAAGATGTGATGGACTTTGATGGTTCCCAGTGGAGGTCCTCACTATCCTTAGGGAGTGGGTGGGGTGGGGTGGGTGTGGTTGGTGGGGAGCATGGGAGGATGCTAGGACAAGAGAACGGGGGACTGAGTATAGATAACAGTGCTTCTAAAATAAAAAATTAATAAAAGAGCTATGCAAGAATTTTGTGAACAATTTTTTAGAATGAGAATCTTGATTTTAATCCATAACCATTCATGCTGAAACTCAGGGATGGAAATGAACCTGTATAGACAGTATTTCTCATTGTTTTATTTTGAAAGTCAGGTAAGTTAATTTAATTTACTATTAGTAAGCTATATAAACAACCTAAGTGTCTACCTAGTGATGACTAGATCAGAAATTACATGTGTGTTTCTACTAAAAATGAATCAAGTTTGTTCTTTTAGGATAAAATAGGTGGGTGCTACTGTGTGTGTTTGGTTTGTGTATTGTGTGTAATTATATACTTCTTTTTATTAGTAATAAAATAAGCCCTGTAACTTCAGACAACACGGATGAACACAAAGACATTCATGCTAGATAAAATAATCCAGATAAAGAGGCCATGTTAGTACATGAAATTACTCAATTTGTACTATGCTAAGTAGCTGATCTACTATAATTAGAAGATAGAATAATAGCTAATAGGTCTCAAATAGTGAGACAAATTAAATGATGTCTGTAAAATAATCCAAAATTTTAGGAATCAAATGATTTAGTCATATGATTATTCAGCACAGTAGCTATAGTTTATATTTGATTGTTGTGTACTTGAAATTTTTTAAATATATGTACCTTTATCTCAAACAATGTCAGGTGATGCATATTGACAGTTAGCCTGACTGATAAATATGTAATAAATTACTATCTAAATATCACATTTTCAATATTCATAGTTTTATTATTAAATCATGCCTTAATAAAGCTGTGTGAGAAAGTTTAAAGACTCAGTAAATTGGAGTTAATATATAAATAAAATATTTTGTGATGATTTTTCTAAATATTTATTAATGTTATCTAATAACTCAAAACACATTAGTCCAAAATACTTCTTTTACACAATATTTTCCTCGTCCATTTAAAGGTATTAGAAGTAATAAATTAATTATGTTAGTATCAAATTTATGCCTTTTTACTTTAAGGTTTGACGTAAAACATTTGTTAAATTGAGTATTTTAAGCAGTTTGCATTTCTTGTTTTTGATACACTAAGAACCCATATTTGGACAGTTACATCTAACGTCTTTTCTGTAGATAAATGTTTCCATATACATTTACATGTGATCATACTTTGATATTTTAGAGTGACAACTTTGGTACATATTGAGAACTGATTAAAAGTGCTATCTATTTTAGGTTTCATCTCACAGTAACATATAAGCAACTTATAACAGTACTTTTGAAATTCTAGCTGAATAATAAAGAATGCTTGGAGTATATTCCTAAAAAAAGACTACTATTATCAGTTTTCAGTAAAAAATAGAAGAATTTGTATAGATATGTTAAAGCTTGAAGATTTTATCACTGAAAACAGGAGAAAAAAATAAGTATTATGTAGTAATTATAGGGAAAATCCTGTGGGTTAACCTAAGGATAATAGATATCATCTTTGCAAATTAGACTTCATATCCTTTCTTGTTTTTTCCTAAAATCATGTAGTTCATGAGAATTCATTTTTTACTTATAAAAACAGCATCTTGCTTGATAGAAAAATGGTTACTATTTTCTAAAAGAAATAACATTTAAAATGGAATTTATTTTTTACTACTTCAGCATGGATTCAGATCATTAAATATTTATCAATTTAGGTACATTTTTAAATGTTTGCATTCAAGGTATCTTGCACATTCTATAATTTTTTAACCAACTCCCCTTTAAGCCTTCTGAAAACATATCCTATTAACACATATAAGGATTATTACCTTAATACATATACATAATACCACATATCACCTCCAGCTATTGTATCATATATAGTGGATTGAGAACATAGAGTGCCACATAGGACATCATATCACAGTACACTACTAAACAGAGAAATTGTAAAATTAGACAAATCATTAGAAAATATGGTACTAAGAATGAACCCTGATATAATAATGTATTCTGGGTAATGATTCATAAATCTTGATTCATAAATTATAATGAATGAGCCATTGTAATGAGAGCTGTTGACAATAGAAGAGGGTAACCATGTATTTAAATAGAGACTAATCAGAAAATTGCTGTCAAGTTTGAAATTATACTTGAACTACTCTAAAACAATCATCTATGAAATAGATACTATATATATTATAATAATATAGTATATATAGTAAATGAATACTATATGTAATATATATTATATATAAAAGGGATTGTTCATGTACTTTATTTCTAGTATATCAGAGAATTAACAGAATGCCTATTAGGCATGTATATCTGAGCACAAACTATTAATGAGCTAATAATATAATAGGCATTAGATTTTCATGCTAAGTTAAATTTGTTATATTTCTAGAACAACTGTGTATAAGGAGTAAAAAATTTAACCTTCTATAGAAGTTTAAAAACTCAGTGAAAATGATCTGTACAATAAGATTTTCATCAATTTATATATTGTTGTTATAAATTGTGACATTGTTATATATTTAGTGTTTATATGAGCAATTGACAAAACATATCATCATACCCCCTTGTTTATGTGTAAAAAAACAGGAAGTGAGAGAAGTCAAATATATCCTGGATAAGTGAAAATGTAAGGTTTTGTACAGCACCTAGTCTGTGTATGTAATCATAATACTAGACTATTATATTGAATTAGAAATTATTTATATTCGTCAAAGCTGCTTTCTATTCTTTGGTTTTATTTGATTGTTCTGTAATAAATTAAAATGAAGCAAAATCTCAGAGAGTTCTGAAAACAGCCAAGGAATCTACAAAGCAAACTAATTTATTGTGTACCTTCTAATCAGTGATAATTAACAATATTTAATAAATGAAACACCTACATTTAGAGATATCAAATCTTTTCACTGAACACCACTATTATGAAGTTGTGTATGTGTATCCCAGGCTAATAAAAATCAGAAGCTGTATTCAAATGCTGTCAGGAAGTTAAAAAAAAAAACTTACTGCCAATCTTTATCTCCTCTTCCTGTAAAATAGATTCAGTATGGCATCCCATCCTAGGGAATGAGCTCCAACAATATAACTTATTCACCAGGGAAAGATACTACTACAGTGAGGGGTCACTCAGATAGAACTACTTACAAAATTGTCTTCCACACACAAACAGCCTAGTGTGGTTCCATGAAGGGTTCATGGCTGTGGGTCTAGAGTTTGTAAGTTCCCACAACTTTGGTTCAGCTGTCTCTGTAGATTTTCCTTTCATGATTTTGACCACCCATACTCATGTTTTCCCTTCTCCCTGTCTTCTACTGGATTTCCGGTGGGTTGCCTCATGCCTGATTGTGGATCCATCAATTACTGTTAAGCCTTAATTAAGGGGCAGGCACTTGTACCTGCTTCAACTTAATGCGCCAGGCTTTGTTGCCTCCTTTGGAAGACCTTACCATGTGTGAGGAGTGTGGGGAGGCCTGCAGTTGGAATGCAAATGAAATTTAAAAATAACTGAATAATATGTCATCCATACTTATGTCCCTTTAAGATGTCATGTCTTCATCTTACAGGGCACACTCACTGAATTACATGGATCCAGACATAATTTGACACATTCAGTCATTTAGAAATTTTGCTATTTATGAAGTTAACCAAGAATTTCTCTGAATATATCAGGTTCTCAACTATACATTAGACAAACATCTCTAAGTATAAGCATAGCTACTAATATCGAAGTAAGATGAAGCTTCTGATTATTTCACAATCAGACAATTTCAGGAACAAAGCTTTTTCCATTCTAATATGTAGCTGTTTTATTTTTAAAGTAGTATTATTTCAGTCTAAACAGAGATTAGACTAATCTGGGATTCAAATGAAGCATATGAAAACAGGGACAGTTAATGAACTGACTGCGTTTTGTCCTTATGAATATTATAAAAGCTGTTATCAATGAGCATCAGACAGAGACAGGACTTGACATCCTGATCTTAAGAAAGAAGCAGTATTTTCTAGTGTTTAAATAAAAACCTAAGTGTTGAAGATGAGGGTAGGTACAAAAATTTGTATCTACCTTTACTTTAATAATCAAGAAGCAAAGCTTAATTAGTGTTTAGAGTCTTCAATCAGCTTTTCCTAGGATAGCACAAAGGAATGTTACTGTTAATTTATCTTTGGGGAAAGGATACGAAATCTTATTAAAGAACATTTGGAAGTTGTGGGGTTGTATCAGTTTGATAAGTGCCTTCTGGGAAAGCATGAAAAACTGAGTTTGGGACTCCTAATATGTGTACAAGTACAAAAGAATAGCTTTCACTCTCAGACAGCAAAAAATATATCCAAAACTGATAGCACTGACAGTCAAGGAGATTATGAATTAAGTATCATTTCAGGAAATTCATCTTATAACTAATGGACTATAAGAAGTGTAGAATCACTGTGTTTCACAGATACTCTAATGTTATAACTCACTACTAAAAGTAAACAGAAATGAAAAACATAGAAGTGGAAGAGAAGGGAAGGAGGGAGAGAGGAAGGGAGGAGGGAGAGAAGAAGGAAGAGAGGAAGAGAAGAAAGAAGGAAAAAAGGAAGGAAGGAAAAGAAAAATAAAAAAGACAAAACCACAATGACAATATATACAATTTCTTAAAACTAATAACAAACTTGTGTTTAGGTTCTCCATTTGAATTTTTTAAACATTATATCTTTATTCTTAAACTTTAATGAGGAATTGACATTTTACCTACCTTTATCTAAGAAATAAATATTTTAGTTTTTAAATTCCAAGGTATTTTGGGATAATATTTATCTCAACTTATCTTTTTTTCCCAAAGATTGTATGTCATTTTGTATTTCTTTTGAAATGCTCTCTGACCATTTTTGGTAAACTCTTATACTGACAACTATTACACATTACTCGGCACTTTACATTCCAGCTCAACATAACAATAATAATCAAACAAAAATTTTTTCAGTCCTTGTGGGCTCTTTTTTCCTAAGGTTGATGAGCGGTGACACCCTGTTTGAACTGTCCTCCCAACTTCACCAATAGTAGATGTGACCTTTGCACTGAATGGACAGGATACCCAGTGGGAGAGAATCACACTGCCTTTTGGAACTGCAGCCACTTTAGGCACTTGCCTTCCAAGCCAATTAAAACACTGTTTAACAGATTTTACACTTCAGTCAAAAACAGAACTTTTTCCTTCAACTAATGTGTCCCCCAGCTGCATTAGTACATATTGCAAATGTAACAATTAAAAAGGGATTAAACTTCTGTCCCCCAGATATTTTAGAGAAGCTACCTTCTAAGATAAAAGTTGCTGCTCTTCCAAGTTTAAATACACTAACACTCTAATCACTTCTTATAATTCCCAAAATGGTGTTGTCACTTTCTTTTTTAACTATTGAATTCTCTCTGGTAGATCTAGGGCAATAAAACCCATCATATTCTAATTTCCAGACAGCTTGATAGAACCAGTGTTCTCACTACAGATAAAGTGTAATGAAGCACTTTCTTTCCCATAGGAAAGTCTTTGACTCATATGCTTTGATGCCAAGTAGCCTTCACATCTGCTGCTTCTCCATTGATGGCTTTAACTTGGCATGCTAAACTGGTGTCTGATGAAGCTGCTTTACTCAAAGGCATCATTTTATTTCTTGCAGTGTGAACATAGTAAATCCCTGTAATAAACATAGGATCAGACCCACACACAATAAGTTGTGTGTTAGAGGAGAAAGAGGGAGGGAGATATTCTGCTTGGGTAAAAATAACTCCTTTTATGCAAAAAGAAAAAAATGCATAGTAAACAATTAGCTTTCATGTTATTTCAAGGAGAAGTAATTTAAACCAAAACCATAGTAGACATTACTAAATAAGACTGCAACATTATTTAATAATCTCGACCTTTTTTATTAAGACACCGGGTCTTCAGTTCATGTTGCCTTTAATGAACTGCATTAACAAATAGTTCTGTAAAATTAACAAAGTAAAAATGACTTGAGAGGGTTCGAGAAATCATACAACTGCGAAAATCTTCAATTTGGTATTTCTTATTGAAAATGAAAGACACAAAACAGCAGAGCTGGACCCTGTGTTGTGAGTATATTCTGAGGTCCTGATAGCAGAACTGGCTCTACTCAGCACTGGAGAGTACTGTGTAGTGACAGCAAGGAAAAGCGAAGACGCTGACCAGACCAGCTACCACCCAAGCCCAGAACCAGGGCTAAGAGTTAGCCTACACCAACATCCATCTCATCAATGAACTGTTGGAGTATGTGCTGGGAATGCACCTATAGATCAGAACCAGCAGGATCTGCATGACATAGGACAACAACAGGATATTTAAAAGGAGCTCCAGAGAGAGCTTGCTACATGACAATGTAGCAAAAACTAGAGGCCTGGAACCAGACCAGTGACTCATAGCAACGAAAATTTGCAAGTAAAGATAAATGGACTAAATGGTAAACACACTACAGCTTCTGCAATGAGAATCTTGTCTCTTTTTGTTTCTCTCTCCCTCTCCCTCTTTTTTTTTTCTTGTGTTATGTTTGGCTTTTGTGTTTTCTTTTTGTTTTGTTTTGGGGGGCTTTTGCAAGGACAGAGAGTGGGTGTGAGGGAGCAGGGAGATAGGATGCATGATGGGAAATCCACAAAGAATTAATGAAAGTTAAAAGAATTTTAAAACAAGAAAATGAGAAACATAGAGGTATCAATATTTCAGTATTTTATTTTCAGTGCTGGTAAGTAAGCTAACATGACTATTCAGACAGCATAGTTTTCAAAAATATTTATATTGCTTCATAAGTATATAAAAATAAAAATAACATGTATAAAAATCCTACCTTTTTACTTACTTATGAATTTATCACTTGCAAGAAATTGTCAAGAGTAATTTGAGGTTTGGAAGCCAAAGTACATTAGGTTTTCCATTGTCTAAGTAGGAATAGGATTTGTTTAACACATAATTTGCTTGTCTTAGCTAGAGATTCTATTGCTATGAAAAGACACTATGAACATAGCAACTTCTTTAAAGGGAAATGTTTAAAGAACATTGTGGCTGGCTTATAGTTTTAGAGGGTTAGTTCACTGTCATCATGGTGGTAAGCAGGGTGGTGCACAGACCTCCATGGTGCTGGTGAGGTAGCTGAGAGTTCTACACCTTGATTCAAAGGAGGAAGGGAATTGAGCCACTAGGCCTGGCTTGAGCTAAAAGATCTCAAAGTCTGTCCCACTGGCAGACTTCCTCAAACAATGTCACACCTACTTCAACAAGGCCATACCTCCTAATAGTACCACTCCCCACAAAACAATGGGACCATTTTCATTCAAACTACCACATTTTTTATTTCAAAAGAGATACTGAGCAATTCCCAACAAAGGAAAAGGAAACAAACAAACAAACAAACAAACAAGAGTTGGGACTGTATAGCAATGAACACCCCTCAGTAAAACATCTTACTCTTCCCCCAACAGAGGAAGAAGTCAATAAGCACAAGGAGAACATTGCACAAGTCTGGTTCTGAAATCTCTCATTCAAGATCTATATTCCTATAAACATATAAACTCACATGTGTATTAATGCCAACTCTTTAATTTGAATAAGTATCTCTTCTTACATTTTGCTGCAAATGACATCATCTTTTTGTAATGTATTCTTTGATAAGTCCTGACAGGTGTACATTGTATCTAGCTAATAATCATCTTCCAATTCCTCTCTCCACCTCCCTCTGCACCCCATTGCCCCTAATGCATCTCCAACTTTATTTAGATTTCTAGCCAAACATGTAGAATGGCTTATGTGATTAATTTCTTTTCTTTTTTTACTGATAAGCAAAGAAAACTTAATTACTCAGCTTAAAATGCCTACTAATGAATGATAAGGAAATGAAAAAAATGCCAAAGGTTAAAGCACCTAAATCAATAAGGCTGCTGTCATGTAAATGAACATCATTTGTTGAGAGAAATCATCTCTGCACTTGCTGAACTACCATAAAGAATTTCTATTAGTACACAGTGTCAGGAAATGATGAGAACCTGAGTAACAGTAGCACCGGTCTGCATACCAGAAGTCATGATCCAATTTCTATTCAAGTGCTGACACAAAATTGCTGAAACTGTTACAGTAAATATGCTATTTTGTACTAACAACTCAGGTCTTGCAATAAGATAAACAAAGGAAGCATTATTACAGAATATTAAAGAATTATGACTAGTGGCATAGTATTTATTTATAAATCTAACTATTAATAACATGGTTACTTACAATCCTATAGACTTAAGGAAAGACCTCAACTCAAATTATCACTGCAAAACAATTAACTTACTTAAATTTAATAACCACAGTGTGATTTAATTTGTGGAGACCACTGAAATGATAATATGAGGATAGGTGCAAATGATAAAGGATGTGTAATGACTTCATATGCCTCAATGACATAAAGTAAATAATTCAAAAACAATTTGATCAAACAGCAGAGTTGGATCTCTGGGACCCACAGATTAAAAGAAAGAACCAATTACTAACCAAGTGACTTATCATGCCTCCTATTCAGGTATGACAGGAGATATGACATATCATATACATACAAAGACATTTTCAGAAAAAACAAACATATAACTGTACTAATAAAAGACATTTAAAATTATAATAAAATGAGTGTGCCTGTGGCATTATGGGACACACGGGTGTTGTGCTACACTAGAGATGCAGAACAGGAGATGAGATTAGGTAAAATATCATAAGTGATGATGGTTATGACAGGACACCTTTGTTACTATTGTTACTGTGACTCTATAAACCTTTTATTGCTATTTCATTAATGATGGCACCCTTTCTATTGTTTATATTTTTCCTTTTTAAATAATCCTAAGTAAGAATAATCCTTTTTAAATAATCCTAAGAAAATAAGTAGAAATTATTTTCTACTTATTTGTGAAGATTTATAAACAGCAACTCAGAATATAATTGCATTCTTCTAAAGAGGAAGAGAAAGGGGGACACAGGGAGGGAAGAAGAGAGGGTAAGAAGGGGAAAGGGAATGGAGGAAGAGGGAGAAGAGGAGGAGGAAGAAGAGGAGGAGGAGGAAGAGGAGGAGGAGGAGGAAGAGAAGGAGGAAGAGGAGGAGGGAAACTACTTTGCTAAATACCCAATGTTACAATGTTTTGTTTTAGAAAGATTATTAAGTATCCCATGCACAATTTCAAATAATTCAACTTTCTAAATAGAAATGGTATACATATTAGACATTTGGGGGAAAAACTATATATATGTATGTACAGAATAGCAAAAATGAAAATGTTAAATAACAAAATTAATATTTAAAATGCATCTAACTAAACTATTTGTTACAGGTATTCCATCAGTAGTCACATTTATTTCATTTCACTCATGGATAGTTGTAAAGAATTATTAAATTAGATGCAGATAGCAGAAAAGAAAGAAACAATTTGAGGAGGCTGAAAACTATGGAAGCCTATCTAAACAAGGAAAATACTTCATATTGTCACTCCCGCCCTCTCTCTCTCTCTCTCTCTCTCTCTCTCTCTCTCTCTCTCTCTCTCTCTCTCTCTGTGTGTGTGTGTGTGTGTGTGTGTGTGTGTGTGTGTGTGTGTGTGTAGTGACCTCAGATCGCAAGGTCATCTGGAGCTAGGGGTCTTAGGATATGCAGGTGAAATCATTTGTTAAAGCCACCCAGAAGAAACTAGAATGTGATGAGCATGTCTGTGACAATCTGAAATTCTATTTGGTGGATGATGAGGAAAAAGGGGAGATCAGTATGCAGACCAGGATAGACACCCATGGGAATGTACAGTGCAGGGCAGTATACCAAGTATCTTTCTCTTTACTTTCTACTATATATCCCTGAATCAGTGTCTCTGTCCAAACTGGAGCTCACTACTTTCTTTGTGTGGACTGGGAAGCTAGATCTTGGGATCTGCCTATCTCTGCCATGGGTGCATAGTGATACTAGCAGTCACATCAAATCACAAAATTATTTTATTAAAAATTTATATGAAAAATTTTACAATAAATAATTTTAATTTTTTCAGAAACTTAGGAAAAACTCCTAAAGAACTCCAAGTTGCAGCTTGATGAAGCATGGTTTCAAAGTACACTTCTAGACATCTAGAAGACACTAAGAAAATTATCTACAGGACTTTTCTGTTTCATTCATATAATTTGTCTTTAGTCATACATTAGAAATTATAAAATTGAAGAACAATATCAGACAAATATGACATAATTCTTTTAACAATATTTAAGCAATGCTTACTTTGGTGTCATGAAAATAGTTCATTTGACAAATTCTATTAGAAAATGTTCTAAAATCAGAAATCGCAGAGAGTCCAAAGTTAAAGAATCTGTGAAGCCTAGAATCCTGAGATACATGTAGGATCATTTTAAGTCCTGAACTTTAAAATTCTCTTTACAACCTAGTATCTCTGAGACTATGAAGTTTTTACAATGTCATGTTAAGATTTTATGCCATAGTTAATATTTACTTAGTGAGAACTGACCTGTTTGTCATTACAACCAAGGCATAGAAGAGTCAGACAGTAGACGCGTACCAAGTAGGTGGTAGAATCAGGAACCGAAGCCAGTCTCTCTGATTCTATACTTTTATATTATTAACTTCTCTTAGTTCTACTAGTAGCCACTATTGAAATGTAATTCCTACCACTTACACTAAGAAATAAAACAAACAAACTGGCAGAATTTTTTTTTAATACACAGAGAGCATGCATTTATTTTGGCATCATTATTTTCAGGTGCACATACTATAGTAGTAAATGTAGCTAAATCAGAAATTGAGAAAGGTGAACCTTAAATTGTCTGTGAAGATTGGAAACCCTAATCATGGGTGGCACAGAAACAACCTATTCCAAATGGCTTTGTGAAAACAACGAAATATTAAAAAAATAATAAATGAAGTAAAATAAACTCCCATCAACTGTATTATCTTAGTACAACTAATGCTATGGTGGGGGTGCTCTGAAGTGACTGATCACGCTTATGGACTTCTCTGTGGTTTCCGTGATTTGGTTTTACCTCAGCTCTATCTGTAGAAAAGGGTCTGATGTTTAATGGATGGGGAAGAAAAGAAAAGGGATCAGTTCTGCAGTCAATACGAATAGGAGCTAAATGTAAAAAGTATCATTGCCTCTGGACATGGAGTTAAGCAAAGCTGTGGAGCACCCTAACTGCCTATGTCTCCACAGCACCAAGAAATTCACCTTAAAGCTAGATGTCTTGGTGTCTCTTCTTGCTTCAACCAAAACTACTACAATATTTTAAAGGAGTTTTCTGAAATTGAGCAGTTCTGCAAAATCAGACAACATCAGGAGCTTGTTAAATTAAGAAAACTATGATGACCATTCCTTCAGAAATCAATCCTTCTAAATAACATAGAATAAGATGTGATTTTTTTCATATGCAAAAATTCTAATTAAAAAACTAAAAGTAATACAAAATAAAGCAAAAGCAAAAAAATATAAATAGCCCATACTTCCCCAGTGCTTGGGTGACAGTAGAGACCCAAAACATCATGGACTTGTCTGGCTTCTCTGATGGCAGAGTTTTAAAAAGCATACCCTATTAGGTACATTAGTAGAGTTTAAGACACCAGAACATGAAATAAGTTATTTAAATTATTTTACTAAAACCATTTTTGAAAGTATAACTAAAGAAAAATCTACAATTCATATCTCCTGTGAGCTTTTCTGTTTCTTTTTTCATGATTTCAGCATTAAAAATTTAGCATGTGATACAATTGTCAACAGAAGGTAATTATTAGCTCAGTAATTATCTCTGTGTGGTTGTTATTGTAACCAGTGTACATTATAGAAGTTTTCAGTGCTAAAGGAAGCCTGTGCTGCTGGAAATAGAAGTTGCTTTATATTGATTTCTCTATGTGCTGGAGGCACCCTTGTGTGAAAGTCAGAAAAAGAAAAGAAAAAAAGAGTAGGAAGCAAAGTCAGTGGCAAGGAAGAGTGAAAGTAGACAGGCTTGCCACAGTAGAAAACAAAAGAGGTAAAAAGCTGGGGGGATTGAAGAGATAGCCAAGAAAGTGTGGAAGTGTAAACAAGAAAAAAATATGTAGAGTAAAAGAGAATTATATTTTTGGATAGTTTCATGTTCTTCAACATGAGCCATGTTGATAATGACAGGGTTTGTAACAAAATGCATGAGTTTTCTAGAACATAAAAATGAAATTAAAATCCAGAAACCCATAGGCATAGAAATAAATCATATCTAGTATCAAATCATTGTGTTGGGCACTTCATCAGCATAATTAAACAAGCTCAGCTCCAGAAGGCCCTTGTACACAGAAATAATGTAGATATGCTACCCATTAAGCACTTCATACAGATAACATACATGTAGTCATTTCTAAAGTGATGTTTTTAAGAAACTATCTAAATTTCCAAAATTATTTTATAATAAAATGCTAATAATTCCATATAATTAGGGAAAGTTGATCAATTTTACTGGATGCAGCCAAAGAGTGCATATTGAGTTAAATGTTTAAGTGATATCTAATTAATAAATCTCACTAATTACTAGTGATTTTAATTAAACATAAAAATGAATCTTTATATTAGCCACTTGATAAATAAGTTCAGTTAAAATTTAAAATGATATCTATCTAAGTAAATGAAATTTAGCTAGTATAAGGAAATTTGATTTCTTTAGAATTGTATTGTTCAAAACCAGTACAGTTTTATAAGAATTTTCACAAGCAATGAATACTGTGTGTGCTTGTGTTTTAAATAATGATGTCATTGTGAATTTTTTCTTCTATCTGTAACCAAACTTGTATATCTGAGGAAGCAATTACTAGAATGTAGTTCCTCCAGTGGTGCAGACAATGAGGAGGGCTATTTATGGTACTACGTAGGCTGGTAAAGCATGTTTGATGAAATAATTTAATAATGTGAGATAATTTTGAAATAAATTTTCTTCTTTACGTTAACTTTCGGTTGTATTTGAATGAACAATAAAGGCATTTGCCAGTACTTAAAAAGAATAGTAATCCATAAAACAAGTACTTGATAACTACAAAAGCAAGCATAAAGGCCAATAGACAACAAAGTGCTATTTGCTGTAATATTTTCAAGTGAAGGAGCAGCAATTGAGCAAATGAGGACTACAAGGCACTCTGTGTTAGGAAGACCATACAATAGCACTGTTCACAGACGTGTTACACAGGTGTTCCTCTGGTGACCACTGTGGATTTAATGACATGGCCAGATTTCAGACTCGATAAATATATAGATCATAAAAACTGACTCTTCCTTTGGTTATTGCAATCTGCTTTAACTGAAACTAATGCATGCATTAGAAACATTCTTACATACAAGCATTCCATCTTAAAATATGTATAAGACTGGAATCTGCTGTTTCAGTTTTTAATAAAGATATCACATTTTCACTCAAATTTAAAATCTCATTAAAATGTCACCTTTGGAAAAACTTTAATTTACTATCAATTATGAAATATACTAAATTTTAAATTTCCTAATTCATTCTTTCTAAATATTCAATAAAAAACATCTGGGCATTTGTACTCACTGCTTCAAGTATTAATAAAATTCGACATTATGGGCACATTTTTAGTTGTACAATTATCTTTCCATAAGTTATATGCTATTATTTATATGGCACAAATAATGGTATAACTGCATCATTACATTTATAAGTAGAAAAGATTGTTTGTGCTTTCGTGGCTATGTTTCAGTAGCAAGTAAGACTTACCTTGAAAAACGTCATAGTTGCACCATCCTCTACTGCTCCGTATTCTATCTTGGTTTGCTTAGCTAAATCATCAGCGGAGTCAATAGGAGATTCCATACGTTCGACGGTCAGAAAAGCGGCTAGGTTAGCAGTGTACGAAGAAATGATGATAAGTGTGAAAAACCACCAAATGCCTCCCACTATCCTGGTGGAGAGCGCTTTGGGCATGAGCTCAGAACCTAACAGAGAGTAGGGGAAAGGTGAAACGAATATAGACAATTGGATCAGCCTTCAGACATGTTTGGTCACAGTGGAAGAAAGGGATCACTGTGTAATAAAAGTTTAAGTCAAAGAAAGACTGACACACTGCTTCAGTAAGTAAGCAACAGCGTTTGGAAGAGCAGAGGTCAATTTTAGTACTATGCCACTTCTGGGAACAATGTATCATGTATAGTGATAGGAAATGGCCTTACCTCAGATGGCTCCTTGTGACAATTAAAACATTAACATGTAAAAAGTCTTAGAAAAGTAACATTAGAAGGGAGGAGTATAAACCCATGCAGTTCATAAAGCATATGCATTTTCCCCCTATTTTTACTATTTAAGTGGTTTTCAGAACTAATTACTGAATGCAGATTCAGGTCCATTTTCTTAATATATTTGTTAAAGTTATTTTTTCAATGACAGTTCAACGATGTCTGCTTCATTATTTATACCTGATCTTAGTTAGACAAATGGCAAAGAAACAATACTTTACCATTTAAATAGCAATGATGTATGGAGATAAAATATTTAATTTAATCACATGCCTTACAAAGGTGTAAGGTATTAGGCCTGTACTCATTTTAATATAAAATAACAAGTTAAATAACTTGTGATTAAGCAAATATCTCCCATTATGAAGTTTAGCCTTCATTAAGGCAAATAAGTGAGTAAATAAGCACAAATTTATCTTTATACACATGTAATATTGCATTAATATATCACAATTAAATGGCTGGAGTTGCCTGACCATGATATTACTGAGAATGGGATCTGCTAAATATATTTTAGTTTTCATCGTTATTAATCTTAGATTATTTAGTTTATAAAAGAAAATGTTAAAATGTAAAATCTTGTCTCTTATTTAAATTTTAATTAATTATATCTTATATAAGAACATAGTATTCTTGCTTAAAGTATATACTAAGTTCATCAATATATATAAATATATTACCATCCACTTTTAATCATTTTGAATGTATAATCAGAAAAGCATGACTACGAAGTAGTTAATATTTATTGGACTTGAGTAAAATGTAATGAAGCAAAGATGAACTCATTTTGCTGCTGTGTTTTACAATCACACCTTTAATGTAATCACCTGTGCAACAAGGAAATAATATTCTAGAGGTAATGAAAATAAAACAAATTATTGATGCTAACGTAAAAAATATGTGCTGGCATTAGAATCCTATATAAAATGGCCCATCTTACACTTCAGTTCATCTTACCCTAGCAATTTTGAAAATATAAAATCTTAAAAGCAAACAGACTTGGACATGACAGCCAACTCCAGCTCCAGACTCTTGTCTCCCACTCTGTACAGGAAGAAAAGCAAAACAAAACAAACAGCATGGTACCTTTCTGGTGTAGTTGCTCCTAGGCCCTGCCAGACACACACTCGGACACTGAAACACTAATACCCAAGACGATCAGCAGCTTTGGCTGCATGTTTTACTGTTAGTTTATTAACAAAACAAACAATAAAGTAAAAAAAGACTAGGAAATAAAAACATAGTGGATGGAGGACATTTGACAAAACTGTCCCAATTACTACAAGTTTGTATCTTACCCACAGACTGAAATTCTCGAGACACCTCCTAGGCTTGTGAATCAGAGCCTGGTTAGGGGCTGACTGTCATGTACTCAAGGCAACGTCATGTCCAGCACTATATCCCACTAATTCCTGGGGATTGGGGCATCAGCCAGAAAGGATGGGTTCCTCTTTCATGTATCCACCAGCCGTGAGTTGAGGACATGGCCAAGCAAATGCATTTCTGAAATCCCTGTTGTTTTGATTACTTATCTTTATAGATATGCAGATAGACATATTTTTAATTTCTATCACTAATAATTAAGTTCATTTTGTAAATTGACTGACTCTCAAAGATTTTCAAATTTTAGCAACTTATAGTTCAAGAAGGAATATTTTAGTTTTCATATTGCTATCAAAATTTAAAAAGAACCATGCTGTTTTGGTCTGACCCTGGTTATGAGGATCAGTTGCTGCAGACACCTGAAATTACCTGTTAGCAGATTACCTAGGTAGATTATGCTACTCCACTCCACAGATAAAGTCATGAGATAACTCCAACTTGTCAGCCTAATAATGAGGAAAGACACCCTCCTTACCTTAGACCCAATGTGAGGGAAAGGGAGAATGCATTGGCATTATTTAGAAAGAGATGCCACAAATGTAGATCAGCTTAGTAGGATTTTCTTATAATATATATTAAATATTGTTTAATGTCAAGTTAAGATATTTTTTTTCTTTTAACAACTATTCTCACTTGAGGAAATCGATTATGAATGAAATAGTTGTCACTTAATGGGTTTATACATAATATTAAACATGCAATCGCATAGTACATTTTATATAGTCATTTTATAATTAAATAGTAAATAATCACTCTCCATATCTTAAAACTATCATTAAATGAGTTTCTTCAAAGTGACTACTTAATACATAATGTACACTTTCGTCTTATTCCACTTATCATCAATTGCTGAAATTTTTGACATTTGGCTCTATTTAGTAACTTTAAGACTGAAAAAATTACATTTACAATATATACTATAGCTTTGGCCAAAATATTATTTCATTGTAATATGTATTTATGATAATTGTTGGAACTTTATTTAATATCATAATATTAACAAAATAAACCACACCATGAAAATTCTAATTGGGAAAGCCAGTAATGAATAAATAATGGAAACCATATAGACATATTATTACATATACTCTATCATTTTTCTAAACTATAGTTTTTACTTTTAAACTTTATATTATTAATTTTAAATAATGTAATAAATACATTTTGCATTCACTCCTAGGCATGCAGTATTTTATATTCTTACAAGTTATCAAGTATAACTAATATTTTATCTAAAAATATATCTTTAAAGGGATTAATATTTAAATTTACAAATTTATATGCAATTTAGTAATCATGCAATACAGATGCATCTAATAAAGAATTAATATGAAAGAGGAGAATATTTTACATCAAATTGAGACAGGAAACAGGAATTGTAGAATGGATTCTTGCCTCAAGGAGATGTAATTTTAGTATTGATTTCAGTGCAGCTTCCAGTTAATGAATCGGGTTAGCTTGCTTGTCTATGGAGTAATGTTCCTGCAGTGGGTTAATAAATATTTTAGATGATTATATTCTATGTGGATTTGCAGAGCTGTTTTCTCATAATCTCTCTGAAATGGGATTTGAGAAGGCCTAAATGCATTAAATTGATGGAGAAGCTGGATTATGGTTACATGCACAGAGGCTACCCATGCAAGTGACTTGTGCCAGTGAGAGCTGTCACCCCCAGCAAAGAGTGGGACATGGTGCCCAAAGGAAATAGCAGGCTGAATCGTATACCTTGCTGCATGAGAGCTCCAACTCCAAACCAGAAACTATTTAGCAAGGTAAAATTGTTTTCCACCACGTCTGAGTCAGGATTGCAAGGGTGTGGATTATACCACTCATAGGGACTAAACCTGTGGTAATTGACAGAAAAAAAAAGAATATATTTAAATAGCAGTGAGAAGATTCTATCCAACATTTTTGCTGCAAAAGAAACAAAAGTAGGTAAGATTAAACAAAACCAGAAATGAGGCATTTTTATCACAAGATTTCATATGTTTGACAACAGTATGAATTTAAAATATCCATTCCCTATAGTTCATTTACACATTAATGTAAGAAGTGTCATTCTTCACTCTATTGCAATTGGAATAAGGACGTATGTATATTAATTAATAAATCATAGTTTAATGTAGGCATCTACATATACAGGACTCTCTTAAAATCTTTGTTAATACCTAGAAAACCACCAAAGCATCAAAGATTTTATTACATGAGTATTTTAAAGATGTAATAGTGGTGAAAGGAGAAAATTATAAAAAGTGTTGTTATATAATAGACATCATCAAGCTGACAGATATTGAAATAATCAATGTATATTTACGTATGTAAGGAACAGTATGTTGTATTTACAGATTTGTGAAATAAACTCAACTCTGACCATCAAAATCAGAAACTCTCACATTTTCATAAGGTCCTGGCATGCATGTAGATGTCAGATCACATCCCAATATATATGATGTCAGTGAATGTTAGAAACAGACAATTGAGGCTGCCTATTTGTTAATTCTGTGTTTGCAAATTTGTAATTCATTTGAATCATTGTGTTAAAAATAAAGCACATTTGTATCTTAAGGCCAAGTACTGATGATTTTTGAAATATTATTGATAATTTTCCAATAGTTCACAACTAATTTTCAAAATATTTCATATATATACATAAAGTGATTTATGGTAATTCAGTTATCAATTAAGAGACTCTACAAAATACCATTCCCATAGTTAAATGCATTTTGTTTAATTATTATGCTAATAAATTTTTTTCCCAATATCTCACATTTTAAAGCCACTCTTTTATAAACTAAATTAGTATATTAGACACATCTTTTAGGGAAGTATTTTACAAATCTTATTTTTTTAATCAAAGTTTTTCAGAATAATGTATTTGTCATTTCAGAGACCCTAATTTTCTTCACGAATAATCTTTTGATATTAAAAATTCAAAAGATCAAATGAACCATTTTCATCTTTTAAATGCAGTTTCAGAACATTCTTGTCTTAATAGTCTCTGCTTGACAAACAAAGAAGTGTTTTGTTTGGTGTTCTAAGTTGAACTGACACCCTGAACAGAAAGGTTGATTGAACAGTAATTAAACATTCTGATATGATTTGATAGGTGTTTCCCTACAATAGAACAGGCTTTGTTGGTAGATATTAATTTTATTTAAATCCTTTAATCTCTTTTAGACTAGTAAGAAGAGTCTGTGCTATTTAAAACATATTTCTGAGTGACAGAATATTGCCAATCATCTTATATACATTTTATTTGTTTAAAAATATTACTATTGTAAAGTATTAAAATCTTCTTTCATATGAAAGGAAATGTGATCTTTTGGATAAAAGAGGGTTCTGCAAATAGGAGACACATCTCCAGAACTTATAACCTAATTTCTTTACCTATAACCCAATTTATATACTTAACATAAAATGAGTAGTAAGACTTAACTCTCCAGAATGAAAAAAGGAATACTAGTATCATTATAATATTTAGGGATTGCTCATTAATTTGGCATAATGAAAGTACTGTACGAATAAGTTTGACTAATATGATTTCACCTAATCTGTATTTTTAATTGGCATATTTAAATGTTGGAAATTAAAATATTCCATTTTTATTCTTGAAAGCCTGTTAACTATAAGCATAAAGCTGGCTTGCGGAGTTAGATTTATTCTTTAAAAATTGAAGATCTTAGATACAGAAGCACAGATCATCATAAAAATTATCTATGTGCTATAACTAAGTTCTTAAGATTTTGGAGCCATGAACTTGAAAAAGACAATCTAGGTATGTTATAAGTTGAGTGGAAAGAGATGGTGTGGTAACGTCAGAGAGGTGGAAGCATAAATATAAATATAACTTCTCTTTCCAAATTATAGAAGTTATGTGCAAGGAACGAAGGAAGAAAGGAAGGAAGGAAGAAGGGCAGGAAGAAAAAGGGTGAGAATTGAGTCAAAGAAAGGAGAAGGGAAGGAAAAGGGAGAAGAAAGAGCAAAGGGAGAAAACCTCAGTCTTGCCTCCCCTGATCATGCCCCTTCCATGGTGAAGGATTCTCATAATTTAAATTGAAGAGAGTAATGAATGTAGGAAAACAGACACTTTAAGCAAACACTGCACATATTTCGCAAGATTATTTTCTGCTTAAAAAAAAATACAGAAGGACTATATGCCCAAAAGATGCAAACAGATATATTTCCTGTGTCTGCAGTTACATGATAATCTAGCAGTGACTGCATGAGTCACCTTGACTCTTCACATCTTGCTTCCAGGTAACATTTGCCCCTCACAGAGCCCACTGATTTCCATGTCTATTTTGTTCCTTTCACAGTTGTCAGTAGTTCTAATTCTGTTTCTATTTAATTTTCCCTAAGGCAACTATCTTCTATCTTCAACGTATATCTACCCTCTGCATTTCCAATAGATTTTGCTTCAATTAATATCTATATTTCCCTCCCAGTTCACACTCATATTCAAAACATGATTTGACTACAAATTTATATTTTTACACATAGATTTAGTTCCTTAATTGTTCATACTTCATACTTGATATAAAGTTGGTTTTCGACAATTCAGTATTGTGCTTGACAATACTCACAAAATCCCCAGTCCTAATTCACAATGGTCATCACATCTCCCCTTGATTATCCACTGCAGCTCCATCAATTTACACCATCTTTAAGTGAACAGCAGCCTACTAACACTTTGCTCATTGAGTCTCAACAGGCTTTGAGTCATCATTCTTTCTTCACATTCCATGACCTCTGTAACCTAATCTAGAAATAATTGTCAATTTACATTACTACACCTGGGGATCTCCAGCTGTTCTCCTTGACCATTGCTATAATATAATATGCTAGTTAAAGTTACGCAGTGTGCAGCAATAGGTTTATAAGGAGACTAGGTACGTTTAACTGAAATGTTTTCTTCCTCTCTAAATACTGTTGCTGATCAGTTTTAGTGTAGAATAATTCCTGTACTATCACATCTATGTATAAGAAAAGACTTCAATCATGCCCAAAGTCTTCACTAAGAAGAAAAATTCATCTCTTGGTATATAATTTAAGACTGCTTATATTGTGTTCCAAAATAGCATTTAAGAATTAATTCTATTTTTTCTTACAAACTATGATCTCCTGCATGTTGGGCTACTGAATCCTTAAAAATAAAAACCTTATTTGAAAAAACAGAATCTATCTTCTTATTCCTATCAATGTTTTTTCTCTCATGCCATTTATCCTGCAATGCCCCATAGTACTTCACAGCTGTTCACATCATATACTCCTCTTCAAGTTACACTGTCTAGGTATAACTTTTCTGATTTTCTATCTTGCTTGGGAGATAAGATGATAGAGACTGTTGTCAAATTCTGGTTTTCTATTTACATCCCTTGAAATTTTTTGAATAAAGCACCTAACTGAAACTTTATTTCCTACCTTCCTACTTATGCAATTTGCTGGAGTTTGGAATATGGGCAGAATATATCTTAATATTTCACTTAAGAATTTTTGTCATAAAATGTGTTTTCCAACTTCCATTAGGAAAGGTGATGAGTAAAAATGTATTACCGGAGATCTAGGCCCTTTCCCCTTCTCTAGGGGACCAAGGATATCTCTCTTTGAGTCATCCTTGTTTCCTAGCTTCTCTGGTAGTGTGGATTGCAGGCTGGAAATCCTTTGCTCTATGTCTATAATCCATATATGAGTGGCACATGCCGTGTTTGTCTTTTTGTGACTGGGTTACCTCATTCAGAATGGTTTCTTCTAGTTCCATCCATTTCCCTTCGAATTTCAAGATTCATTGCTTTTTTTCCACTGAGTAGTACTCCATTGTATGAGAGTACAACATTTTTTCTATCCATTCTTCAGTTGAGGAGCATCTAGGTTGCTTCCAGGATCTGGCTATTACAAATAATGCTGTGATAAACATCGTTGATCAGATATCTTTGTTGTATGAAGGTGCATCATTTGGGTACAGGGTGGAATTGCTAGATCTTGTGGTAGACTGATTCCCATTTTTCTGAGTAATCACCATACTGATTTCCTAAGTGGCTATACAAGTTGACATTCCCACCAGCAGGGGAGGAGTGTTCCCTTTTTCCATATCCTCTCCAGCATAAACTGTCATTGCTTTTTTGATTTTAGCCCATTCTGACAAGATGGTATCTCAGAGTTATTTTGATTTGCATTTCCCAGATGTCTAAGGATGTTGAGCACTTTCTTATGTGTCTTTCAGCCATTTTAGATTCCTCTATTGAGAAATCTCTATTTAATTCTGTACCCCACTTTTTAATTGGATTATTTGGTGTTTTGGAAACAAACTTCTTGAGTTATTGTAAATTTTGGAGATCAGCCCTCTGTCAGATGTGGGGATGGTGAATATCTTTTCCCATTCTGTGGGCTGCCGTTTTGTCTTGCTGACTGTGTACTTTGCCTTACAGAAAGAAGCTTCTCAGTTTCAGGAGGTCCCATTTATCAATTGTTGCTCTCCATGTCTGTGTTACTGGTATAAGGTTCAAGAAGCAGTCTCCTGTACCAATTCGTTCAAGGTTATTTCCCACTTTATCTTCTGATAGGTTCAGTGTGGCTGGCTTTATGTTGAGGTCTTTGATCCATTTGGACTTAAGTTTTGTACCTGGTGATAGACTTGGATCTGTCTGCAGTGTTCTACCTACCAGCATCCAGTTATGCCAATACCATTTGTTAAAGATGCTTTCTTTATTCCATTGTATAACTTTTGCTTCTTTGTCAAAAATCAGGTATTTGTAGCTGTGTCTGTCAATATCAGGGTTTTGAATTGGATTCCATTGGCCTACCTGTCTACATTGGTGCCAATACCAAACTGTTTTAGGGACTATAGCTCTATAATGGAGCTTGAATTCAGGAATAGTGATGCCTCTGGAAGTTCCTTTATTGTATAGGGTTGTTTTGGCTATCCTGGGTCTCTTGTTTCTCCATATAAAGTTGAGTATTTTTCTTTCAAGGTCTATGAGAATTACATTGAATCTGTAGATTGCTTTTGTCAAGATAGCCATTTTTACTATGTTGATCCTACCTATCTAAGAGCTTGGGAGATCTTTCCATTTCCTGGTATCTTCTTTACTTTCTCTAAAGACTCAAAGTTCTTGCTCTACAGGTCTTTCATTTGTTTAGTTAGAGCTATCCCAAGATATTTTGTGTTGTTTGTGGCTACAATAAAGGGTGATGTTTTCTCTGATTTCCTTCTCAGCCCATTCATGATCCGTATATAGTAGGGCTACTGATTTTTTTTAGTTAGTCTTGTATCTTGCCACTTTGCTGAAGGTGTTTATCAGCTGTAGTAGTTCCCTGGTAGAGTTTTTCGGGGTCACTTATTTAGACTATCATATCATCAACAAACAGTGAAACTTTGACTTCTTCCTTTCAGACTTGTATCACCTTGATTTCCTTTTGTTGTCTTATTGCTCGAGCTAGAATTAACATATAATATTGAAGAGATATGGAGAAAGTGGATAGCCTTGTCTTGTTCCTGATTTTAGGGGATCGTCTTTTTTTTTCCATTTTGTTTCATGTTGGCTGTTAGTTTACTGTATGCCATTTTTATTGTGTTCAAGTATTTCCCTGTTACCCCTAATCTCTCTAAGACCTATATCATGAAAGGTTGTTAGATTTTGTCAAAGGATTTTTCAGCATCTAGTGAGATGATCATGTGGGGATTTTTTACAGTTTGTTTATATAGGGAATTACATTGATAGATTTTTCATATGTTGAAATGACCCTGCATCCCAGGGATACAGCCTACTTTATCATGGTGATTTATTCTGATATGTTCTTGAATTCAGTTTGCAAGGATTTTATTGATTATTTTTGCATGTATATTCATGAGGAATATTGGTATATAGTTCTCTTTCTTAGTTGTGTCTTTTTGTGGCTTGGGTACCAAGAAATTTTTAGCCTCATAAAAAGAGGAAACAAGCAGGACTCTAAGAGAGACATACATGGTCCCCTGGAGAAGGAGAATGGGATAAGTTCTCCTGAGTCAATTGGGGGCATGTGGTGATGGGAGAGGGAGCTAGGAGAATGAGAAAGGGAGAAGAGGTCGGGTAAGGAGGACATGGGGGTTCAGGAAGGTTGAGTTGGGGGAAGAATAGAGGACAGCAAGATAAAAGATACCATAATAGTGGGAGCCATTACAGGTTTAAAGAGAAATCAGGCACTAGGAAGTGTCTGGAGATCTACAAGGATGACAACAGCTAACAATCCAAGCAACAGTGGAGATGCTAACTTAAATGCCCTCCCCTGATAATGAGAAGGATGACTGACTTATATGCCATCCTATAACCTTCATCCAGCAGCTGGTGGAAGTAGAAATAGACACCCACAGCTAAACACTGAACTGAACTGGAATCCAGGTGCAGAGAAGGAGGAATGAATAGCAAAAGGGTCAAGACCAGGCTAGTGAAACCCACAGAAACAGCTGACCTGAACATGTGGGAGCTCTTGGACCCCACATTGATAGCTGGGAAACCAGCATGGGACTGATCCAGACCCCATGAATTTGGTTATCAGTGAAGAGGCCTCAGAAATCTATGGGGCCTCTCTTAGTAGATCGGTACTTATCCCTAGCAAAGGAATAAACTTTAGGAGCCATTCTAAATAGAGTGATACTAGACACATGGGGGAGGGCCTAGGTCCTATCCCAAAGGATATGACAGACTCTGAAGACCCCTTATGGAATGCCTTACCCTCTCTGGAGAGCAGAAAGGTTATGGAGTATGTAGGGTGTTAGTGGGGGTAGCTGGGGAGTAGGGAAGGAAGAGGGAACTGGGATTGACATGTAAAACAATCTTGTTTCTAATGTAAATAAAAATGGAGGGAAAAAACAATCATAGCTACATATATCCATACTGTGTTTAGAGGGATTATTCCACAGCAGATGGTGGAGAGCCATCATGTGGATGCTGAGAATGGATCCCAGGCCCTCTGCATGAGTAGTACATGCTTTCAACAGCTGATTTATCCACTCCAAATGTCTGCTCATATTCCAATCTAGGCATGACTGTTTATCATTGGACCCTTGACTCTTTTGCCTTAGAATGGGGACATAAAGAAACACAAAGCACATTTCCTATTTCCTTTATAGATGAGTGGACTCCAACTGGGTGACAATAAGCTAGGCTCAGGTATCCTTTTCTTCAAGAAGATAATGTCCTAGGGATCCCAGTATACATTCTTCGGCTCTTGAAAAACAGGGTATAAAAGGTGCAGCTATGTTTGACAGTGAATTCTGGGTCCTGAGTAATGTAAAACCACTAACTTCTACCCTACACCTTGCGTGTGGATCTTGTGAGCATTCTTCCTCTTTTAAATGGCTTCCTTCACTTTTGCCCCTTCATTCTGAGAGTTAATTCGGCATCACTTATCACAGGAAAATATCTAACATGAAAGTCTTCCTTTTCTTGAAAGTAATTGTCCGTTTTTTGTGAAGGATATCATAATTATCTTCCACTAAACTGAACCACCCAATTGAATTGTTGTCCAAAGATGTACTCCCACAAAACATTTTCTCTCTTTCAATTAGGAGGGATAATCTGATGAATATAAATTTTAAAACTATAAGAATCAGTTCCCAGGATCTTAGTCCAGTGCTTCCTTTCACAAACAGTTATGCCACTTCTCACTGTGTGGTTTGGTTAAGTTATTACCCAGGGAAAGCTTTGGTGAGGAGAAATGGTCAGATAACATCAGGCAACACTCTAGATCAGAGGTTTCAAGGGATGGACCAGGATGATGATTAATATTGGACACCATCTTACATCTGTTTTATTTCATTTATCTCTCACTTTCACCCTTCTACTATTCCCCTAATCTCTCATGGTTTTGCTAGACATATTATGTTTAAACAAAGGTACTAGGTTTAACTGGGGGAAAAAAGAAAGTGAAGTATTACCGGTTCCATGGTGAGGATTACAGAGCACCTGTGTCAAGCTTTCACTTAATAAAAAAGCAATTTTTTTCTCTTTTCCATATCTGTGGGACTAAGACCATTAGGCCATATTTAACATTTCATATTTAATTCTTTCAATATAAATCAATGCACATTTCTCCTTTGCTATTACATTGCAAAGCAATGCATGCCATGCAGTGTCTGATTTAGCTTTGTGTATTTAAAATTGCTAAAGCATGTTGTTAACATAGGTATTTAAAATGCTTTCAGAAACTCTGGTGTTCCTCCTACATTATTTTTTATTCATGTGTGGCCAATTGTCTAATCTGTGGACAACCCTGTTTATGCATATTTTCTCCTCAAACCTAGTCATCTTTCTCTGTGAAATCTTCATGATCATGTTTTTCCTGAAGTCCACTTTTGCCTATTTCAGCTTCTGACAGGATTATTATCAACACTGTCACCTCTATTAATTACTGGATGCTTCTTTCCTCTTACCCTTCTCCCTATTGCTTATGGCTTGGTCACAGCTCTCAGAAACCCATTTTGTCTTTAATCACCTAATACTCTCACGAATAAACACTATGCTAGTGACTTCAAAACTCTCAACTTAAAGCCATAGGTTCTCTGTGTGCACTCTATATAATTCTATGAATATTGCCTAGATGGCTACCAACTGCATACTGAAAGTGTTTAAAAGGAAAACACAATAACTTCTAACACATTATTTCTCTGTTTTAATTTCTCTGCATTCTTACAACAAAGTTTATTCCCATATTTTCTTGATCTCTTTCCTTCTCTTGAATACAAGCTACACTAGAGACATGTTCATGTTTTGTGAACTGCTTTTATGGTGAATTACATTAGCTTTCCTTGCACTTTGATCTTATTCTCAAATCAGGGACTTCTTTATAAAGGTGATTTCTCTTGTTTCTTATGTTGTAGATGTTGGACAATTTATTTTGCAAAATAATCCTTATATTAACTTATGAATCACTCCATTTCTTTTTAAAATCAACCAATTTCTACAATCCAATGATTTATTAGAATATTTTTGTCATTTTCATAAACTTTGAATTCAAAATAAATTTATGAACTTTATCATGCTATAAAGAAAATTATATTACAATTAATGGAGAGTAAATAGTTTTATATTATTACATATAAGTTTCTTACTTCCACACATTTAATTACCTTTCCCTATAACATCTTTAAGCAAAAATGATTACCTTATTTTAAAATTTTAATTCATATTAGTTGTTACTTCATCATTATTATCAAATAACAAATAAAAACCTTAAATTGTATTATGATAGAATCTAATCTAATACAAAACTTGAAATTTTAATTGTGGTCACTGCACCACTCCGAGTTCTTTATTCAGCTTTACTCTGCTTAATTACTGCGATTATGCTTAACTTTTTATTATCATGTAATTTAACTGAGGATTTGAGAACAACTGATCTCACACTATGTTTCAACTGAGATTCTAAGTTTAAAAACTCCAATTCTGGTATTTAAAATTTTTATTTATATTTTAATGGCTTGTGAATACAATATTATTTTGATGATGATAATTATTAGCTAAGGATTTATTTAACTTTTGAACAAAAATTCTCAAAAATTTCTTAAAGAAAACAAGATTAATACAACACTATAACATTGATTATCCTTATATTTGTGGTAATAAAATTATGTTTCAGGGAAGAAAACTGTAGTAAATTTCCAAGGCATTTACCTATGTTTTTAGTGGACTTGGAAAAGTGGTGAATCATAAAAAGAATGCCCATGTTAGAATATTTTTAAATAATCAGATGGCTATTGATGCACACTTTTATAATACTTTTGTCTTTTCAAGTCTTTATACATGATGGCAGATGCTTATGGTGACTGGATGCCATGTCTTCAGCTGCACTTTTGTTTATTGTTTATTTATTTTTAAAGGTCATTGCTACTCAGTTAAGCCATGTCCTTTTCCAACACAGATGATTCAACCATGTTTGTGCCAACAAGACCATCATGTACCCCAATGGGTTTAAAGCTTAGCATTTACTTAAGAGGCAAAGCAGAGGAGATAATTTCATCAAAGCTTTACCTGGGCAAGCAGCCACAAACAAAGTACCATTTCTCTACCAGAAACCTTGGTGGACTGAGAAGCACAAGAGCAACTTTATTTATAAGGAAGCAAGCTATCATTGACCTGAGGGATGTATGAAGTGCCCTAGTGGACAGAAGAGCAGACTGAAATACAGACAAGAAAGAAAATAGCTTCCCAAGGCATAGAAAAATCTGATGATATTGTGATTTGTCCTGTTCAGACTATGCTGTTTTAATGATCTCCCTGCAAAGAACAGATTCAAAAATGAGAGTTTTTCCAGCCACTGAAAGTAAAGCATGCCTTCCACTAAAATTATAGATTTAACATGAGGCATACTAAAGTAGGATGACTCCAGACTAACTAAATTTAAATAATGAGCTCCAAAAAGTGAGAAATTATTACCACTTCATATTGTGCCATCCAGTCCAAATATACGCTACTAAGCTCTGTTAGCTTACCTTGAATTATTACACATAATCTAAGACTGTTATTATCATTAGTATAAAGGATTCTGATTCCCAAAATCCAAAGAAGGCTGGAGCCACATACTTCAATAAAAATCCAACTCAGCTGGCATAACAGTCTTTATCATTTCCCCAGAGGAAATCAAAGACAAATTCTTGTGGTCAAATTAAATTTCCATTAACAGAGGAATATTTTTTTCTAATTTTCCAACCATCCTCAAAATGAGAAAATTATCCATTTTCACTTAGAACAGAAGATACCTTTTAATGCATTTGAATCCTACATTTTTTGGAGCCAAATCATCTACTAAATGAAAATTTTAATGACATCTAACGATGTTATCAGAACACACAAAAATTCACAAACATTTGTGAAAAGATTGTATTTAATTAATAAGCACATTAGGTGACATCCAATTTCTTTAAAAAATATTCTAAAACTAATGTTTATTTTGTATGTACTACTAAGTGGCCGAGTAATGCACATGCTCAAATTTTAAAATTACTTTATTATGCATAGATTTGAAATATTTAATTTTCAGATTTATTCATTTATTTTTGTTTGTGTGTTTGTATGGACACAAGTGCCATATCATGTGTATGGAAGTCAGAGGAAAACATATGGTAGTAAACTCCCTCCCACTAAGATCTTACATCTAGGGATCAAACTCAGGTTTGGCAGAGACTGGCTGTGTAAACTGGTCTAGCTCCTTGTCCATGAACTTTTGGGGAATATTTATTTTCATCTGAACTCAGAAATTGTTTTAGTAGTATTTTGTTCTCAATTTTATGGCATTTTTCTGAATTATAACAATTTTGTTCATGAGATAGAGTATTCTTTATATGCTCAGTAAAAGTCATCTCTGAATCCATTATGAGTTGGTAAAGTCTTAAATTTTAGGACTCATAACACTCTCTGGGAGAAAATAAGACATAGTAAAGGAATTAACAAATCAATAGACTGAAAAATAACTTTTAAGGTAGGTTGTTGATTAGGCAAAAGCTTTTACAAATAACGTTCCGCAAAAATGAAAATAGGAATTAATATTAAACATTATTTGTACTATAGCAAATTATCAACCATAATGTCAAACGGTTCTGGGGAAAGCACCATATCTAACACACATCTGCCAAAATTGCTGGTATGTAAACAAGCCACAGCACCGTCACATGTGCTGCTAGTACACATACCACAAACACGGTTGCAGTGTCTGTGTGAAAATACCGATGTCTTCCTCAAGTTAAGTCTGTACAGTTAACTTTTATTACCTTGCTATTGCATTAAAGAAATAGACAAAATGCCCTAGAATAGAGTTTGCTCCACTTTCACCAAAATCATAGTTTTTTTTCAGCAAACTACTGCACTACCACATAGACCTGCATCTGAGAAAATGCTTCATGAATATAATCTGCTTATATGTGGCAAGTGTTCTTTCATATGTATGATGTTTTGTTTACTTTTATAGTTTCTTGTTTTTTATTGATTTCCTTAATTCTGAAACTTGTTAGTCATAAAATTTATATTGTATTCAACTCAATACTTTATATAATTTGTGTGTTCTTAAATAATTGAATTTTCTGAAATAAGGATGGCTAGTATTTGAGATCATCTGATCATGAATTAGGTTTGTATGAATTAATTGTGCAGCTGAATATGAGACACAGAATCCTATGTAGAATTTTTAACTTGTCCATGTCTAAGACAATTTAAAAATTATTTTGTTTGTTAGGCCACAGCTCTGTAGTAGGATACTTAAGCAGCATGTGAACACCCTTCAGTTCATTTCCTTGAACTGAAAAAGAAGAGTTTCTGAGAAAAACAATTCCCTAGCTACAAATTACTGCAAGTGCTTTCCAAATCATTAATGAGCAGGATATTAATTAAGGCTGTTCTATGTCTTCTATACTAAGATGCAGAAGGTTTCATTATGTAAAATATGATATGATGAGGCTGAAGTTGATGAAGTTAGATTATGATTAAGAAAGAATGACAGAAAAAAAGAAACACTATATAATCTAGGAAATAACAACACACCAGTTCATAAAATAGATAATTTTCCACAAAATAAACAATTTAACATATCTATATTTTGTTCAATAAAATTGACCTCAATGCATAAAACTTAACTGTCATTTATGCGCTCATGATAATATTTGAAAGAGCAAATAGACACTATTATAACATATTAGCTCTATATTAAAATATTCCTGATACAATTAAGGTGACTTAATTCCCACTTATAATTCAACTTCCACATTGTAAGTACTGTCAAATTTTCATGCAGTCAGTATAATTTATGGCATTGTATAACTGACCACTTTGGTCTTTTCCAATGTAGATGTTTATTGACTTGAGTTAAATAGAACATAATGTTAAAAATAACCTTACATTAGTTGTTTTTTGTGGTTTTGTTTTTGTTTTTGTTTGTTGTTGTTTTTACCTTACTGTGAGATAGCTCAACTTTAATGAACTTCTAGGCTTCTCTCCCAGTCTTCCCATAATAAGCTTATGGGTATTTCTAAAATAAGCAATGGCCATCTTTGTAAGAAGTCAGTTCTCTAGTTAATCCAACCATCTTCCAACAATTCAAGTGAAAATTCTCGTCACTTGTCTGCGTTTCTCATTATCCTGCATTCAGTCAGTTACCAAACACTTTCCTGTATTAGTTCTTCAGAGTGACTTGAGTTCTTTTACTTATTTTTTTTTGAGGTCTCCATTTCATATTGCATTTATTCCTATAATAACTGTATTCTTAAACAAAATCTTTTAGGTCCTCATATACATTTCTTTTGTGCTACCTTACATATGGGTACAAGGAAAATATTCCCATACTCTATTTTTCTTTCATTATTTAATTTAAAATACAGTAAATCAGTTTTACCTTCTGATCTATTCGAAACTTTTCCCTAAATTTCAAAGCTGTAAATGCTGTCATGGTTGTGATTATTAATTCTATGAAAACTCCAAACAAACCAACAAATAATTAATAATTTATATTAATATTATTGTGTCACATGGCAATCATATTAACACCTCCACACTGTGTTTGATATTACTTCCAAATGAAATGTTTTTTCTATTACAGCCAATTAATTAATGTTTTCTTTATACTAAGGATAATCTCCTATTTGATGATTCAACTAGAAAAACTATGCTATGTTTATTTCAGACTCCACCACTTGAAATGCTCTTTCCACTATTGTATATTTAATAACATTTTCTTTATCTGTTTTTGGCTAACTTACATATTTGCATAATAGACCCCATAAAAGAAGGAATTATGCATGCAACTATAATTTTGTATCTCCTGCAACACTAGAGAAATATTGAAAATGAATAAGTCCTAGGTAAATAATACTACATCATTCAGCCTCTGTATTCTGAAAAGTAAAATCCTATAACACCTGGTTCATTGATACTTAGAGGGTGTGGCAAGACTGCACACTGAAGACTCAGAGTGGAGCTGCATTCTTAGTGAATAATGACAATAATGTTTGCCACTAAATGATACATGCAGTATCTTAGGTATCATGTGCAAATGTAGGACTATCAAATGATGAATTTAATTATCTATTCTCATTTTGATTTTTCTAAGCAAGTACAAAAATTGGTATCATCGGAATTTGATAAACAGTATTTATCTTGAACACTGATTAAGTTCCTACCTATTTGTGTTTTTTTCCAAAGCAGGGTATTTTCCACAAGTATGGATGTTATTAATCTCATTATCTTAAATTCAGATCTAATAAAACATGTTGAGAATTAAACCGTTTTTCTATTGTATCTAGTTAAAAAGTTTCCCTAAAAAAAAAAATCAAATGCCTGAACTAACAATATGCCTAAGTGACTGGTAAAATCAGTAGGAATTTCCCCTGTAAGATGTATTTTTATTTACAAAAAGAGAAAATATTAACCTTAGACAAGTGCTTGATACTGGACTCACTGTAAATGCATATCATAATTAAGGGACCAGATAATATTTTCTAATATCACAAAAAAAACAAAAATTTCTGAAAGTAGCTGCAGTGATACAGGACTAAGAAACAACAAATCTCTTCAGGAGACTACAGAGCATGGACAGTAATATCCACCCATTAGCCGAATCTTGGCTATGAATGAAAGCACAGCTTTCAGCTGTGCATAGAGAGACAAGAGTCTAAGCCATTATTCAGCTTTTTCAGCCACAGCTCTCCTACTACTGGTAATCATTGTTGATAACACAATCTCTGAGCATGAAGCGAAGCCATGCATGTAAACACTGCAGGCTCACAGGAATGTAGGGCTGACTGGGAATTCTTTTTACACTCAGGAATGCTAAGTACAGGGAGATGAAAAGGCTGTATAAAATGTGTATTGTATTTTCCCTGTTCTGAAAACAATACTAAAAGAATTCTGCTCTATCTCTGATAACACAGCAGAAGATTACCTCTGCCTGGCATTTTCCAGTTCAGTGTGCTTCTAAGTGCCTAAAAATTAAACTGGATGCCTAAACAAAAATGCAGCTAACAGTTGTCTGGAGAGAATGGATCACAAAATCTTGTCTATGGTGTTGCAGCTCTGTGACTGGGTCTCTCTGTATATCTCTGTTTGTGCTTGTCTGTCTCTCTTCATCCCTTTCTCTGAAAATACTAAAATTAGTATTTTGTAATACTTGCATGTATTTATTAATGAGATATATGTCTCAATTATTTTAATTAATATGACAAACACATTATAAATTATTATTTTATGCAAATATTTTAAGATTTTTCTCTTATACACTATACATACACTCTTGATAGAAAGCATTCGGGGTAGATATTAGGTGAAAAATTGAATATGCAGCATATTTACACATTAGGCTATTATTTATGTACTTATGATATTTGAGATTGTAGAAATTTCCAATTGTAGTCATTATGATTTTATTAGTGTTTCTTTATATTAGGTTTATTTGATTATGAATATTATATTAATATTTCTTACAAATAATAGTTTTTTTCTTGTTAATGAAAATGCATGTGCCTTGATATCCATATTTTCTATTGTATGTGGATAAAGGCTATATCCACAAGTACATGCATTTTTTCTGCACATGAGTGCATATACAGACATGTAAATACATTACTATTATTTGTCTCTCAAAAGTTCTATGGAGTTACAGAATATATTTTCACAAGAGCATTTTTGTTAGTTTCCCGTTCATGTTAAAAGGTTTTACTTCTTCCCAGCCAGTGAAACAGGACTCGTGCTCATGAAATGAGGCAATAAAAGGCCATCTGTGTCTGTTCATTTCTAAATTATCAGTCCTTTAATTTCTCAAAATATTTTTTGTAATAGCTTAGCTACCTGTTTCATAAAACAAGTAGACTGCTTCAACATGTTCCAGTAGAGTTGTTTCCTGGATTACAAATATCTTGCAAATAATATCACCCCTATCTTCTGCTTTTAACATACAAACATCTTCCATACAAATCTCTTAGTTTATTTAAAAGAATTCAAATTATTCCTTCCTGGATGTCTTTATAGAAATTTCTAAACATTACATTAACAATTGTATTTATAGGGTGTTGATCCATTTTTAATGATACTTCACTAGAGTTTATAAAAACTCAAAAGTAGTAGCAGCATTGCACCTGTATTCTAATAAATGGCTTTTGTTGCACGTTGTATAATTCATGTTAATTACTTAACAAGATATTTACTAGGCTGTTTTTATTTGTGAACTTTTTTCACAGCTTTAAGTAACTCCTATTTCTGTGTCAAGTAAAAGCTTTATTTTAGGACTGTTCTGCCCTGACAACATAAACCCAGTGAAACTTTTCCTCAGTTTCATGTGTATACAGTCAGTTACATTAAATAAAATCTGTATTTAAAAAATTACAAAGGCTTTAATATGTGCCTTTGACATTCTTTTTAATGTCATTAATTTATTTCACATCCCAAATGCAGTCTCTCCACCCACTCCCTCCCCATTTACCCTCCAGCTGCTTCTTAATCCACCCTTCCTCTATATTTGCTCATAAAAGAGTAGGTCTCTTATGGGCATAAGCAAAGCATGGCATACCAAGCTGCCTTAAGACCTAGCATTGCCCTCTGTATTCAGGCTGGGAAAGCAATCTAGCAATCTAGTTCCTAAGAGCCAATCAAAGCACCAGGGACAGACCCTGCTCATTGCCAGGAGTCCCAAAGTAGACCAGGCTACCCAACTGTTACATATGCAGAAGGACATTCTTCATAACTATAGTATCTCTGCTTCTTCCTTTATACCTACAGTTCACAATTTCTCTTTTATTGTCTTTTAGAGAATTACTTTCTTATGAATGTACATACTTACCCTTTGAACACTACACTGTGGTAATTATCTACAGTAAATTCAATAAATTAGTATATTTTATTCTATAAAATTATTTACTAGTTCACCTTAATCTTATTAATGTTTTCTTTACCTACTGTTGTAACATGGACTTATAATTCCTGAAAGTTTTCAATTAAATTAATATTTTAGGTAATAATTCGGGTGAATTAAAGGAACAGTTTTATTTTATTCATAATAATTTAGGCAAAGAGAATATCAGCTACAAGTCTTTGGGAAAGATAATAAGTAGCATATTTTATAAACAGGTCTATAAATGTGCACATAACATCACATAACAGTACTCAAAGTAGCATTTCTTCATTTTTTTTCCGGACAATGTAAAAAAAATATATAAAATTTGAAACTATCAGATTTCTAAACAGATTTCTAATAAATATCAGCATTTATGAAAAAATGGCCAAAATGTGGGTAGTAGAATAATGACAGAGATATTCAGAAACCATGTTTCATAGTAGTCTTTCAGAGGGAGAAAACAAACTCAAATTGCCTTGACTATCACATTGTATCTATTTAATAGTCTGAAAATGAGGGACCACATGCCAGCCAAGTATGTTAGAGTCCTTCCTATAGTTGGAGACTCCAGGCTTTAACCTTACTTCTCACTGCATAAAGGAAATCTCCTGATGCCTAACTCTTGTTTTGTGTACCATGTTGTCATTAGTCTGGCTTCAATTCTGTGATCACATGACTTGAGCAGGGTTGTTAGATTTACTAGAATTTATTTTTATATATTTATATAAATATATATTTAACATTATTAATTTGTCAAGAATCTAGAACCTCAGAAGATATTGTGTTTTTGAAATAATAAATGACTTGTTTTTGGCATGTAAATTAGTTTTCCTAAATGTCACACTGCATTTAGATCTTATTTACAGACAATGCCTGTCTTTATACTGAGTTAGATTTTTGCTTGAAGGTTTTAAAAAAGCTTACTTCTTTGTACTATTAAACAACACAGTTATATTTCAAAGATCTGGTTGAACATTATGTTAATGATTTGTGCCCTTTAATATTTTATCTATTTGCAGAAATCATTTTCCCATTGTTTTTTAGAATTGGACTTAGCACACTCATCACCTCTCTACTTTGTAAATCTAGTCATTATATTTTTAATCATCTTGACTTGTTAGGGAAAGCTTCAATTGATGGAAAACATCCCAGAATGGAAGGGTCAGGAAAAGTTTGATTAAATTTATTGATTTCTCTATTGTACTACATTAAGTTGTCAACAGTGAATCTCAGGAGAATGAACACATACATTGTCCGACCAACTAGAATTGACCACAGTGTTCTTCCCTTCTTCACATAGGGGAAATTATTAAGTATCTTCTGTTTAATATAAGGTGTCCTATTATAATTTTAAAATTAATTTTGTTATTCATTTTTATTTAACGGGTCTTATTATATGTCACAATATTTAATAAGTAGGGGAATTATTAGGTTTCATATTTTTTTTCTTCATGGCTTAAGAAGAGTTGGGAAAATATTGCTATCTGATAATATTTCATAATAGATAATTATATTCTTTGAGTAATTTCATAGCATCATAAAATACTATACTATACTATAGTATACTTACTTGAAGCAAACTTGATAAATTCTCATCTAAGAACATATCCTTTTATTTATGCTATAATCCTAGCATGTGGGAGACTCAGGCAAGAAGATTACCAATTATCAAGGCTTGAGGAGAGACTCTTCTACAAGTGAATTTGAGGACAAACTGGGCAACTGTATGAAAATGACTTTGCTATTCAGTAAACTCTTGTGGCAGTCACTGCCAAAAATACACCCTATGAGGTTATCAGTTTTCTGACAAACAAAAATCTTAAGGTCACAATATGCTGTAGATAGTTCTAAATGTTAAATAATTCTAGATATAATTGCATAAATAAAGGAAGTATTTCTCCTAGTTTAAAAACCAATAGCTTGGTCTGGAGAGATGGCTCCTTGCTTAAGAGGAATGGATACTCTTCCAGAGGACACTAATTTGAATCAACCACCCACATGGTTGGGTGTAACACTCTTTAATTCCATGTCTAATACTCTATTCTGGCTTCTGTGACGTTTGCTTTCTATTCCCTTTTGAGAAGGATGGGATGTTCATGATATCTGATATTCTAGAAAGCTAAAACCCCTACTGTAAGAACAGTGCTGCTGGTGAAACATCCCAGAAGCCTTAAAATGAGTTCTTTTAATCTTTCCTTATTCATAGCAATCAAACACACACACACACAACACACACACACACACACACACACACACACACACAACACACACACACACACACACACACACTCACACACACACACACACACACACACAAATTTGTTCACAGACATATATTTAGATGACTATATATATGGTCAGGTTTCCTATTAAACACAAATAAAACTATGTTTATTGAAATAGGTTCTGAACCTATCACTAGCCTTTCAGAAAGTAACTACCAATTTTTTGATAAGGTTTCTATCTTAGAAAAAAATTATATTACTATTAGAATAACTTATTAATATTGTAACTAGGGAGAGTATGTCATGATTTAAAATTGTCCAGTAAGGAAAAACTTCTGTATCAGTGAAAAGAGCTCAACAATTAGTAAACTATCAACATCCACTGTGACTGATAACAATGAAATCATCAAGTAACTGAATTATTTATGACACATTTTCTTCACAGACATTTTTGCATGCATTTATCTTTAGAAAACACTTTGCTCTTGTTTAGATTTCAAATTATTCTCATGACATAGGATTAATTGGATTTTGAGTTTAGAAATACTTCCTATAACTTGACAAAACTCAATTGTTCTGCCATGCTAGCTTTGCTCTAGCCCTCCCTGTTGTTTTCAAAATCTACTTCTTACCTGTCCAGCACAGCTATGCATTAGCATTTTCTGCCTGGACAGATGCAACCCCCTCTGTGACTTGTTCTTTCCCTTCCCTTGGAAATGTAGTTGAGTGACAAGCTGAAGTCTCCTCACCCTGAATTACAGAGACAGCTCCAGTTAGCTTCCCAAATGCTGTATTCAGAGATATTTTGGAATACTTTGATGTTGACTGCAGCTGGGATATTAATCCATGAAGATTAACTAGTGATAGAAAACAAATACTCCTTCATCTACACAGGATATTTATAAATAAGCTGTATATTTCTAAATAACATACAATATTCCTGAGAAAATATGAAATTTAAAAACTAAAACAATTGAATGCATTTTCATTATTTTACATTCACACCAATTGGTACCTTTAATGCCATTAAGTCATTATTCATGGATATGAAGTGTCAGGATTACTGTACACAAACAGTAAAAATTTGTTAAGAACATATTATATGGAACCTACAAATAGATTAAAAGAGCTTGATGAAGTGATAGGAATGATAATATCCACTGATTTATAGTGTATTGATGAAAACAGACTTAAATTATGGATAAGGAAGAAATAAAAAAATAATGAGAATTATTGAAATGTAGGGCTTTCTGACTCCAACTTAATAACATTTGAAGAAAATTAACTTCAACAATAAACTGATTAATGTATTAATGTATTTAAAGTTGATAATAATATACAGCAATATATTGTTTATTTAATTTGCCTAAAAGTGTTTTATTTTGTAGATTTAAAAATATTTAATAATAATCATCTATGTATTATGCAAATTTTAAGACAGTAATAAATTGGTTGCCATGAAGCTTTTTAACAGATTTCAACATAAAACAAAAATTAATTTTATTCTTAAAACTAGAATCTGCTTTTGAAATTATACAATGGTTTTTCTGGCAGCCTTTGTATGGCTACCAAGACCTCATCTGTACAGTTACATTCACCTGAGAGTGGCTTTAAACTGAGGATTAGCAGGAAAATGGCTCAGATTTCAATGCTGCATTGAAAAACTGAAGTTTATCCTATGAACTATTTATTAACAAACTGCCTATTTTTAAAATAACATGCTAAACGTTAAAGCTGTTACTTTTAAGTAAAAATCAGGAATATTTCATTTTAAATGTTTCTTTTAGATTTACAGATCAGAGGCAAATAGTTCACATGTGATAAACAAGCTAAAGGTTTGTGACTCAGTAAGACTAGTGCTAAAAGCCTCAGGACCATCTGCCTACAGACAGCTAGTCATGAGGTATATAATACTGAAACATGAAACATACAACACCTTTTCATACAAAATTAAACTGCACTCACAAGAGAGAAAATGTCTGATATAAATGGTTCATTTAAGTATTTTAAATGTTTTAACTGACATTATCAGGGTTACAGGAAATATTAATAATCAGCAGACATAAACATACAAGGTACATAATTTCTTTTCTTACTAATATTTTAACTAGAAAGTTTATTTTTGTAAGAACTTTCAAAATTTTTTCATTTGTGGGCTTTCTGCCTTCCGACCTAAAAAGTAAGAAATATCCTGAAATATAGAGTATTGTATCGACAAATAAGAGTTTTAATAAATGTACTTACAATGTGCATACCACATAATTCTTAAAGCAACTGAAGTATGTTTGGAAATCAACTATTTTATTTTTATCTACATTATCCAAATTAAGAACTACCAATATGTAATTTTTTAAATTCTCCACAAGATTTGAAACATAGATTTCAAATCTTTCTAATCAAATGATTTCAAGCCCTAAAAATGTATTAATAAGCAAAATTCAGGTTTTATTTATTGTTTCCAAATCATATCTCAGTGTAGCAATTGAATAAACATATTGATGCAAGCTACCCACCACCCCCGATTTAAACACCAACGATAGTAAGGGAAGCCAGAAAACACTTACCTAATTTTATTAGGTTAAAATAATATTCAGGTGCATATTCTGAACCAACTTAGATGACAGTTGTAGCCCAACTGTTTATAATGTTTATCATGCCAGTAACATTGGAAACCTACCATTTCACCTTTGCTTCAAATATTAAATTTATTAATTAACAGGAAAACCTACTTTAAGTTCATTAATCTCATTTTTTATCATTTTGGAGTAAAAAGAAATCAGAACAGAAAGGAATAAAACTTTTTTTTCGATAATTATCTTAGGGTTATGAATCTTTCCTAAAAATAACAAAAATTAACCTGTAACATTAAGACATATATATGCCTATGCTTTATGCAAATTGTAAAGCTTTACAAATAAAAGTTTGGATTTGATGTACCTTAGGTTAAATATACTCATTATAGTTTTAAATTATAGATACATAAAATTACTTCATTAGAAAGGGGTTTTTGTCATAAAGAACAAAAAGTTAATTTTTGTACTGTCATATACACACACTCAACAGGATTGATATGAAAACAATTTAATTTGAATGATGTAATTATGTAATGGAATGTAAAAAATTATACCAATTAAGGTGCTGTGGCATGCTCTAATGAATGAAGCTCTGGCTGATGATGCTGTATCTCCTACTCATTAATAATTTGGAGAGAGTATATTACTTCATTTAGCATGAAGAAATAAAGTCATAAATCACTACTATTTTTCTTTTTGTTTCCATTCAATATTGATGAAACTTCTCTCATTTACATAAATTAAGGGGATCACACCTACATGAAATGAATTTGATTCTCTCTCTAGTTTGACAAAGACTTGCTATTCTTTTGCCAAATGAAACCAACAATTTTAAAGAGGAAATGCTAGTACATCTAGACCACAGACAAATAAGGCACTGTGTTTTACTGATGTCTCTGTCGAGATGCTGAACATTCTGGAAATATATTTTAACCTTTTATATTTGTAAGGCTAGTAATAAAATGTTAAATTTTCACATGTAGCTAATAAGTTATTTCAAGAAATTATTTGTTTTGTACAAGCATATTTAGATAATGTGGAAAAGAGTGATAAAGCATTGTTTGAATATTTAAAATGATAGTGAATTTTTTTAAGTTTACGGTAAATCAGAAGATGAATTTAACACTGCAAGCAAAACAACATAATACAATTTCCTTTTTAATGTATTTCCAGTAAGTTTTCTAACTATACTTTCTTTAGAAAAACCTATCATTCTGTAACAACAGATGAGAATTTTAAAAAGAGAAAAAACTCTTAATTTCCTTTGTGTCATGGGTAGGTAACAGGGTCTGGTGAACAGGATTTTATTCTACCAATGTACTGTTGATTAAAATAGGGAAATAAGTGATTGTCTCTGTGGTTCTCAGTGTAGTCATAGATTGTATACTGTTCACACCATATTTCTTCTCTCTCAAGACTTTCCTCCATGTGTCTTAGCCGCAAAAGGCTTCCTACATACAAAAATGTGTATCTGGTAAAACTCGTGACATAATGTAATGACAGTAAAACAACAGCTTAATTAAAAGACACATATACCATTGAAAATACCTACACTACATTTTGTTCCACTTCTGAAATAAATGCCTTTTAGGAGCACACTATTTTTGATGTAGGAAAATATAGCCAAAACAAAACCAAAACGGTAGTGTGTATTTTCCTTTGGTATTTCAATGGTCCTCCTGCACAGATTCTATTGTTCCAAAGTAGAGCTACATATAATAGATCTGGCCTCCCTTGGGTAGATACTGCAGATTAAACTGTTTCATATTGAATACATAAAAGGGACAGTCTTTCCAAGGCCAGTAAATTAATGATCTTTATTAGTACGGCTGAGAAAACACCCTCTATGCCCCCTACCACCATCAACAAAACAAAAGTTTTTCTAGTGTCTATGGGAAAAAAAAAGAGGCATTGTTTTCAAAGCTAACAGAACAAGCCATGTTTGGAGCAAGCTTCTGAGCGTCCTTTCACAGAGTCTCCAGCTGAGGAAATGGAGCTTCTGGGAAATTAAGACGCATGAAGGACTAAGTATATGACTTGTGGAGAGTGTGATTCATGTTCCTTAGCTTATTGGATATTAATAGACTCACACAGTGATTCTTTCCCAAAGCTAAAAAAGGAAAATAGAATAGGGTTACATAGAAAAGAGTAGGAATAGAATTGGGCAAGAGTAGGACAGAACAGCACAAAACATAATGGAATGGAATGCAATAGAAGGGAAGAGAACAGATGATTGACTAGAACAGAGATGAAAAGGGCAGGATTGTTCTTGGTTGGCTAACAACTCAGCCTAAGTTAACTGATGAAAGATAAGAGCATACAGTGACAACTACCAAGGACATTACTGGGCCCTATCTGCTGAATTTTAAAATATAACTACTTCACAAACATTAATCTTCAATACATTGAAAAATTGTATTTATTATATAAAATTTATTGACTTTCTGAGTTAGGTATTGTGTATCTCTTTAATGGAAACAAGTCATCAGAGGCTATGTATAGTTCTCAGAAGCTCTTTGTCATAACATCTGTGAAATTTGCACACTGACCAGTGACCCAGAGATGGCAGCCACTCTGTTCTGGGAGCCTCTGACTAAAGAATAGACCATAAAGGCAAATTATGTATCTGTAGTATTAGAAAACCTGGGCTAGTAACTGTCTTCTCATGTATTTGTATTCTATTTTGTCTTAATGTAAAGAGAAATACAATTTGAGTGCTGGGCTATATATAAGAGGTTGAGCATTTGCCCAGAATTCATGAGGTCTTGGAGTGAAACAAAGGACTAAAAACCAAGTAGAAGAAAATAAAGAATTGAAAACAATTTTACTTTATTGGGAAAATAAAATAAAATACCAATAGATATTTGATTACAGAAGATTGCTAAAAGTCAATTTAATTTTATATTGACTGTTCTACTTAATTATTTTTGTTCTAATGTCTATTTTTTTCTGTCCTGAAATTATAAAATTGAGACTTAGGAAACATGTTTATTTCTACCTCTAAGAATTAGAATTTATGTCCTCCTCATGGGCCTATGATCTCTGTCTAGATCTCTTTTGCCTGCATCACTAGGTAATGTCCTCATCATAGGACATTCTACTTGGTCACCACTGGTTTGGTTCTTCTAAAAAATAAAAAGACACACTATCTACTTTACTACAATGGCCATTTGGTAATGATGACAGTTGAAGCGATGTGTTATTTTATAGTGGGGGTCAGCAAGTAAGTATGAAGATATTGAGATATGTTCCCTGTTGTCTTATAAAACCTCACAACTTATAAAACCATTTCAGTCTGTAGTATGAAAGTGTCTTTAGATATCTGTGCTGACCACTAGTATCTGATCCACACAAATCTTAATACATAATCATTTTAATGATTTTTCTCATTTGTGTAATAGGCATATATTTTAGGAAGATTGCTAAATGGAAAAGGAAATAAAAATAGGCTTCCTTCAAATTTACTTCTCTTAAAACCTTCATTAAAAATGAAGCAAAAAAATACCTAAAGCAAAGATAGAGAAAGGTAAAATGTAAATTGCTTTCTGACTAGGAGGTTGGAGAGTTAGTAGTACAAACACAGAGCAAAATTGCTATTTACTACTACTAAACAGTTATCCATTCCTACATGCATAATAATCCACAATTGCTCTTCACTGTACAAGAGCTATCACTCATCATGACAAGCATATAAGAGCTATTTCATACTGCTCAGGAACCATAGCCAAAGCTGTTAATGTGAGCATTTTGGACATGTGTTTTTAAAGTCAGTAAACCATCAAAGACACAATGTTTAAAATCACTGGAGTTCCAAGATAATTAAATGTTTGCTTTTAAAGTATAAGGCTCCAAGTGAGACATAGGTTTCTCATTTTGTGACCACAAGCCATGTTAATTAAACATAATGCAAGACCCTTCCACAGGTAAATAGATAAACATACAAGTAGATTTTGAGGCCATTCTTTTTTGTTTGTTTGTTTGTCTTTTGAGACAGAGTTTCTCTGTATTGTTTGGAGCCTGTCCTAAAACTCCCTCTGCAGACCTGGCTGGCCGAGAACTCATAGAGATCCGCTTGCCTCTGCCCTCCCGAGTGCTGGGATTAAAGGTGTGCACCACCAAGCCAAGCAATGTTGAGGTCATTCTTAATTGCTTTACTCAATAATATAGCAATTATGACTCTAATATTCTAAAAATCATAAAAATAAACAACATAAAAATCAACACTGTTTTTTATTTATAAAATAAAATGTTATATATTCAACACTTCAAAATTCTTTACTTTGCTATCCTGCAGTGGAACTGCTATTCTACTGTCTTGTTCATGTAAGAAACCTGAAGTATAGTTGTGTATCAAGATTCTTATAAAATTTGGTGTAGGAATAGTATTTCATTTCAGTTTGTTTACATTTCATTTTCTGAGGTTATGCCCAGCAGATTCATGTGTAATTGTTCAGATGACATCAATCCTGTTGGAGGGAAATGTGTGCATCACTATTCCCTTCATTTGTGTGTTGCAATCCATTATATATCCCTGTATTTCAAATTATAAAAACCCCAAAAGAAAACTTGGAAATTGAATTTCAGGAGCTCTGATTGCCCTTGAGATATCTGTGGCTGAAAGAAAAAATTCCCTTCTATCTATGGGAATTTAATTTATCAGAATTTAAATTATGGGAATTTAAATTAACCCATTTTATTAGTACCTTGTTTGTTTTTTTTTTTTTTTAGTCTATCTTGTTAAACATGGGAATATTTGAAGCAAGGTGAAAAGCACATCTTATGCATAGAGGATGGGTGCTCTAATCAGCCTTTTCATATGACTATCATCTCACTAATAATATAACTAGACTAAAGCAAATAAAAAAAACAGAGGGATTAAGATTGAGAAATAATATAAGGAAGTGAATCCTGTTACCCAAAAGACTTCTTCCTGTCCTTCAGTCATGAATAACTGCTAAGCTATGTGGGTCAGGGACATTTGTTGTCTAGAATGCAATATCCCAGCCTGATGTCTATACCTAAGTGAGTTCTCTACTATTTCAGACGATGCTGATTGTGTCATTATGCTACAAATAATACATCAGAGGCATATAAAGGCCATATGACAGAGAAAACCAACAGATAAAAAGCATTTGGGTTATTTTTCTTGGTAACCATTTAACGTACTTTTTAAAATTTGTAAACTAAGTTTAGGTGTGTTTCTTTGTAAAGTAAAGATGAGGGCAGATTATTTGAATGACTAAAAATATTATACATTTTAAAATCTAGCTTTAAACGCATGGATGTTGTCAATTGATTTGAGTTTGAATTTTTAATAAAACTAATGGTGCTAATACAATAATAGAGCATGCATCCAGTATATATTGGAAGGACTGCTACACTCTGCTTAATGCCTTGTTTTGTTATAGTTGACTTTATGTATGTTTTAATATGTAAGCAATTTTTATGAATATGAGTTTCAAATACATAATCCTTAAAAATTTAGATTCAGATTAATTATTTCATTATGTATTTCACTACATTACTGAAAGCATATGCATTTATGTGTGTGTATATATGTTATATACACTACCTAATACATATATGTGTGTTCATGTGTGAGTGTGTATTAAATAAACTAGTAAATAAATTGGGAAATCTATATTGTTTTATGAGATTTTAATAAGTGTGATTCTAAAGGCAGCAAATAATTTACTAATTATTAGAATGATTCATGAAACAACTGGAGTGAAAAGAGAAAAAGCTGAAAGTGTGTTTCTGAAGGTAGAAAGTTACAGAAGGCAAATTGTTTCATTAAGAATAGAAACAGTATTAAATGATAAATTATAAATTTGAACAATATCAAAATGTTTGTTATATTTATTATGGAACTAATTGTTTTCTTAACTTATTAGGTGTTATATGATTTTTAAAATTTCAATATGATATATCTCAATAATTTATGAGTAGAAATTATGTTATAAACTCAGTGGTTGGTTTAGAGTACAGTGTCTATGACTTACATTGACGATGACACACATGTTGTTATTGTGAATATTAACAGTCAATTTTACAGACTCTGCACTCAGAAATTTCCATAAGGGCTTGTTAGACTACACTGACCAATGGGCATGCCTCTCGGGAACTGTACTGACTACATTAATAGAAATGGGAAGGCCAACCCTAATTGTAAACATCAGACAATTTTCCAGAACTGTCAACCTGGATGGGATAAAACAGAGAGAATAAACTACACATATATATCCATTGCTCTCTTTTATGTGTAGACATAGTGTTACCCATTGCTTTATGCTTTGCTGACTCAACTTCCTGCCATGATGGCTGTATCCTCTAATATGAGCTAAAGTAGGCCATTTCTCTTTTAATTCTTTGTTCACAGTATATTATCACTGCAACATTAACAGAAAGTAAGATATACACCTAAAAATTTTGTTTGTTTGTTTGTTTTGTTCCACCCTAGGTTCCAAATTCTGGGTTTTGCAAAGGCTAGGATTATGCCCTGCCACTGAGCTAAATCACACCTAAGTAAGTTTCCTTTCTATTTTCTATAATTTTTAATGGAAATAAAGTATATACTATATACAAAGTATAAAAAATACCATGTATGCTTGACTTCAGTACTGTCAGTGATTCATTGAAGGTCTCTGTTTGATATAATTTTAACACATGAATAAAACCAACGTATTACATTTATTTTAAGTTCAAAATAAAAATTACACTTCCATTTAGAAGGGCAATTAACTCCTACCAGTACATGATGCATTTCATCTGGGATTGTATTTTATGAGTTGCTTTCATACTAGGCAGAACTGATTTCATATAAACTCATTTGAATTGTGGCCTCATTTTAGAAACTAACCTGAACCTAGTCATTCTTCTGCTCATCTTAATTTTAAGTATTTACTTTTAAGAATTGGAAATTATTTAAACAAGTCTTCATTATTAATGACAACCAAACATATTTTTAGAACTTACATAGCATTGGACTCTTTATCAAGACAATGAAATACCCTGTATTATTTAATAACTTACCATATGTTAATTAATAATACACCTATTAGCTTTCTGATAAAGTTTTTGCTTTGTTTTATTTTAATTTTTAGATATTAAATAGATTTTTTCAGACTAGAGCAGAATAATTTCAAAAACACTCAATAAATAACTAACGATGAATATAATCAGTAACTCTCTTAAACATAAAAGCAATAGAATATGACATACTTCCTGACCTTATATTTTCAAATTGAACAAACTAAATCTCTCAATGGGGGTTATTTTAATCAATGCAGGTAACTCCTCAATATAATATCTCATTTTTGACAGAAAATGAGAGTGTAAAATGTATTTTGAACTGTTAGATAATTTTATAACAACACAACATGCCTTTTATTAGTAACACATCTGAAGCTGGAAAAGAATCTCAAGAGTCTAGTTCAGGAGTTCTGGAGAAGTTGTATTAGACTTTTGCATGACTGATGCCTACATACTTCCTCAAGACAGTGTAGTGTTAGGAGCCTCTCTTCTTGTCTTTATTCTGCAGAGTAGGTACATGTGCAAACACAAAGGAATGTTTTGCTTATCTTTGTTGTATGTGCTGACTGCGAAGGGTTCTAGGCTTAAACTAATTCTGAAAAAACACTTGGATTCATTTCTCTAAAGAATTATGAAGTAAGGTGGCTTGTGTTGGTTACTAAACAAATATGGTATTAATCCAAATACATTATAAAATGTAATTTTTGTTTTTATAGATCATGGAAAAGCATAAGCTAAAGGGTTTTGAATTTCACACTTTAAGTTCTAGTTTTGAGGAAGAATAAAAAACTATGGAAAAAAACTTTAAGCCCTGTAACATAGTTTCAATTGCTGCATGATTGTTGTTAGAAGCAAATGCAAACTCTAGTGGTCTTAAGTAGCCAAAACCTTAACATTAACCAGTTATATGACATGAAAATTAAAACTATAATTATGTACAAATTTATCAAATGTATAAATATATAAAAATTAATGCGGTTTATATAATCTACTTTTATCATTTTTCTAAACGAAAAATGCATTTCCTACTGCTAGGAAATGCACATGACTTTATCACAGAATTTTAAGAAAAGACAATTGGCTTTCAAAAAATCTTTGTGACAAAATGTTTTTAAAATCCATATTTAATTTTGCAATGGAGCACAAAAATGCATATAGTCATAGATTATGAAGATTTTAATTAAAAATATATCTACATCTAAATTTTAATACTGTTTACAACAAAGTATAAAAACTCAAAAAACATAATGGAGTTCATTGTTATTATGGTAGCAGTAAAATTCTGAATCTTCAGGCTCAATTATAATTTTAATTACAGCAGAAGAAAACTAATTTTCAATAATTTGGACTCCTTTGAGATTTTGATTAAAAAGACAAATGCCTACCTACTATGCTTGCAGCTTACTGACACAACCAGCATGTTGTCTGCCCCAAAAGGCAGCATAATCCCTGGATAAGTGTTTGTGACTCTTAACGGAAGCAGATTCCATAGAGTAAGTGGGTGTGACTTAGAAGTTTGTGAATCTACAGCACCCCAAGAAAGCAAAGAAAGTAGATTGTGACTTTTGACAATTATTAGTTAGAAAAAGAGGTAACAATTGCCAAAAAAATCACAAAAGTGATCATGTTACCTGGCTATGACAAAGAGCACACAACTGACACCCAAGTAAGCCAGCAGAATATACATCCAGATATCAGGGGAGAGAGGATTCAGGAAGGAGAAGACGCCCGGGTTTGTACCATTGGGCTTGCGGTACAAAATACTTATTCCAAGGGTCATGAATGGCTTGGAAAAGTCGATGACCTTCTCTCGAACATAGGTAATAGCCAGTGGAGCGACTGCGAGGTCAGCTTTCTGTACAGAGAAACAGAAAAACAGGAAAAGAATGAAAAAATGGTTCTAAGTCACAACTAAAACATCTGTAACTAAAGATTTTACACATGAGAATTTCTGTAAAGATTATGTTAACATCCAAAACGTTCTTTAATGAGAGGATTCACTTTTTTGTAAATTACCCACTGCTATGTGCTTCCAGATTACTGCTACTGCCTTGACTGGTTACAAAAGGAAATAAAATCTTAGTATAAAAATAAAAAATGAAACTATTGTTACACAGTAAATTAAATCATTCATAATGAAACTTTTCATAATAGCTTTTAATATAAGTATTAAAAATTCAGTTTTATCTATTATACTTGCTTAAATATATTGATAGAACTGCAAATGTAGTGATAACTATATGAAACTATTTTCATTTTCGCTCTGCAGGTACAGACACTTGCTACCACACCTGACAATCTGACTTCCAATCATGAAACTACATGGTAGGAATAAAGAAGAGACACCCAAAAATCATCTTCTGACTTCCATATGCATGGAACCAACACTCATACACAGACATGATCATACATTTGCATACACATGCACACAAGAATGTAAAAAATATTTTTTCAAAACTGTAGAAGAGTTCAGCTAAAACATTCTATAGTTTCCTTTAATCCACATAAATATGTGTGTTGTGTACTACCCCCAAAGTTTTATTTCTATTCCTCTAATTTATTTTATATAATTTAATGAAAATCTGCAAAGACTTGCCTAAATAACATTAGAAAATGAGATTTTCTTTTTCATTTTTGTTTTTTCCATATTTTTCCTTTTATTGAAAGTATATTTTTTTCATACATTTTTATCCTGATTATAGTTCCCCTCACTCTACTCCCCCCATTTCCTCCCCAACCCTGCCCTTTCCAGATCTTTTCCCTTCCCATTTCTCATTAGAAAAGAATAAGTTTTTAGGAGAGAACAATCAAATATGACAAAATAAGATTTTTAATTTTTATAAAGTTGTAAATTTCCATGTCATCTTAAATCACTAATGTTTTAAACTCATGTTACAGTCAGGGTGGGAGGATGCTCTAAAAATTGCAGGAAGTCATGATATTCTAATATACTTTGGGATGTCATTATATTATTCTAATGCAATTTGGAGTTCATTATAGTATTCTAATGCATTACAGAGTGTTATTATAATTTACTAATTCGGTACAGGAAGTCACTGTAATATTCTAATATGTTGTAGGATGTCATTATTATATTCTAATGTGATAAAGGTATCTATTCTAACAATCTATATTCACAAAGAGCTTTAAGAAGCACAAACATTCATTTTAGAAAGCAAAAGAAAAAAATATATATATTATATATATGTAATTAGTTTCTCCAAAGTACTTTTGTTGACAATATTATTCTGTGAGTTATTGTATGCTAATAGATTATGAACTATGGAACATTCACTTGTTTTGAAAGTAGCTTCTCCAAGAACTGAGGAAACAAAATGTGTTTCAGAGTTCCTCTAAGGTTTAATGTTCATATATCAGGGAAATACCAGCTTTAGAATAATTATTGCTATGTTATTTAATTATTTTTCTGTAGCTCAGGTATTATATTAGGAGCTTCATATGAATTTTCACATTTAATCATCATAGAAATCCACTATTAATACTTTTCTGAGAAAGGAAAATGAGTCTTAATAACTTAGAAAGTATATATATTCATATGTGCTGAATCCAGCAATAGAACAGGCTACACATAGATTCAACTGGAACTTATTCTTGGGACATACCAATACCATGTATCTAGGAAACCAAAAAGGAAATCACAGAAGAGTTAGTTGTCACCCATTCATTCACAAGAATTTCTAGACTGGGGAGATCAAAGTCTACAGAAATTAAGAGACTGGGTACAGGAAGTTCTTTTATGTGATGGACAAAGAAGGGAAGGAAATAATGTCTGAAGGAACAACATATCAAAACTGTTAAAGAAAGAAAATGATAATTTAAGGAAAAGAGGTTACATTGGCCAGGTGTCGGTGGCACATGCCTTTGATCCCAGCACTTGGGAGGCAGAGGCAGGCAGATCTCTGTGAGTTCGAGACTAGACTGGTCTACAGAGCAAGTGTCAGGATAATAGGCTCCAAAGCTATACAGAGAAACCCTGTCTCAAAAAACCAAAAAAGAAAAAAAAAGAAAAGAAAAGGAGGTTACAGGTAAAAAGAGTGGACCTTGGCATCTCCTGACTTGTAGGAGGTGAAAACACGCTATACTTTATTTATGTATCAATTCACTTTGATACCTCACATCCTAGGCCAATGAAAAGATAACATTTATAGCTTATAGAGTATGTAACTCAGGAGGCTTTAAGGTACTGAATATTAGTATGTTTGCAAGTAAAACTACATATGTTTTTGATAGTATGAGATGATGTTTACATATATGGGTACAACAACTATATCTAGTCAATTAGCTTATTTCATATATTACCACCAGAAATCTTTCATTCATGCTGAGAATATCTCAACATGAAACAGAATTACAATATTATTCATAATACCTAGTCTGTAGGCATATATTACAAGACTCGACTTCATATACATTTAAATTTACTTAGTAGCCCAGAGGTGGTGGCACATTTGTTTAATCCCAGCATTTGGGAGGCAGAGGCAGGGAGATTTCTGTGAATTTGAGGTCAGCTTGGTCTACAGAGCAAGTTCAATGACAGGCTGCAAAGCTACAAAGACAAACCTTGTCTTGAAAACAACAAACAAACAAAAAATCTTACTTAGTATTTGATTCTAAAACATAAAAGAGCAAAACACATCCAAAATTGCATTTAAGCCCTGCCTAAGGGCATGTTATCTGCAGAGATAATCAAGATGGGGCCTCACATCTTCATGTGGTATAGGAGTGCATACATCCTTGCTGTGGTGTCAATTGCATTGTCCCTGCTATTAATAAAGTGACATACAACTAAAACACTTTGATTGATGCTGGAGCATTCAAAGGAAGCATCACAGGATGGCATTTGCCCTCTTTGTGGTATAGAGTGACAAGTCTCCTTGACTAATATGTTCTGCCATATGAATATGAGAAAATTCCACAAAAGACTGATGAGAAGAGAATATATTCCAATTCCTGAAACTATCCCCTACATGTCAGGTACAAAGGCCAACTACGACAATGCTCCTATGACCCTACTCTCTCAGTAAGACATGCTATCTACCTTAAGCTTTCTGTTGAGAAATAAAAAAAAGAGCTACCTACTTACAGGAGGAACTACAATGAGAAAAAAGACATTTGGACACTCTTTAACACCAGACTCAATTAGTAGTAAAAGTGAGAAAATGTATGATGTGATGGAAGTTGTAGTTTTCCATGTCTTACAGGTGGAGGGAGATTAGGAAAAGAGAAGACAAAGAAGGTCAATGCTGGGGACAGAGATCCATGGGAGTATTGAACAATGAAGAGGGATAAAATATAGTAGAAAAGGTAGGAAACACATCTGAGCTTAGGTCTAACTGATATGAAGGCAAAATTCATCATTCAGAAAACAGATAGGGGCCTTGAATGTTCTGCAACTGAACTATGTGGATTCCGGAGGATTTTAAACAAACATTTAAAGTGTACCTAACAAACTGGCAAATGAGGTTATAAAACAATAGATCAATATGTCTGTTAAGAAAATGAATAAGTAACAACCCATGTTTCTTTAACAAAAATGCTGCATAACCTGAGGCAGTCTGAGGAAATCAGAGTCCAATGGATGGGTTCAAAAAGAGCATTAATGACAACTGGCTCCGACCAGCTGAGGCCGTCATACATAAATATAAAGAATTGAAATGATAGAAGAAATAAAGGTATCACTGATGAAGTTAGACAACATGGAGCTCCTGTTTGATGCTTATTTCATTGTGTCACAGAGAATCGTGTTCACAGAAAGTTCATTCACAGCATCTGCAAGATATGGTCTTAAAGAAGGACACTAAACTTTGGTAAATGGGAAAGTATTAATACGATGTAAGAGCATCTTTAAGATGTGGGGGTTAGTGAAGAAATTTTCCCATTCTGTATGTTGTGGTTTTGCCTTACTGACTGTGTCCTTTGCCGTAACGAAGATTCTCAGTTTCAGGAGGTACCATTTTTTAATTATAGATCTCAATGTCTGTTACAGGAAGCTGGCTCCTGTAACAATCCATTCAAGGGTATCTCCCAGTGTCTCTTCTAGAAGGATCAGTGTGGCTGGATTTATGTTGAGGTCTTTGATGCATTTGGACTTAAGTTTTGTGTGTGGTGGCAGGAATAGATCTATTTGCAATCCTCTGCATGTCTGAATCCAGCTGTGCCAACACCATTTGTTGAAGATGCAATCTTGTTTTCCATTGTATAGATTTAGCATCTTTGTCAAAAATAAGGTGTTCATAGTTTTGTGGGTTAATATCAGGGTTGACAATTTGATTCCATTGGTACATCTGTCTACTTTTGTGCCAATACCAAGCTGTTTTCGGGACTATGGCTCTATAATAGAGTTTGAAGTCAGGGATGGTGATGCCACTAGAAGTTTCTTTATTGTACAGGGTTGTTTTGGCTATCCTGGTTTTTTTTTTGTTTTTGCATATAAAGCTGAATATTATTCCATCAAGGTCTGTGAAGAACTGTGTTGGGATTTTGATGGGGACTGTGTTGAATCTATAGATTGCTTTGGAAAGATTGCCATTTTTACTATGTTGAACCTACCTATCCAAGAGCATGGGAGATCTTTCCATTTTCTGGTGTCTTCTTTAATTTCTTTCTTTAAAGTTCTTACTGTACAGGTCTTTCAGGTTTTGGTTAGTGTTACCCCAAGACATTTTATGTAGTCTGTGGATATTGTGAAGGGTTATGTTTCTATGATTTCTTTCTCATTGCAATTATCATATGTTTATAGTAGGACTACTGTTTTTTTTTTTTAGTTAATTTTGTATTCTGTTAATTTGCTGAAGGTGTTTATTAGTTGCAGTAGTTCCCTGGTAGAGTTTTTTGGGTCACTTATGTAGACTATCATATCATCTGCAAATGGTGAAAGTTTGACTTCTTCCTTTCGAATTTGTTTCCCCTTGATCTCCTTTTCTTGTCTTTTTTGCTCTAGCTAGAATTTCAACTACAATATTGAAAAGATATGGAGAGAGTGGACTGCCTTGTCTTGTTCCTGATTTTAGAGGAATCGCTTTGAGTTTCTCTCCATTTAGTTTGATGTTGGCAGTTGTTTTGCTATGAATTGCTTTTGTCCAAAATATAAAATGTACTCAAAAAGCTAGCCACCAAAACACCAATGAATGAAATTAAAAAGTGGGAAGCAGAACTAAACAGAGAATTCTCAACAGAGAAATCTAAGATGGCTGAAAGACACTTTATAAAGTGCTCAAAATCCTTAGCCATCAGGGAAATGCAACTCAAAACAACTCCAAGATACCATCTTACACTGGCCAGAATGGCTAAAATCAAAAACACCAATGAAAGTATGCCGGAGAGCATATGGAGAAAAAGAACACTCCTCCATTGCTGGTGGGAGTATAAACTTGTAAGATCACTTTGGAAATCAGTATGTCAGTTTCTCAGGAAAATGGAAATCAGTCTACCTCAAGATCCAGCAATTCCTCTCTTTGGCATATACCCAAGGAATGCACATTCATACAACAAGGACATATGTTCAACCATGTTCGGAGTAGCACTGTTCTTAATAGCCAGAACCTGGACACAACCTTGATGCCCCTCAACTGAAGAATGGATAGAGAAAATGTGTGTACTCAGCAGAAAAAAGCAATGGAACCTTGAAATTCAAAGGCAAATGGATGGAACTAGAAGAAACCATCCTGAGTGAGGTCACAAAAAGGCAAACATGATATGTACTCACACATATATGAATTTTAGACATAAAGCAAAGGATTACCAGCCTACAATCAACATCACCAAAAGAACTAGGAAACAAGAAGGACTCTAAGAGAAAAATGCATGGACCCCAGAGAATGGGAAGGGTCAGGATCTCATGAGCTAATTAGGAGCATGAGGGTAGTGGGGAGGCAGCTGGCAGAATGAGAGTGAGAGAGGAGGAGGGGAGAGGAGCAAATGGAGGAGCAGAAATGTTGAGTCATGGGAAGAACAGAGGAGAGGAGGATGAGAGATACCATAGCAGAGTGAGCCATTATAGGTCTGAGGAGAGATCTGGCACTAGGGAGATCTGCAAACCCAGTTGCAGAGAGGGAGGAATGAAGAAAAACCGAGTTGGGACCAGGCTATCGAATCCCACAGAAACAGCTGATCTGAACATGGGGGAGCACATGGACCCCAGACTGATGTCTGGGTGTCCAGCATTGGACTGATCCAGACCCCTGAAAATGGATGTCAGTGAGGAGGCCTCAGCACTCTATGGGGCCTCTGGTAGTGGATCAGTATTTATCCGTGGAGTAAGAAAGGACTTTGGGAGCCCATTCCATGTGGAGTGATGCTCTCTCCGCCTCGACACATGGGGGAGGGCCTAGGCCCTGATGCTATGACAGACTTTGGGGAACCCCGATGGAGGTCCTTACCCTCCCTGGGTGAAGAGGGGAGATGTTGTGGGGGCTGGGGGGGATTCAGTGGAGTGGAGGGAGAGAAGAGATCGACATGTAAAGCAAGCTTGTTTTTAATTTGAACTAATAAAAAAGAAAACACAAATAAAAGATGTAAAGATGTTAGAGCACTTAAGCAACGGAACAAATGTGTATTAATTTTCTTGTCTGGGATACTCAGAAGCAAATATGTTGAGATTTGAGTCAAGCTTGAGTTCCATTTTTAAAAAAAAGATGCGAAAGCAAGTGTTGTGCTGTGAGTTTTTGAAGGCTTTAAAGCCTTGTCAGAATTTTCTGAGACTTAAAGAAAGAACATTCCCTAATTTGAAGGATGAATATTTTGGGAGTATGAACTACAACAGCTGCTCTGTTGATAGGGTCACAAAAGTACTTGAAAAGTGTGGGCCACCATAGTGATCTGAGACGGATGGGGATGTCCTGTGAATATATGTTTCTCTTATTGGTTGATGAATACATGCTGATTGGTCAGTAGCCAGGCAGGATGTATAAGTGGGGCTACCAGGGTAGGGAAATTCTGGGAAGAAAAAGGCAAAGAGGAAACAACAGAAATTGCCATATAGCTATGGAGAAGATAGGACACCAGGCATTCTCCAGTAAGATAAGGACATGTAGAAATATATAGATTAATAGTAAGGAGTTAATAATTAGTATTCAGATAGCCAGTAAGAAGGCTGAGCCATTGGCCAAAAAGTTTATAGTTAATATACGCATGGCTCTATGTGGTTCTTTGGGGACAATAAATGGCTGTAGGACAGGTAGGACAGAAAATGCATCCACATGAGACCACATGTTGAATAGAGAAAGTTTGGTCACCTATTAATGTTTGAACTGCAAGGGCTTTAGTGGCTAACAGGGTCAAATATACCTTAATTTGAGGCAAGTCATAAAGAACCAGGGGTAACAGACAACAGTGAACAGATATGGAAATAGGACTGTGAAGGTAAAAAGTACTAAGCTAATTCTAGGCATGGATAACTATCCTTGCCTTCCAGTAGAAGTTTGTATTTCTCCACTGCAAGAACATTGCAGATCTTCATGTACTGAAGTAAAACAACTGAGGGTGTTTCCCCTGAGAATTAGGACTATGTACATTTAGACATATTTGGAACATATAAAGTTTCCCACTCGAGGTAAGGCCATGAGTAAGAATATAGTACAGACACCCTGAGAGGTATAATTATATTACAGAAAATATTGAGTAGTAAGAAATCATATAAAATATTCTAGCCTAAATCCTGGTGTGACCTGTGAACAAACCTGAAAGCCTGAAGACAACAGCAGTGTATTGCAGAGCCAAGTACACTGGTATACTTATCCTTGCCACTGTGACCAGTATTGCTAATTTGAAAAAATAAATTTATATGTGTGATGGGATTACTCCATGATGCATTGGACATTGACAAATTCCTTTTTCTGTTTCATGTTAAGACCAATTTGTATTCTCCTGTCATGGATAGAAGCAGACTATAATGACATTCCATCAAGGAGGTAATTCACTGATGAACTATTTCTTGTGGACTGTTTGCCTGAGGCTTTGCCTTCTTATTGCCCAACTTCATTAAAATAATAGTGTCATATAGGCAACAGAAGAGTAATTTAAGTGTTTTATATATTTAAAAACAACTGAAAAACATATTGTTCAGATAAATTAATAGGGGTGTAGCATCAATTCACATAATGGCCTGACAGAACTGGAACATTCTCAGAAATATTGCAAGACTGTGCCTATAAATGTAAAACAGTTCTAAGTGACTTGAGGCAATTGTTGACTGTTCATACCTGATATTTCCCAAGGAGCCAATCCTTTGTGTTACTAGATAAAAAGTGTGCCTTATGGGATTGAATTAAAAATATAATGAGGCTTGTGGGCATATCAAGAAATTTTCAGAACAAGCTAAACAGATGTAGGTCTCAAAACCTCAGTTTCCCTTCATGTTACAAGTCAATAGAATTCACTATACAACGCAATAGAAATCGTTAGTTGTAGCTTTAGCATTGCGGCAGAAAGAATCCACTAATGGTTCCACTTCATTTACAAGAAAAAAAATTAGAAATTTAAGAGCTTGGTCAAAGCTTTCGCTGTTTTCTTTTTCTCTGAAATAATACAAAATCAGACTACAAAATATCATGAGATTTTACAAATTGTAGGGTTTACAAGTGTTGTCATTAATGCTATTCAGACTGTGTTGAGACGACTGCCATTTCAAGCCATTGAAGGAAAAACCAAATTTTACAAGGGACTGCCCATCCATGTAAATGCATAGCACACTGTTGGCACAAGCAATCATAACAAACAGGCATGGACTGCTACAGTAATACCGATGACTGTGCATACCTTGTGTTTGGAGGCAGAAGAAAAAAGTATAGGTATAGTGCCAATATACATTCTTATGACACTGTGCTGATTGGCTGTATTTAGAGCCTTTACTTTCTGAATGGCTAAATATTGAAAGAAAATTGGAAAGCCCTAGATAAGTTACACTTGGGACAACAAATACATTAAGAAACATATTTAAAAAGCTCAAATGAATTAGAACTGCAGATAAGATTTTGTTTCTTGATTTTTAATGTGTTATAAAACAGTCCTATGATAAAGAAAGAATTGGATGACCTTAAATAATGTAGACTATATCCTTTGAGCCATTCCTGGCACCTTTCAAGGGATTCATATACATTACGGGAAGAGGAAAGCAAAAATGGGCTAGAAAACAGCTCGGGTTAACTATTGTCCAATGAAATTCTCTAATATATTTCAAGGTGGCTGAATATGTAAGGCCCATTATTGATTCTGGCCATGCTGGATGGATGATGATGGCATAAGTACACAAAACTCTGTGTCCTGCAGAAGATTGGCAAGTAGCCTATTCAGGGTCTGTGCTAGGAAGTGAGGAGCACAAATACATATGATCTTGTGAACATTGTTACAGGACTCTTCTAAGCATTTGCATTCAATTAGTCAGCAAGCAGTGTTATCATCATGGGCCTCACTTAGCTCAGTATTATGTATGTATACTCTTTGTGCAGTGTTTAGAATGAAAATCGTCCCCCATAAACTCTGGCATTTTAATGCTTGATCCCTGATTAGTGACACTATTTGCAGAGATCTAGGAGGTTCCAGCCTTGCTGGAGGAAATATATCACTGGGCGATTGAGACCCTCCAGCCATTCCGAGTGCTCTTTCTCTGGTTCATGCTTACAATTTATCCTCCTGCTTTAGTTGCCATGTTTGATGCTTATTGCCTTGTGTTACAACATTAGAGACTCGAAGCCTGTAGAATCTTAAACCCAAATAAATTTTTTATTCCATAAGTTGCCTTATGACATTTTATCATAGCAGCAGAGAACTAAGTAATATGCATGAGAAAAGATAGTTAGAAAGACAATACTACATGTATCAATATACAGAATGGGGCTGAGGATAATACATTTCCAACTACATTTTAACCTAGCTTGGCTGGATTAATTGAAGTGAAAATTGGATTGATAAAACAGTAGCTAAAATCTTTGAATTAATGGTGCCCATGGGGTTGGAAAAGTCCATCCCCAGGAGGCATTAAATTATCAAATCAAAATATCAGTTACATAGGATCAGTTACCTCTCTGTGAGTTATTGGTCAAAGAGGTCCCTCACATGCCTAAATTAATACAATAATATTCTTGATTGCCCACCAAAATTATGTATTGATTTCATGGCTGAAGACAGCACTGACTTTAGGACATGGAGAAATAAAGACAGGACTGAGTTGGAAACTTATTTCCTGTTTTCTAATTTTCACAGCCTGAAAAGCACAATGATGCCACTGGCAGAGAACTGCCACCAAATCTTATACTTGGCTGTATAGCCAAGCAACACAACAGGTAAGATATGTTTGTTGGTTTAGGAGTAGCACAAATGTTATGTCAAAACTACTTTTTCATTTGAGTTGGGGCATATTCCATAAAGGGAACTCATGTCTGGTACTATAAATATGGTCAAATTTCTGTGGCTGGGGAGGTCATAGTCCCTAAGGAGGAAGCTACTGCTGATCTTATTTGGCTGAGTAAACATGATGTGAATGATAAATTGCCTTGCAAATATTTGGTTTTAGGGCCATGGATTAAAGCTTTTATCAACTCTGGACTACCAAACTTCTATATTTTACATTTTTGAATTAAATTTATTTTAGCATAATACATTATAAAATAGACCCAAGTGTAAGGGCCTACAGATATTGAAAAATATATGCATTCATATTCCTGTACCCTTTACTGTAATGGAGACATGCAACATCTCTATCACCTAAATGTTTTATTTTTTATTTTATTATTATTATTATTTTATTTAAATTAGAAGATTATTTTACCTGTCAATCCCGGTTCACTATCCCTCCTCTCCTCCCCTGCCCCCCCCCCCATTAATACCCTTTCTGCTCCCCAGGGAGGGTGAGGCCTTCCAAAGGGGGTCTTCAGAGTCTGTCATATCCTTTGGGATAGTGCCTAGGCCTATCCCCATTAGTCTAGGCTCAGAGAGTATCCCTCTTCCTATCCTATAGCCTTCATCCAATAGCTGGTGGAAGTAGAAGCAGACACCCACAGTTAAACACTGAACTGAACTTGAATCCAGGTGAAGAGTAGGACTGATGAGCAAAGGGGTCCAGATCAGGCTGGTGAAACCCACAGAACTGCTTACCTGAACAAGGGAGAGCTCTTAGTCCACAGACTGATAGCTGGGAAACCAGCATGGGACTGCTCCAGATCCCATGAATGTGGGTGTCAGTGAGGAGACCTCGGAAACCTTGGAAACCTATGGGGCTCCTTGTAGTGGATCAGTACTTATCCCTAGCACAGGAATGGATTTTGGGAGTCCATCCCACCTGGAGGGATACTCCCGAAGCCTAACAAATTTCTTTATGCAATGTGCAGTACAGAAATACAATGTTCTGAGAATGTGTTACTGTTGAATGCTCTGTTATAAATAGGAATCTATAGCACTCAACATTTAGAGAACATAAATGAGGAGCTAGAAACTAATCAGGATTATGCTCAAGGTTTTACAAACAATTTTGGTGGAAGAGGCTAACTAGGCCCCCCTTCCTCAAGAAGTCATAGACATTTTCTAGTTTCTGTGACAGAGAGAATATGTTTTCTCATGTGATGATTACATCATCTCAGAAAGCATTCACAGAATAGTGAACCCTGATGAAAGTGATAGTTAAGCTAGCAATAAATGTAGCAACAACATTCATCAACTCAAAGAAAAAAACTGTTCCAGTGGAAGGTATTTATAAGAAAAATGTATCTGTAGAGTAGGTATGTAGCATTAAGGCTTGGTATTTGAAAACAATGTTCTTTTTTTCTAACAACTTCTCGGTAAACTTAAGTTTCTCTACAAGTTGCCTTACCTTTGTTCCAGGTTATTATTTTTTATAATACCCTCAGTTATTTTTATTTATTGAATTGTATCTATTAGTTACAATTTCATCATTAATAGAACATGCAGAAAGATCCCTAATGTGTGAGTCCCTTGAGTGATGTCACTTATTTAAAGGGTCCTTTGTAGGGACTTGTTTTGATACTCTATGTCTTCCAGTTATATTTTGATTATAATTATGATATGCATCACGTTTTGCCAAGTTCTTTCCATTAGAATGTATCTCTTTTGAGTAAAGTGTTCCTCCGTTTTTACTAATATACATCACCTTTGCCTTCTATAGTAACTGGCATATTTTATTAACCAAATATTTACAAGTGACTGATTTAAGCTATGATTATTGAATATTTTACACTTTTATAGGATTACATTCTCTTTTTGTTTGTTTGTTTGTTTGAGACAGGGTTTGTCTGTATTGCTTTTGAGGTTGTTCTGGAACTCACTCTGTAGTCCAGGCTGGCATCATACCCGGAGATCCACCTGCCTCTGCCTCGCATGTGCTGGGATTAAAGCCATGCACCACCAATACCCATCTAGGATTGTATTCTTGAAATTTATCTTTTAATTGATATTTTCTGCAAGGATTTAATTTAGATTGGTTACTGTCTCACAATAACATAGTTGCAAAGACATCAAATTAGGAAAGCAATCATTGTACTTTTACTACATCTAAACAAGAGTTCGCTGTTTTTATACTACCCACTATCTCTGACCACATGAAACATATGTATCACATGGTTAATGCTGGCATCATATAACAGTGACAGACCACAAGTGCATACATACTCTCATGTTTGTCTTTCTGTTATATGGGAAAATACTTAGTAATGGATAGGATGTCATAATGTCATAGAAAATTTTAGTATAATATTTAAAACATCACCTTGTTATTGATAGTATTTACTATATAATATTTTTGATGGGCTTAAAAGTTGAATATGCTTCAAGTATGAGAAAATCTAACTCTTATAAATTGCAAATGCATGCTATAATGTATTTAATTACTGGTTTATGGAAATGTAAAATAATATTTGAGAAATGTATCTTTTATTTTATTTTCACAAAACCAAGCTCTTAGAGCATAGTATATAGTTCAAAGGGCACAAGTGAGCTATAGGATACAGAAAATTCTCTCACATTTATGAATGGAAGCAACTAAAAAGAAACAAAACACAGGAGTAAATTTAGCAACTACTTCTGCAACTTCATTCTTAATGCTATGTAAGCCTGATGGTGATTTCAAACAGCATGGACCATCTACCAAACTCACATTGATAATTCATGGAAAACTTCTCAATTAGAGTCTTCACAAAAGCTGTTGTTCAAAATGTTTGTAGTATTTAGTGTTTTTTTTCTATTTTAGGGAAAGAAGAGTTCATTATTCTGTTTTGCTCTTTTTACTCCTCTTGCAATATATATTTTGCTATACATTTTTTCACATTATATGAAAATATTTATATTACCACACCACAATAACAGTACCAATATTACCCTTTTTATTCAATTCCCATGTAATTAGGCATTTTATAATTTTTAAGTTAGCATAAAAAATGTTCTTCTTTTTGAAATTTTCATATATTTATGTTTTATAAATCATCACATAGCTCTCAGAGACTACTACTGTCTTCAAGCTAATTTGTTTACTTAGATCCCATAAGAAAGTGAGCTATTTTACATTGATAACTCAAAATAATAAAGATTAATTGAAAATATGTTAAATAATGTTTATGAATAACCAAACAAAGATGATCATATAATTTTGAGTGAGTATATTACTGAAGCAAATTTGATGCCTTTAAAATTTTCCATTTTTCATTTGGGGTATTGATTGCAGCACGATCTCAAGATAAAAATATCTCAAAATAACAATATTTTTTTAATTCATCATGGGCATAGAGTTTGCATGTGTTTCTACACACCACAAATGTGCTGTGCCTATGGAAGCCAGCAGAGAGTACTGGATTCTCACAATCTGCAGTTGCAGACAGTGTGAGACACTAGGTAGGTGCTGGGAAAGGAGCAGCACCCTCTGGAACAGCACCCAATGCTCTTACTCACTGAGTCCTCTGCTCAGCCTTCACGCATATTTGTAATAAAAACATATATTCTTCCAAAGATAGCCAATGAATGGTACTGTGTCACTCTGTTGATGATTGGTTATGTTTAAATACTTGTAAAATAGAGGAAAATGTCGTATTCTTAAGAGGGATAATTATGGACTTGTAAATACTGAGTAAAAAGAGATAGATTGATTTTTAAACAAATAATATGCTAATTTTCAAAACAATTGGAAATAATTAAAAATCTCATTAAATCATACATTATTATTTGAACTTCTAAAGTTGCATAACCATTTTAGTAGCATTAAATAAGTTGTGTTTTACACATAAAGGGAAAGTGCCAGTTACATTCCATAGTTCTATATTATATATTTTCAATATCTGAACTTTTAAGAAGTTTAGTAAATAAAACCATTTGTGAACCATGTTAGTAAGCTAGGAGGTTTTTGCAAATGTCCCCTGTAATATTCATAACACCACAAATAGATGTCAATTTCCCTAAATAGTAACTTTTTCTTAATTCTGTTTTTAAAAAACTACAATTTATTTTTGTAAATGTCTGCAGAACAATTGGTGTGGTACTTTGTTTATTAATTTTGGAAGAACAGCCCACCCTGCTCTGGAAATCATTATATAGCCTGCACTGGCCTCTGACTCTTGGTCTCTTTTTTGCTTATCTAAAATGGTGTGCTCAGATTGGTTAAGGGCTTTTGAAAGCAGTTTTAACATGCTCTCCAAATCTGAACATGGGTAACTTCTGCAGCACAGAACATAACTCTGCTAGAAATGATGCATACCAAACACTTAATTGTTAAATAAATTCTATCATGGAATATATTATATGTAAAATGTAAACTCTAATATTCAAATCTGCACTATGTAGCTATACTTAGAATAAACACAAACTACATATCAAAATTTATTCTAATTATTGCTTAACAACAAATAGCATATTAAAATAGTATTTATCAGAATAAGAAATGTGCAGTCAAATAATTACCTTTATATTTAAATAGCTGGCAATTACTAATCATACATGTAGTTATTTTATAATTAGTATTCTATCAAGAAGCATTTGATCTTTTTCTAATGACCAGTGAAATTTCCTGAAAATTAATAATTTAATTAAGTATTGGAAAGTTTTAAATTTAACCATATTATTGTCCAATATTTAGAATTCTTGGAATATGAGATAATATAAAATTTTTCCATGTATTTTAAGTCATTAATTCACTAATTTATTAAAAAATTTAGTGCTAAACAACTCACTGAATTACTAAATAAATACATAAAATTGAATTGCTGCTTTTGATACAAATTACAGTGATATTTCTAACTGTGCATAATATGGGGCTTAAGTTCAGTTCATATTTGCTTAACAGGCAGGAAGTCCTGAGTTTTATTCCCATTACTGTGCAAACCATCCATAGCAGCACACTTCAAAAGTGGAGACATGATTACCAGGAGTGAGATGTTATAGTTAATTTGATGCCAAATTAGCATCAATCTGGCTATGTACATGTTTATGAGAGCCTGACTATAAAATACTCCATCATCCTCAAGCTCAGGGAATATTTTAAAAGCAGAAAGGCTGTAATAGACAGAGCCCGTGGATAGCAACATAGAAAACCATGTTTTCCAGATGCAGCAGAGCAGTATATGAGGGCTGCACCAACATACACAAGACCTGTGCAAGCTCAAGCCTCATAAAAATGTCAGCATGGAAAGGGAAGGTGGGTATGGATTCCTACATGCAAAGTGAGGAGATACTGGCAAATTTTAGCTACTGAGAAAGGAAGAGTCAGTTTACAATTAAGACTGTAGACCATGCTAGATTGACCATGCCTCAGTAGAAGGCCATACATCCAAGAATATAAGAGCAGAAATAATTAGACTTGTATTCTTTTAAAAGCAAGCAAGATACTAAATTGGGTAGATAGAGATCAGGGAAGAATTGGGGGTAGGGTTACATATAATTAAAATAAATTATGCAAAATTTGCAAAGAACTCATATCTTAGCTACTATTCTAATGCTGTGAAAAGACACCACAGTCAAAGCAACTCATAAAATGAAGCATTGAATTCTGGGCCTGATAACAATTTCAGAGGGTTAGTCCATTTCCAGCATGGATAGGTATTGGAAATAGGGCTATTCTACAGTCAGGCAGGAAGAGCGAGCGACCTGGACCTAGCGATCGATGTGAAACATCATCCTTATGCCTCCTAGTTCTTCCTAAACGAGACTAATGGAAGCCAAGAATCCAAAGGCACAACCTTGTGGGAGCCATCATCATTCAAACCAACACAACTAATAAAACTGCAAAAAAGTGTATATCTTCATAATGTGGACAAAGAATCATCAAAGTAAAGCAACAGATACAAAGCAAGGTAATTTTAGGTAGATATGATTGTAATAAATGAAAACAAACTGAACTAAAGTATAAAAGCATAACTAAGGAAGGAATGTAACTTATTCTGCTAAATATGGACATAGAAAACCTCTCTGAGTTGCCATAACCAAGTCCCAAGTTGAGCTCTGAAGAATAAAGCCCTATAAGTATTTAACAGATCTTTCCTAATGGAAAATGCACTGGGTTAAAAAGAGTGTAAAATATTAGCATGTTGCATCTTTTAGAAGAGAAAAGAAATGTTGATTCTATTTCCATTTACATCAATATCTAAATAACTGTCCCAGAAATCACAAAGTCATGAGAATGCCACACAGGAAACATGTAAGAAAGAAGGCCAATTAAATGTGTTTTGAGATTATAATATAATTGCATTAATTTTCCCTTCTCTTTCCTATCTCCAAACCTTCCAAAAACCATACCTTGCTCTCTTTCAAATATTTGTCCTCTTTTTCATTGATTGTTGTTACATAAACATCTATATGTGCCTATATATTCCAAAGTACATAATATATATAATATATAATACAATATATAATAAATAATATATAATATATAATATATAATGTCATTTGTTATTGTATGTGGGAAAAATAATCTTCCATAGAAACAGCAAAACATTTAAATATCAGAATTTAGAAGATAGTAATATCTGCACCTCTCATTTCAACCTCTCACCATTTTTCTACTAAAATGTTGTTATTTGGGTTTATCCTCTTTGACTTATAAATGTGGACTCTATCAATTATTTTTCCAAATTTTAGCAAAAAAATCTCTTTGTGTAAGAATTGGTTAAAATGCATGCTAGACACTACATATTTGAGAACCGCATCATAACCATAGTGTGTGACTAAGCATTATATGTTTAAGAATAGAATGCAAGGGTGATTTCCACATTGTAGTTTTCTAAAAGGTCACATTAATTTTTTATTATCACTCCTATGTCTTTTCACACACCCCCAAAAGTCTGCCCTTTATCGAAAGTAACAACTTCTTATGTTTAGTAAATATTGAAAAAAAACAGCTCCTTCCTTTCACAAGATTTACTTTTATAATAGTTCCAGTAATGGTTGAGATGTAACCACTTCTAATTTTGTTTGTAAAAATCATTTTCATATTCATAAGATTTTCTTTTATCAACAGCATTTATTTAAAAATTCTGTAGTAACTCATAGATAGAATTGAATATAAACACTAAATAACAAAACAAAAATCTTTAATTCTTCTCTTAAACAAGATTCCCTGACTTAGGCCCAGTGGTTGACAGTGAATCTCTGCATCTGTTCCATTTGTCACTGGATGAAGGCTCTCAAATGACAATTAGGGAGTTTACAAATCTGATTACAAGAGGAGGCCAGTTCAGGCTACCTATCCAGTAGGAGTCTTATTTAGTTCATATTTTGAAGTCAAAGGTAAATAATCCTTCTTTTCATATACTTCAAACAGAGCAATTCAAATGGAATCTCTGAAATAAAATATGTATTAATATGCTGGGTCAAATGTCTAACTCATTGTTCAATTTCCATGAGTTTGTATGTTTCAGAAATTTGTGTTGTTGTTGAACTCTAACTTTAAACCATGGGGATCCAACAAGATATAGGAGATTTTTCAAATTTTTGTATCTGCTGAAGTTTGCTATGTTGCCAAGTGTATGGTCAATTTTAGAGAAGATTCCATGTGGCACTGAGAAGATAGTATATTACGTGTTTGGATGGAATGTTCTATAGATGTCTATTAATCCCAGTTGGGTAATAACTTCTGTTAGTTCCTTCGTATATTTGTTAATTTTCTGTCTGATAGTTCTGTCTAGGGGTGAGAGCAGAATGTTGAAGTCTCCCACTATAAGTATGTGAGGTTTCATGTGTGATTTGAGATTTAGTGATGTTTCTTTTATGAATGTGAGTACTTTCGGATTTGGGGCATGGATGGTTTCAGTGCAGATTTCTACCAGAAATTCAAAGAATAGCTAATAGCAATACTCTACATTTTCCACACAATAGAAGCAGAAGGATGATTGCCAAACTCTTTTTTTTATGAGGCTACAATTACCTTGGTACCCAAACAACACGAAAACAAAACTAAGAGAACTAAACAATATCCCTCATGAACTTTGATGCAAAAATATTCAACAAAATACTGTCAGATTGAATCCAAGAACATATCAGAAAAATCATCCACCATGATCAAGTAGGCTTCATCCCAGGGATGCAGGGATGGATCAACATACGAAAATCCACCATATAAACAAACTGAAAAAAAGAAAAAAAACAGCATGATCATCTCATTACATGCTGAAAAACCATTTGGTGAAACACTCCTTCATGATAAAGGTCTTGGAGAGATCAGGAATAATAGGAACATACTTAATCATAATAAAAGCAATATACAGCAAAGTAACAGCCAACATCAAACTAAATGGAGAGAAACAGAATGTGATTTGTCTAAATTCAGGAACAAGACAAGGCTGTCCACTATCTCCATATCTCTTCCTTATTGTATTTTAAGTTCTAGCTAGAGCAATAAGACAATAAAAGGAGATCAAGGGCATACAAATTGGAAAGGAATAAATCAACTCTCACTATGTGCAGATGGTATGATAGTCTACAGATTCAATGTAATCCCCATCAAAATCCCAACACAATTCTTCACAGACCTTGAAAGAACAATACTCAACTTTACATGGAAAAATAAGAAACCCAGGATAGCCAAAACAACCATGTATAATAAAACAACTTCTGGAGGCATCACAATCCCTGACTCCGAGCTGTATTACAGAGATGTAATCCTGAAGACAGGTTGGTAATGGCACAAAAGTAGACAGGTAGACAAATGGAATTGAGCTACAAACACTGATATTACCTGACACACCTATGAACAACTGTTTTTTGACAAAGAAGCTAAAGTTATACAATGAAAAAAGGAAATCATCTTCAGGAAAGGTGCTGGTATAACTGGATGCACATATAAAGATTGCAGATAGATCCATATTTATCTCCATGCACAAAACTTAAATCCTAATGGATCAGAGACCTCAACATAAATCTAGCCACACTGAAACTATTAGAAGAGAAAGTGTGAGGTACCCTTGAATGAATTGATACAGGAGACTGCTTCCTGAAAATAACACCAGTAGCACAGGCATTGAGATTGACAATTAATAAATGGAACCTCCTGAAACTGAGAAGCTAATCTAAGGCAAAGGACACCATCAAAAAGAGAAAACTGCAGCCCACAGAATATGAAAAGATCTTTACCAACCCCATATCTGACAGATGGCTGATTTCCAAAATAAACAATGAGCTCAAGAAGATAGCCACCAAAACACCAAACAATCCAATTAAAAAGTCGGGTGCAGAACTCCATAGAGATTTCTCAATAAAGGAATCTAAACTGGCTGAAAGCCACATAAGAAATTGTTTAATATCTTTTGCCATCAGGGAAATGCAACTTAAAACAACTCTGAGATACCATCTTATACTGGCTAGAATTGTTAAAATTAAAAACACCAATGACAGTCTATACTGGAGAAGACATGGAGAAAAAAACAACACTCCTCCATTGCTGGTGGGAGTACAAACGTGTAAGACCACTTTGGAAATCAGTATGGAGTTTTCTCAGGTAATGGGAATCAGTCTACCTCAAGATCCAGCAATTCCTTTCGTGGGAAGGAGATATGTCCAACTATGTTCATAGCAGCATTGTTTGTGATAGCCAGAACCTGGAATCAACCCAGATGACCCTCCAGAGAAGAATGAATGGAGCAATGTGGTACATTTATGAAAAGGAGTACTACTCCCCAGAAAAAAATAAAATCTTGAAATTTTCAGGCAAATCAAAGGAACTGGAATTTCTTCACATCCTGAGTGAGGTAACACAATAACAGAAACACAAGAAGAAAGGCATGTACTCACTCATTTATGGATATTAGTTATAGAGCAAAGGAATACCAGCCTACAATTCACATCACCAGAGCAACTATGAAACAAGGAGGACCACAAGAGAAAAATGAATGTTCCCCCGAAGAAGTGGTAGGGAACAAGAACTCCTGAGAAAATTGGGAGTTTGGGGGGGTGAGAGGAGGGAGTTGGGAAGGGGAGAAGGGGAGAAGAGGATGGGGGAGTAGAACAGGAAAGAAGAGGAGGAGTGAGATAGGGGAGGAATAGAGGAGGACAAGAAAGGAGTTGCCAGAGTTGATAGAGGGAGCCAGTATTGGTTTGGAGAGCGGTCTGGCACAGGGGAAAAGTTAGGGGATCTACAGGGATGACCTCAACTAAGAATCTAGGCAGTGATAGAGAGGCCCCATTTGATTCTCTTCCCCTATAATGAGACTGATTGGTTGCCATTCCTAGAGCTTTCTCCCAGTAGCTGATTGAAGCAGAACCAGGCACCCACAGCTAACCACTGAAACATTCTCCTGGAATCCAGTATGAGGGAGGGAGGAAGGATGAGCATAGTCGCCAAGACTGTGAAGGAGAAACCCGCAGAAACAGTCAACCTGACCTAGTGAGAACATAGAGACACTAATGGGAAAGTTGGGGAACCAGCATTGGAAAAAACCAAGCCCTCTGAATGCAGTGCCAGCTAGGAGGCCAGGGCAGTCTATGGGACCTCTAACTGAAAGACTTAAAAATTAGCAAAGAAATAAAGCCCAGATAAGGAAAATCCCCAAACAGAATGTAGGGCTTCCTGACACAGAAACTGACCAAGGCCACTAAGACTTAGTGCCTGGGATTTGCCAGATGCCAGCAATTATTCCCTTACAAGGCCATAAGACAACTGGGTACCAAGAATTCCCAGATGGCCACCCTCTCCCAAGGGGCTCATGAAGGAAACAGATTGCCCCACTAGCCAATGTGTCAACAATTAACAATTTGCTCAGGCAAGATTAGTTAGCACATCCTTTAGCTCTGTGGGTTTTACAAACAGTGGGTCAGGAGGCCATCTGATTCCCAGCCCTCCCCTCAAGACAAAGGGCCTCACGTACTCAAAGGCCAGAGGGTCGAGGCCCCTCCCTAAGTTTGTGGTTTTTGCCTTTAAAACCGCCTGTGCCTAGAGATCTGGGCTTCTCTGTAGCCTTCATGCTGAGAGGGCCCATTTGTCCAAAAGCTTGCTGTTAATTAAAGCCTCTTGCTCACTGCATCAACTGGACTGGACGTTGAGTTCTTGGCAGGGAACAGCTGGATCGGGGAGACTCCTCACCCCTAAGGTCTTTCATAACAATGGAGCCATTCTTTATCCCTAGAGCACAAATGGACTTTGAGAGCCCATACCCTGTGGAAGGACACTATTGCAGGCCAGAAACATGAAAAAGAACCTAGGCCCTCCTCAAAATGATGTGACAGACTTTGATGGTCCCCAGTGGAGGGCCTCACTATCCTTGGGGAGTGGGTGGGTGGTGGATTGGGGGCGTGATCGGGGAGCATAGGAGGATGGGAGCAAGAGGGATTGGGGGGATTTATATGAAAATAAGAGTGCTTCTAAAATAAAAGAACAACAACAACAAAAACCCAAATGTCTGTAACTCTATTTGGAGAGTATCAATACTTATCTTTCACACAAATTCTGCTCATGTAGTTTTAACACAAATAGGAAAGAATAAAAATGAACCAGATTATGTATTTGTTTATATGTAATAATGAATCTTGGAGTTCACAAAAATTATAAAAGTAAATATAAAAAATAGTGCCCATTATTTCATAAATTAATTATAATTCCTTAACTGAACTAAAAAGTCACATCAAATTGAGCTATAGAGAAGTGGAAATTATTTCTATTTCAACTATAAAAAAAACTATGACAGATCTATTAATCAGTATTTAGTGATAGATAAGAAAAGATCACATGTCATCTTTTCAGCTCTCATATAAGACTTCTTGAGGTCAGTCACCAAAACAGCTATAACATCACAAACAATTAGCTGAAGAAGAAATCAATGGAGTAGTTAGGAGAAGATTCACAAGATATTTGATACAAACACTGAGCAAGAAAAGCAATATTGCAGTTAATAAACATGGATTCTAAACTGAATTGTGGCTCAAAATCCCTATAGCCCTAATTTGTTTACATGTTTGATTGCCCCAGAATGGATCTATTCAATCTGCCTTTCTGTAGCTTTCCCAGGTTTGTCCTGTCTAGGTGTAGAATATTAAAAGTTGTAATTATCTCTATATTTAAAATCTTACATCAACAAATATATAAAAATTTCTGATGATTTTTAATGTGTTTACCTCTCCTGGTGTTTATGGGTGGTGTTTTTCACTATGCAATGGATATATATATATATATATATATATATATATATATATATATATATATATATTCTTTTTTAGAATTGAGCTTTTATTTTAATGGTAAATATGTTCTCCTATAAGTCTATTTTCTTCTTTCTCAATGCACCTAGATACATTAGTAAGTTCTCTGTGTCTCTTACTCTTTTCAGTGACTCTCTTTAGACCCTCTGCAGTGTCTGCTTATTAAGTCAAGGAACATTTTCTTCACTTAATCGTGTTCAAGTTTATTTAGTGACCTGCTTTTCATATTCATGTGTAACTTTCTTAAGCTTTCATTGTTAAATTATTTGCCTTTTTGTTTTGTATTTATTTTGTTGTGGAATTTATTTTTCTTCTAAACATATGTCATAAACTTTAAAATACTGTTGTCATTAGCCCTTTCTTTAAAATTGTTTATCAGACATTAAAATAAAGCATATTTATGATGATTGTATACATTTTAGATTGTAAATTTAAATAGCTATATTAAACTCTCTTCACATATATTAACATATCTTTTTCTACTGGATATGATTTTTCCACTCAGTATTTCTTTTTCTTCTCTGATATTCCAAGTCTCAACTGTATTATTTAAGATGAGCTGTGGGTCACAAGTTAAAATTTTATTGGTAGCATTTCTTTTCTAGTTTCAAAACAATTAGGAATCCCTTCAGAAATATCCTGGTTAAATGGCTAATCTGTGTCTTTCCTCTGCACTGAGTATGTAACCTTGAAATAGCTTTAGAATCAGCTCTCCCACTGCCAATAGAAAATATGCTCCAAATAAAGTAGAAAGAGAAATTGAGGAAGACAAGAGAGAGAGGGAGGGGGAGAATAGATAGATGATAGACAAACAGCTCTACTCAAGTATCTTCATATAAATATAATATATATATATATTATATATATATAATATATATATATTACAAGTCAAGCAAAATGAGGACAAAATATCTTCTTGATTAGAAATTTGAAATTATTAATAGGAAAAAATTTGAACACAACATGAGATCAAAAAATTTAGGTGAGGTATCAACTCACAGTAATAGACAGTTAACCAAGCAGGACAAAAATAATTATCTCAAAGAGGTAACTAACATACAAGGTGACAGAGAAAGAGAGAATCTATTTTTAATTGATAATTAATCAATAAAAATAATAAAAATGAACCAGTCAAGAAAGTGATGGTGCTTGAAGAGAATAGACAAGGTGCAGAAAATTACTATACATGACAATAAAAACAGAATCCAAAGATAAAAGTGTTACACCATTTAAAGCATGGCCAACTTCCTTATCATTTCAAGAAGTAAAGAGGCATAAACACATGATAATAAAGCACTGTTTCTCCATTGGTGGTGAAAGATTTAGGAAGGATAATTTGGTACAGTAGTTTCCATTCTCTTCAAATCACAAGAATAGCTTTCACCGTTTAAGGAGTTGTTTTCTTATTCAAGAAGGGAGGAGTTCAGGGAGAAGTTTAGAACAGCATTACAACATAAAACAAGGTGGGGGGCTACAGTGACTCTGCACAGAACTTTCTGAAGCTCTTGAGATGTCTGAGTGTATTTTATACAGATTTTATTTTTCCCATCTCATTATCATTCTGGATTTTAGTTTACCTTTTTAACAGAGGAACAGTGAAACAGACAATGACAATAGCATGATCAGATTTCTAGAATCTGCTATAAACCAACAGACGAAATATATGAGTTTAGACTTAGATGCAGAGGTAATAGTCAGAAACAGGAAGTACACAGTCTAAGGAGAAATATGAGAATTAACTCAACATGACCAATATTAATAGCTGAAATATATATATGCAGAGACCCTGGTACAGACCTTTGCAGGCTTCATCCTTGCTGCATCAGTCTCTCTGAGCTCATATGTGCTTTGCTTATATGATTCAGAGGATTTTCTTTTCCTTTTGTCCTCCATCCCCTTTAGCTCCTACACTTTCTGCATCCTCTTCTTTGGTATTTCCTGAGCTCTGGGCATGGTGGTGGAAACTTGATGGAGACCTACAATTTGTGGAGACTCAAAATAATGTCTGGCTGTGCATCTCTGAATCTGTTCCTGTCTGCTGCTCTAGGAAGCCTCTCTGATGATGACTAAATAAGCCAACAATATCTGAGTTTAGCAGAATATCATTAAGAATCATTTTAGTGATTTCTTTTTGATCACTTATGTATGAGTTTACCCTAGGTCTCTGGGATATGTTGTTTCTGATTCTTGGTTACTAAAGCAATTTGGGCATGGGTTCCTTCTTGTGGAGTGGGCCTCAAGACAAATCAGACATTTGTTGGCTACACCCACAAGTATTGTGTCATCATTGCCCTAGCAAAGTTCTGCTCAGAAAGTCATTGTCTGTGCCAATATATCCAAGGCTATTCCACATTTTCTCTTCTATCAAAGGAATTGCTGGATCTTATATTGAGGTCTTTGAACCACTTGGGCTTGAGTTTGTACAGGGTAATGAACATGCCTCCATTTTCATTCTTCTACAACAGATATTCATTTTGATAAGCTCTATTTATTGAAGATGCTGTTTTCTTTCCAGTGTGTACTTCTGGTTCTGAGATGGCTCAGTCATTAAAATCTAGACTCACAAACAAAATCAAAAGATTTTATTTGTTATATTATATATATATATATATATATATATATATATATATATATATAATATGTTTGTGTTCTCATCCACTACAATGTATTTTCATGCCTCTACAAGGAAAGTGTACTTCACTGAATATTTGGAATATACTTAACTCTATTCAATGAACTTCATAGTTTTTGTGGTATATGATGTTTACTGTGACATGCAAGATTTCATATCTACTGTCTTAAAAGAAACAAGTGACTCTCAAGGACTTTCACAAAATGGGTCAAGTCATATTTCCAATAAAGAATGAAGAAAGGTGTGGAGTCTGGATGATCCAGTAGCATCATACAGGCTATAATTTGTCAAACTGTTCTAAACCAAAATACATTTAAAAGATTGGTAATCATTCAAATGAAAACAAATATGTATTAACAAATATTGAAGTGAAAATAAATTTCAGAGGAGAAAACAAATACAGATCGATCAAGATTTCACCAAATTATTCAATTTCAATATTAACATTTTAAAAAGTGGCATCATTCTTGAAAACGGAAAATTTTTATCTACATAAATTCTTGTTTTCTTCTCAGATATTTTTATAAATATTCACCTACATATTGACTGATATTTGTGGCATAAACATATTTATTCATGGATATAGTGCACATCTGCACAGAATTTCTCTATGCAAATGTAAACACATAAGAACACACTTGTCATTTGTAATATGCTATAAAATTTTACTTTTAAAAATTGAGGTAAAGGTTGATTTTTTCAAAAGTAGTTTGATGTACAATATTTTCAAATTATGATGAATATATATATATTATATTTCATTAAATTAGTCATTCAACCTGTGCATTTAGTAAAACAAATGCTAACTAATTTAGAGAAATATACAGAAATGAGTATATTGACAATGATGCATACATATCAGTTAATATTGTACATTCAGGTTAATACAATGACTTTAGATTACTGGCTGACAGAAAGATTTATCATAATTCATTACAGATTATCTTGAAAACAAGAGGACATCAGTCATTTTGTTACTACGACAATTATTGGCAATCATTCAAGGATTACAACTGCACAACCTAAGAAACAGCAAGGGATTGACTGCCTTAACAAAGGGACTCCATGGGGTAATGAGGATTGCACATTAATTCTCACTGTGCATTGATGAGCTCCCTTTGAATGTTGCCAGGGCTTAAACAACAGTGACAGGTCTCTGGCACTTTCAGAATCATGTGGGTCCTGAACAAGGCTGCAGAGAGGAGATTCATTATGTCTATTTTTTATTTGTTTTTTGTTTGCTTCTGTGAGAAAGCATATCTTAATAATTTGGAATTATTTTGCATTAATTAGAACTGTAATCCTCTAGAAGAATATAAAATATAGGCAATGAGTATTTGTCATATTCTCATCCAAATAAAGAAATTTAACATCTTCATTATTGGGTAAAAAGACATTGGTGAACATTTTAATAAGAAGGGAGAAAATGTATACACTGGATCCTATCAAATTCTTGATATTGCATTTCTTTTTAACTATCAAAAGTGACACTGTGTTATCGCCACTTATCCATGTAAATAAATAAGTTTAAAGTAAAAATTTTCTATTCTTAAATTTTGCTTATCAGATATTACCCTCAAATTTTATTTGAACCTCAAATAATATTATTATTTATGTTGTTGATTCAAAGTGAGAGATTCACACATTGTGTGGTTTGGTTTTTGTGGCTTTGTGTGTTTCTAGAAAACCAATACATTTAACACAAGGAAGTCTTGATAAAATAATACAATCATAATAAGTGAAGAATAAAGCAAATGAATATCTTACCTAAATCAATAATGGTTACATAAAATAACAGTATTACCATGTGCTTTTTAATGCTAAAGAAGAATTATGTTAGAAATACAATAATGGTAGAGGTTAGCAGGGGTCAACCTGTTCAACAATGTTTGACAATGCTATTTTTGCATAAAGAATTTTGATAGTATATAACTTTAATTTAAAGTTAACACAGATGCAGAAATACATTCACTGCTTTCCTTCAGTGTGGAAAAAAGAGGTTAGAGAATTTTTTTTATTAGTTCAAATTAGCAACAAGCTTGTTTCACATGTCAATCCCTTCTCCCTCTCCCTCCCCTCACTCACCCCCTCCTACCCCACCCTGACCTACCCCCCACCCCATCCACCCTCCACTCCCCAGGCAGGGTAGGGCCCTCCACAGGGGCTCCTCAATGTCCATCACATCATCCTGGGCTGGACCTAGGCCCTCCCCCATGTGTCCAGGGCAAGAGTGCATCCCTTCACGTGGGATGGGCTCTCAAAGTCCCTTCTTACACCAGGGAAAAATACTAATCCACCATCAGGGGCCCCCTAGAGTGCAGAGGCCTCCTCATTGACATCCATGTTCAGGAGTCTGCATCAGTCCGGTTACAGAAAAAATTATACCCATTTATTTATTATATAATTATTTCTTGACTATGTCTGTCAAGAGAGAGGCCCTTAAGCAAGTTGTGAAATCATGTATGTTTCAGTCACATTAACACTTACAATAGGAAGCAAAACATTTAAACATTAATGTCTGGACTACAACATTAGGAAACTGATAAGAGGTGTAAACTTACTTATATAGGGTTTTCCAGGTAGAATAACTTAAATGACATACAATAAAAATATTAATATCCACTAACTCTTACACTGTAAGTGCAACTCGTACAGCTATAGTTCTGCATTCTCAAAACTAATCTGCAAACTGAGAAAGAACTCAGAAAATCTTGTATTAAAAAGCAGAGATGTACATTAGAAAGACATCAGATAAATTTTGAATATAATTTTTAGAAAAAATTGTAAATCTATAATGATATTTTCCTCCATGTAAGTTATAAAAATTAAAGGACATGGGGTCCAGAGAAAGTACCCTGTGTCTTTTAATTTAGTTTTTAATAATTTAGTTTAGTTTAGTTTAATTTAGTAATTTAATTTAGTGTCAGCACTCATGTTGGGTGGCTGCAGGTAGCACTAGCTACAGGGGATCCAGCTTCCTCTGGTGGACTCTACAGATACCCACACTTACATGGGATTAAAACAGCCACTTCAAATATACCTTAATAAAAATAAATCTCAAAAAATTAAAGGACATAAAAGTTGTCAGATATACACCCTGCCCACACCTGTAGCGCTGACCACGCATATTTGGGCGTGGTCCCAGGTTAGGGTGACAGGGAGTGAGTTTAGGCCTGGGGTCCTGGTAGGTGGCTCTTTTTGCATCTGTTCCGGTCACAGGGAGTGGTCTGTGCGGATCCTTAGAGCAGGAATCTGTGGCGGCCATCTGCTTACTGTGTAAGTGACTTCTCTCCGAAATAAATTATATTTAATATTTGAACCACCTGCCCAGACCCCAGGCCTAAACTCACACTCCTTCAAATCCTCCTCACCTGTGACACGTGGGCGTGGTCAGCGCTACAGGTGCGGACAAGGTGGATCTCTCAGTACACATAAACTATTTAATAGGATTAAGTATTAAACAAAAGGTAAGTTAGAAAATAAATATAAATATGGGTAAATAAAATATGAGGATTATAACTTGTAAACTAACAAACCTTACAATCTTTCTGCTCTCCCAATGGTCTAAATAGCAAAATACTTCCTTAAAAAGTGACCTGATAGCCTGGCGTTGCTGGCACACACCTTTAATCCCAGAACTCTGGAGGCAGAGGCAGGTGGATCTCTGTGAGTTCGAGGCCAGCCTGGTCTCCAGAGCAAGTGCCAGGATAGGCTCCAAAGCTACACAGAGAAACCCTATCTTGAAAAACAAAAAAACAAAAAAACAAAACAAAAAAAAGTGACCTGATAAAGATAATTGTGATTTTTTTACACATTTAATTAATTTGTAAAAAGAAACTCAGTATGTTGGCTGTAATATTACCATACCATATGAAATGTCCAGAAAAGTCCAGGAAACAAAAATTAATTAGAATTAATCTAGAAATTGTGTATACAAAGATTTAAGATTGGAATATGAAACAACAGTGCTTAATTACTAGGGTAATCAGTGAAGCGCAGATTCCACAGGCAGTTCATATTTGATTTAAAAGGTTGAATGAATTTCTTGGTATTTAAGGAAGAGGCACAGAGACTTTACACTTTCTTCTCTTTAAATTTTTATGAATCAGATCAAAGTTTGTCATGAACTTAGTTGTTCTTCAATACAATGAAATGAATCTAAGCAAATCACTGTTCACTGCTTCCCTCAACCGTGACAGTATGCAAATGACGTTCCTCAAGTGCAAGTAAGTGCTGAAATTAAATGCAGCATCTGCCACTTTGTTACAGCTTAAGAATGGCACCTATCCTGGCCATGATACTTGCAAATGAGATTAGATATACCCTAACGTTCCTTACATATCCTTGCTATATCTGAATTATTGTGTTATGTAAATTACAAGAACGTATTACTTATCTTACCTACAATTTATGCATGTTTTTTAAATCTTCTGTGCCTACAACCATGATTGACACAAAAATGATGAATTAATAATACTAAATTATACTTCTATTTAGTAATACCATGTAGAATGTATTATTAGAAAGATTGTATTTCCATTTGTCAAAAGTACTTTGACAAAAATTCATATGAAATGAAAACTCCAATCTCAATAACAAAGAAATAACATTTTTCTATTGAGAAAGACTCAGCTATCACTATTATCTCAATAAAAGCATTAATATACCTTTTTTCTCAGGTTTTCTTTGCTTGTTTGCTATATAGATTTTCCTATGTTCTAAAGAATATGCCCCTTGAATATGCTATTTTTGTTTGTATCTGTCTTAAAAGTCCCATTTCATCTAGCACTCTGCTAATGACAGATGCTAATCAGAATACCAAAAACTTTCCAGCCTGCTGTTCCAGCTGTGTCACTGTAAACTTATTATCTGAAGCAAGTACACACATTTGCCTTTTGATTAAAATACTGCTAGAGTCCTGCACATTCTTTATAGGCAACTTTTTTTGAGGAACCTTTCACCTTAATATATATTTCTATTTTCATTTTTATGTAAGAAGTATTTTTCAGTTAAAAAGTCCAAAACCTTTTCTATCCAAGTCTACTTCTCTTCATTCATTTAAAAAGTTTGGAAAGCTTTGAAATTTTTCCTTCTAATATTTATGTCTAAATACAAGTTGCAGATATGTAATTTCCTCAAACCAGGAATCATTTGAATCATTTAGTACCATATATGGGAAATATTCATCCAAGACTTTATAATTACCAAATAAGACAACAGTTATGTTTTTATATAATATATTTTATAGCAACTTCTCAAGATATTATTGTTAGAAAATGGTGTTGCTTGAAAATTTTCACAATGGACCTTAGATATGAATGTATCAACAATTAAAGGAAGAAAATGACATGAATTTGAAAGGGAGCAAAAGGAGATGTACTTAGGAGGGTTTGGAAGAAAGAGAGGGAAATTTTTATGATTTTGTATAAATAAAAAATAAAAGAAATTAAAAATATCAAAGGGAGATTTCAAATTTATGTAACACTTCAGAGCATTAAAATATTGCTTAGTGGTAGAAGTCTAAAAAACACTGTAATCTAGAGACTCAATGGTTAGGACCATAACCATTCCCACCTGAGTGGCCACTCCCTCCATCCAGGCCAGAATGGTCCAAGTTGGTGCCACGGGTCATCTCCTGGTCTGTAATCCAGCTACAGCTGGAGTCTGTGTGGATATCTGTGGCCTGTCACCTCAGGAGGCCCTAGGAACCATGGGAGTTGAGCTGGCTTTGCCCTTAATTGGCCCTGGAAAAACTGGCACCTGCATTCTAGAGCGAGTCCCCCCACCCACCCCTTACCACAGATTAGGGTGAACCATGCAGATAGGGGAGCTTACTCCACCCACTTGCATGAGGTAGTAGTCCCAGTGGTCCCGACTGACCAGTTTGGCTACTATCTAGGTCATCAGCTGCGCCTTGGGTTGACCCACACTAGCATTTACACCATCTAGGACCTGCTCTCTCTAGTGAAAGGCCTAGTCCTGTGGCATGATACCCACAAGATCTCCAAGGCTGATGACAGCAACAGGATAACCCAGAGGAGTTCCAGTGGGAACCTAGTGATGATGGTGTACCAGAAACCAGATGCTTTGAACTTGCCAGTAAAATGTATGGGACAAAGAAGTATACAGTATGGCATACTGTAGCCTCCATTGCTACCAGGGTGAATGAAGAGGCATTAGAGAAGTAGGAAAGAAGAAAAGAAATTTTTCTGTTGTGATTTTTGTTTTGTTTTTTATTTTTGTTTTTGTTTTGCTTAATCAATTTGTTTCCTTATGGAAGGTGTGGCAGGGATGAGGGGAGGAAGGGAGGACTGTGAGGTCAAAGGAATTGGGTTGTTTGATTGGAAACACACAGAGTCAATAAAGAGATTATAAAAAAATGCAAAAAAACCTGTAGTCCCCAATGCATTTCCCAGAATAGACACTCAACAAATGTGTATTCAGTAGTTCTTGTCAAATAATTTCAAATGAACCAAAATATGATATAATATATAACAGATTTAGAGTAGCTTTTATAACATTTGTCTAGATTACCTTTCCTAATATACTTATCTGAACCCTGTAAGAGTTTTAAATTTAACTTGAGGGATAAAAGAAAAATTCATGAAGAAAGAGAGAGAGAGAGAGAGAGAGAGAGAGAGAGAGAGAGAGAGAGAGAAAGTCTCTCATGTTAATGAGAATTTTTATATGTAGCTTCTGATATTAGTAGGAGTCATTGTTTCATCAAACTCCATAATATTCTGACTCTTACAATCTTTCCACCTTCTCTTCTTCAATGTTCACTAACCTATAATTTTGGGAGAATGTGTAGATGTATTCATTAGGACTAGATTCCATAATTACATATTTTAATTAGTTGTAGTTTTCTTTAATGGTCTCTGTCTGTTAAAAAGAGAAATTTCTTTGGTGAGTTGTAAGGACATTTAGGACAAATTGGGAACAAATATAAGAATAGTCAGAGATTACGCCGCTTTAGAAAAGTGGTGGTTGTAGGTTGTTCTCCAAGATCCATGAATTCACTAGCCCTCATTAATTGGCAAGGTTTCAAGAATTAGGCTTGATTTTCTTCTTGTGGAATAGATCTTAAGCTTAATTTGAAAGTACCTGTATACAGCCAAGTTATGCATGCCACTACTACTCCCATATATTTATCTTGCCATACTGATAATTTTATGGTTTGTAGGCATTATAAGCTGGATAGGAGTGTTTATTTCCTGTCACTTTGCAAGTTTGCATGGAAACTCTTGTTTCATGAGACCTAATTCCTCAGGGAGGAGGTATTCATTTCAGTTCTACCTCAGAAGCCTCTGAGCCTTATATTTAAAGTACATGGTGTCTTCAGCAATAGTTACCCTATAATTTTTAATAATTTCATGTTTTTCCTAATTCCTAAAACTACCAAATTTAAGGGAATGATGAACAAGTTATCATGAAATTGACAAATTAAATCAGCTAATCCCATTTGTCAACAACATATGAACAAACTTAAATTAGTGAGAAATTCAGGTTATAAATGATATCAGAGAAACAATCACTCATCAGATACTAAACACTTAACAATTTTGAGGACAAATATCTCAGCATCTAATGCCCCTGAAAGTAAGCACTTAAATTTCAACAACTCCTTGTTTTATATGCCATTAAAGAAACTCTTGCATGTCTTCTAGGAGCAGTGCTCTGTCTTAGTACACTTCTGCAATTGGCAGGACTGATTTCTAATATTGCTCAATAGAGTGATGCCCTTCTCTAAAAAGCACTAGAGATCAAGTCAGTATGACAGAGTCACTCTTAAGACTGGTTATATCTGCAAAGGGATGTGGCTAAAATGAGTCCTTATGATTGACTTGAAAAATTACAAAACTTTAAAAACTAGTATCTTTAAACTGTATCTGTAATGCTGTATGCTTAGAGTAAAAGAGATGCCTCCAACAAATGTAATAAACTCAGTCACCATTGTCAACTTAGGATAATAAGAAATGATGAATAGCCCAGCGTTGGTGGCATACGCCTTTAATCCCTGCACTCAGGAGGCAAAGGCAGGCAGATCTCTGTGAGTTCAAGTCCAGCCTGTCTACAGAGCAAGTGCCAGGATAGGTTCCAAAGCTACACAGAGAAACCCTGTCTTGAAAAACCCAAAAAAAAAAAAAAAATACAAAAACAAACAAGAAATGATGACTAAACCCACACATCTATTTTTTTAGTTAATTTTACTGAAATTAATTAATGATAATTTTACCTGGGTCAAAAATCATGTTTTTGGTTTTTGATGGTGGTTTTTCAAGTTTGTTCACTCATTAATAAGGTGGGATAGAAAATCCAAATCCAATTGAAGCAATACAGGCCAACTCTACAACTCTTCAAAAAGTTAGATTTTTATTTCATTTTTTACAATTTTGTAATAATACCCAGAGCCTTTTTAAGTTTCTTGAAAACCCAATATTTGAATACCTTCAGGATGCATAATAGAGCGATCAGGAGGCAATGTAATGTAAAGTACACTGAGGTCCTTTAAGACTTATTTATGAGTCATAAAAATCTTGATAATATTAAACACCAATTGCAATGTCATGGCTACATGGTGAAAAATACTCTGACATGTGGATCACTGGGCTTGGTGGTGCTTCCTAAAAAAGGATATAAAATGTATGTGAATTATGTCACAACAGACTTCTGATTTTATGATAACTGTTTATACACTGATATATATTTTCTCCTTCATTCTGTTGTGAAAAAAAACTGCTGTTAAGCATTTTCTTTTAAGCCACAAAAACAATTGAAGTAACAAAGGATCATATTTTAAAGAAAACATTGAACAATGAACTAGTTCTAAGTATAATCTAGTTTAACATCAATGTCATAGGAGTATACATGGTTTTTAATAGGAAATATAAATATCAAGTGATAAACATCATCAGTAACATCATCAGTGTAATGACTGTGATAATAATAGCATTTGCTTTGAAAGTTTCTTACTTGCCATGTGGTATAGGAAGGCTTGCACACTGCACTCATGTTCTAAATTAGAGTAAGCTTCCCCAAACTCATGTGTTGATGCATTAAGAGTTCAGCTATAGAACTAAATTCTATTTATTCATATGTACTCCATATTAATTAGCATAGTTTGTATTAATTACATTTTTGGCAAATGCATAATATGTACAAATTATGTACACTGGACACAAACTAGAGTCATAGTAAAAGGGGGAAACCCAACGGAGAAATTGTTCCATTCAGATGGTCTATGGGCATGTCTATGCTCTCATTACTTAACATGAAATGTGGGAATGCTGAACCCATTGTGGGAGACGACATACTAACTGAGTAAACCTAGAAAAGCAAGCCAAAAAGCAGTGGCTCTCTTGTCTCAGCTTCATATCCTGCCCTAATTTCCTGCTCTGAGTTCTTGTTCTAGCTTCTTGCAGCAATGTGACATAAGACTTGTAATACAAATTAAACCCTTCTTCCCTCAGGCTGATATTTTGTCCACAGTATTTATCAAAGCAACTAGAACTTAAGATAAAATATGATGTTCAGACTTATGAATGTGACTGAGTGACTGAGATCAAATCAGCATAGTTAGCACATAGATGAGTTTAATTTGTTAACTTGTCTTTAAGATGGGTGCATTTAAAATTCACTTCTAGATATCTTAAGAATAATCACATTTCCAGAATAGATTTTCCCATGAGCATAATTTGTAAAACATTTCCCACCTTTCCCATGCTTCTCTCTACCTGCTTTTGTAAAACTTCACTAAGTTTAAGAATGTTATACACATATGTAATATGTTTTGATCAAATTCACTCATTATTAAATCCTCTCCAACTCCTCCTACACATAAGTATACTGCAAACACACACATATATCTCATATATTTCTTTTTTTAACATTCTAAGTCCACTTAGTTCTGCTGGTACATGCATGGGAATAGGGCCATCTACTGGAACATGGAAAGCCTAGAAGGGACTGCATTAAAGAAAACTGACTGTCCCTTCCACAATTCCCTAAATTTCCCAAAGCTCCTCAGTGAGTGATAGGTTTGTAAGTCCCTCCTCTATCCATGCTTAAATTTTTGCAATCTTGACATGTTGTGCATGCAAGATACCATAAGATAAAGTCTACCTGGATTTTAAACTAGTGTAGATTTGTAAATAATCAGCAAATGTGAATAAAAAAGGAAGCCACTATTTTTACTGGAAGTCACAAGGTTCCTTGGGACCTACTGCAACCCCCATGTGTTGTTATTTCTTTCTATCATTGTCTTCTGGATCCTTTGTCAGTTCCATCTATCCCATCTGTTTTCTGTTTTGTTTTGATTTTTCAAAACATAGTTTCCCTGTGTTGCTTTGGAGGTTGTAGTGTGGGCATGTCTTGAACTCACAGAGTTTTGCCTGCTTCTGCCTTCCAAGTGCAGAGATTAAAGGTGTGTGCTACTGCAAACTCTATATACCCTATCTTGTCATTCTATTGGTGTTCTACTCCCTATTACTTTTTTTATTCACATAATTATTGTATGAGGCATATATCATATTCAATTGTATACATGATAGAAATGACCTGTAGACAGAATGGACAGAGGAAATCACTTTTCTCAATCTCACTCTCTGTCTTATTTCCTTTTTCTGTTTCTCTCTGTCTCTCTGTGTCTCTCACTGTCTTGCTGTCTCATTTATCTCTGTCTCTCTCTTTCTCTCTGTCTGTCTGTCTCTCTCTGTCTGTCTCTGTCTGTCTCCCTCTCTCTCTCTCTCTCTCTCTCTCTCTCTCTCTCTGTGTGTGTGTGTGTGTGTGTGTGTGTGTGTGTGTGTATGACATTGGAAAGTTAACTCTCCACTTTCCCCTTAAAACTTTTTCAGAAGAATCTCAATTTTTACAGTTAATTACAGTTAATTGTCACCAAACATGAAATGTTTTTCTAATAACAACTACTATGGGATTTTCAATATTAGAAAAAAGTTAAGAAAATGGATGTTCCTTGTATCCTATTATCCCAAAATTTTTTACTTTCTTCTAAGAAGAATAGAGCAGATATTAACTTTCCTATGTAATACTAATTGAATAGCACTTTAGGTTTTCTATTATCACTTCACTTTTTGTAAGTGTTATATAAACCTACAAAACCCAAGTCATTAAGCTAGGAAAAGACTTGCATATAGCAATCTATCTTTATCACCAAATAATACATTTTGAAATGCCTCTGAAAAACAATATTAAAACCATATGTGTAGTAGGGTCTCACAGAGCCTGGAGGGGCATTCACAGAACCTGTATGTGTCTGTGCTATGTCCTCTGCATAATGCTGTGGTTTATTAGATTATAGGTTTTATGGGTCTCCTAATAGTGAAAGCAGGGCATCTCTGACTCCTTTGCCTGCTCCTTTGATTTTTTGCCTACTAGTGGGTTTCCTCATCCAACTTTGATATGAGGGTTTGTGCCTAGTCTTATTGTATCTTTTTGTGCCATGTTCTGTTGCTATCACTAAAAAGCTGTCTCTTTTCTGAAGGGAAACAGAGAAACAGTGGATCTGGGGTAGAGGTGAGGAGCAACTGGGAGGAGTGTAGAGAGGAGAGCTGTGGTCAGTATGCTTTCTGTGAAAGAAGTGTAAACAAAAAGAAAACACATAAAAATAAAACAAAGAAACAAAAAAAAAAAAACATGTGTTTAGACTCTGGCAGGGAAGCAGGTAGGATAACTGCAATCCTTCACCTCTCACTCTTCTCTAAATCTAAAGTCCCTGTATCACACTTTCTATAGCAGTATTTTTGCCAAAGCCTCTTCCTCCTCTCTGTTCCCATTTCCAGCAAGTAACACAAATCTTCTAACCTTCTACCCATTCATCCTATTATCCCCTTTCCCAACTCTAGTAGACATTCCCTGGGAATCCACCATTCAAGCCTTCAAGACAAATAAGTAGTCCAGTGAAACAGGTAAGTAAGCTCACATATTTTTCTCACTCCTTTCCTGTAAATACAGTCTCCCAGATCCATCCCCAGCTCTATAGTATGTACTCACTCTCTGTTTCTATTCCCAGGGCACTAAGTAGATCCTTACAGAACACACTGCTTTTCTCCCTCCTCTGGACCATTTCAGATGCCCTTCCTCATCTATCTCAATATAAATGTGTCAGATCTTAATATCTAGAATTCCCAGTGAACCTGCATATGATAATCCCAGAAGATTAACAATTGGGCAACTTTCTCATAAGAACCAGAGAGGGAAACAGATGCCAAGAAAACAAACAAGCAAAGATAAAACACTCCACAAAGACAAGACCAGATATAAGCAAAAAGAATTACAATCTTCCCAAGCCAAGATAACAACACACAAGTTTAAAAACGCAGTCAATAACAGCCAGGATAATACGAACCCACTAGAGTTCAAACACTACTGGTGTAGGCTCCAAGAATTTCAATATAGTTGAAAAACATGACAAAGACATTAAAATAGTTTAATGAATATGCCAATGATACTTAAAGAATAAATAAATAAAACCCAAACAGTGGAAGTAAATATCACAGCTAAAAACATGAAAGTATAAATAGAATCAAACGAACACATATTGAAGAAAATATGGAAAGGAAATTTTAGAAACTCAAAGAGGAATCTGAGTAAAGTCTCATCAACAGACTATAAGAGATGAGGAATACAACTGAAGACAAAAAAGAACTAGTGGATTCTTTGGTCAAGCAAAATGGTAAGGTAGAAACAAAATATCCTAGCAGAAAAATCTCAGGAAATCTGGAAAGAATAATAGGTATAGTAGAAGATTAAGAAACCCAGGTAAATGTCACAGGAAGCATTTCTAACAAAGTTATATAAGAAAATTCTCCTAACCTAAAGATGGAGGCATCTATCAAAGTACAAGAAACAATGGAACACCAAATAGACTCTATCAGAAAAGAAAATCCCCTCAGTACATAATGATGAAGACACAAAAAAGTGTGTTTAAAAAAAAGAAAAACAGCAAGGGAATTAGACAAAGTAACATATGAAGGCAGGCCTAGTAGAATCATACTTGACTTCTCAGTGGAGACTAGAAAAATTAGACAGAGCTAGACAGATGTTCTGTAGACTCTAACAGAGCAGAGATGCCAACCCAGATAGTATTCTCAGCAAAACTATGAGTAACAATAGGTAGAGAAAATAAGACATTCCATGACAAAACCAAATTTAAGCAGTATCTATCTACAAATCCAACCCTAAAGAAAGCACCAGAATAATAATTCCAACATAAAGACATCAATGCATGCAAAAACACACTAGGAAAAAATAAAAGTTAATAATCCCAGACTAACAAATAAATACACACACACACACCAACACTAACACCAACACCAAACAACAACATCACAACACTACAACAACAACAACAAAAAAAAAGGAAGCAACAAATACTGCTCACTGATATCTGTCAAAATCAATGGACCCAACTGCCCAATAAAAACACATGGATTAAGAAAATGGATGTGAATATAGAATCCATCCTGCAGCTGCAGTCAAGAAACACTGCTTACCATTAATAATAGACATAACCTCAGGGTAAAAGGATGAAAAATATTATTAGAAATTGACCTGAGAAGCATGATGGTATAGCAATATCAATATCTAACAAAATAGACAGCAAATCAAAACTAATAAAAAGAGATAGGGAAGGACAATTGATCGTATTCATCAAAGGACATATCCACCAAGAAGACACTGCAATTCTTAACATGTATACACCAAATAAATGGACACTCAAGTTCATAAAAGAAACTCTATTACAGCTTAAATCATGAATTGACTTTTGCACATGGGTAATGGGAGACTTCAATACCCCACTCTTACCCATAGATAGGTCATCTTGACAAAAACTAAACCAATAATGCTAGAGTTAAATAATGTTATAAACCAAATATACCAAACAGATATTCATGCCACATTTCACCCAAACACAAAAGAATATATAGTCCTCTCAGCACCTCATGGAACCTTTTCCAAAATTTACCTCATATTCAGCCACAAAACAAGTCTCAATGAATACACAAAAATCGTAATAAGACCCTGAATCCTATTTGAATACCAGTGATTAAAGCTGGATAGTAGTAACAACATAAGAAACAAGAGAAAGCTTACCAACTTGTGGAAGCTGAATAATTTATTACTTAATGTAAAACATTTCAAAAAAAAAAAACCAAAAACATTCTATAATTGACTGAAAGTCAATACACAACATACCCAAACTTATGAAAATCAATGAAGTAAGTTTAGAAGGTAAAGTTTATAGCACTAAGTATTTACAACTGGAGAGATTTTATATTAATAACTTAACAGTACACCTGAAAGCTCTAGAACAAAAAGGGGAAATCACAGTCAAATTGATTAGATGTCAAGAATCATCAAACTTGGAGTTGATCAACAAAAAAGACACAAAAACAAACAATACAAAGAAAGAGTGAACAAAGGTGATTTTTTTTAGAGAAAATAAGCTTTACCAACCTATATTTAAATTAGCTAAGAGATGGAGAGAGAATATAGAAATTAAGAAAGTAAGTAATGAAAATGGGAGAATAACAACAGACATCAAAGAAACAAAAGAATCATCAGGATATACTTTGGAAACGTGTACTCCACCAAATGTGTGATCTGGAAGAATTTTATAGATAATTTTCATAGTACATACTTCTTCTAAAAGATAAGGCAAGATCAAATTAGCAATTAAAACAGACCTGTAGCCCCTAGTGAATATATATAATTTTTAAAAGTCACCCAACCAAAATAAATAAATTAATAAATAAATAGAATTCCAAGTTCAGATGCTTTTTAGCACTGAATTCAACCAGACTTTCAAAGAAAAGGTAGAACCAATACTCTTCAATTAATCTACAAAATAGAAGCAGAAGGAACATTCACAGATTCATCTTCTGAAACTGCAGTTACCCTGATGCTACCATTGTTTAAATTAGAATTCAACAAAAACAAAAATTGCAGAAACCCCACAAACTCATGGAAACTGAACAATGCTCAATTGCATCACTCCTCGATAAAGGAAGAAATAAAAAAATCAATGACTCCCTAGAATTCAATGAAATGAAAGCCCAACATACCCAGTCCTATGGGACACTCTGAAATCTGTGCTAATAAGAAAGTTCATACCACTAAGTGACCATATGAAGAAATTGGAGAATAACCACAATAGAGATTTAACAGAACACCTGAAAGCTCCAGAACAAAAAGAAGCAAACTAACCCAGGAAAAGTAGATGGAAGGAAATAATCAAATTGAGAGGTGAGATCAATAAAGTAGAAAGAAAGAAAACAATACAAAGAATCAATGAAACAAGGAGTTTGTTCATTGAAAAAATCAACAAGATAGACAAACCTTGATCCAACCTAACCAAAAGGCAGAGAGAGAACATACAAATTAACAAAATCAGAAATGAAAATGGGGGCATAACAACAGACAGTGGGGAAATTGAGAGAATCATCAGGTCATACTTTGAAAACCTGTACCCCACAAAATTCAAAAATCTAAAGGAAATGGAGAATTTTCTGGGTAGAAATCACTTACCAAAATTAAATCAAGAACAGATAAGCAATTTAAACATACCTAAAATCCCTAATGAAATAGAAGCAGTCATCAAAATTCTTCAAAAAAAAAAAGTCCAGGTTTCAGATGATTTCAGTGCAGAATTCTACCAGAAATTCAAAGAAGAGCTATTACCAATACTCTTCAAACTGTTCCACAAAATAGAAGCAGAAAGATCATTGCCAAACTCTTTTTATGTTGGTACCCAAATCACACAAAACAAAACTAACATAAAGAATGACAGGCCAATCTCCCTCAAGAACATTGATGTAAAAATATCCAATAAAATCCTGGCAAATGAAATCCAAGAACACCTCAGAAAAACCATACACCATGACCAAATAGGCTTCATCCCAGAGATGCAAGGTTGGTTCAACATATGAAAATCCATCAATACAATCTACCATATAAACAAACTGAAAAAAAAAGCCACATGATCATCTCACTAGATGTTGAAAAAGCCTTTCACAAAATACAACACCCCTTTGTGATAAAGGTCTTGGAGTGATCAGGAATAACAGGAATACACCTAAACATAATAAAAGCAATATGCAGCAAACCAACAGCCAAGATCAAACTAAACGGAGAGAAACTAAAATTAGGAACAAGACAAGGTTGTCCACTCTCCCCATATCTCTTCAGCATTGTACTTGAAGTTCTTGTTAGAGCAGTAAAAAAACAAAAGGAGACCAAGAAGATACAAATTGGAAAGAAAGAAGTCAAACTTTCACTATTTGCAGATGATATGATAGTCTAAATAAGTGACCCAGGATTTCTACCTGGGAACTTCAACAACTGATGTATACTTTCAGCAAAGTGGCAAGATACAAGATTAACTCAAAAAAAAAATCAGTTGCCCTACCATATATAGACAATAAAGGGGCTGAGGAAGAAATCAGAGAAACATCATCCTATACAATAGCCACAAACAGCATAATATATCTTGATGTAACTCTAACCAAACAGATACAAGACTTGTATGACAAGAACTTTGTGTCATTAAAGAGAGAAATTAAAGGAGATACCAGAAAATGGAAAGATCTCCCATGCTCTTGGTTAGGTAGGATCAACATAGTAAAAATGGCAGTCTTACCAAAAGCAATCTACAGATTCAATGCAATTCCTATCAAAATCCCAGCACAATTCTTCATAGATCTTGAAAGGACAATTCTCAACTATATATGGAAAAACAAAAGACCAAGGATAGCAAAAACAACACTGTACAATGAAAGAACTTCAGAAGACATCACCATCCCTGACTTCATGCTCTACTTTAGAGTTATACTAATGAAAACAGCTTAGTATTGGTGCAAAAATAGACAGGTAGACCAATTGAATCAAATTAAAGACATTGATATTAACCCACACACCTATGAACACCAGATCTTTGTCAAAGAAGCTAACACTATACAATTTAAAAAAGAAAGCATCTTCAACAAATGGTGCTGTCATAACTGGATGCTGACATATAGAAGACTGCAGATAGATCCATATCTATCACCATGCACAAAACTTAAGTCTAAATGGATCAATGACCTCAACATAAATACAGCCATACTGAAACTCTTAGAAGAGAAAGTGGGAAGTATCCTTGAACAAATTGGTACAAGAGACTGCTTCCTAAACATAACACCAGTAGCACAAACACTGAGATCAACAATTAATAAATGGGACCTCCTGAAATTGAGACGCTTTTATTAGGAAAGGGCACAGTCAACAAGACAAAACAGCAGCCCACAGAATGGGAAAAGTTATTCACCAACCCCATATCTAACAAAGTGCTGATCCCCAAAATTTTACCAATAATTCAAGAAGTTAGTCTCCAAAACACCAAATAAACCAATTGAAAAATGGGGCCCAGAACTAAATAGAGAATTCTCAATAGAGGAGTCTATAATGGCTGATAGACACTTAAGAAAGTCCTCAACATCCTTAGTCATCAGGGAAATGCAAATAAAAACAAGATAAAATAAAAAAAAACAAGGAGATTCCATCTTACTCCTTTTAGAATGGCTAAAATCAAAAACACCTATGACAGTTTATGCTGGAGAGGATGTGGAGAAAGAGGAACACTCCTCCACTGCTGCTTGGAGTGCCAACTCATAAAGTCACTTTGGAAATCAATGGTGATTCCTCAGGAAAATGTGAGTCAATAAGCCACAAGATCCAGCAATTTCACTCTTAGGCATATACCCAAAAGATGGATATTCATACACCAAAGACATCTGTTCAACTATGCTCATAGCAGCATTATTTGTAATAGCCAGATCCTGGAAGCAACATATGTGCCCCTCAACTGAAGAATGGATAGAGAAAATGTGGTACCATTACACAATGGAGTACTACTCAGAGGGGAAAAACAAAAACAAAAACAATGGAATCTTGAAATTTGCAGGTAAATGGATGATGCTAGAAGAAACCATCCTGAGTGAAGTAATCCAGTCACAAAAAGACAAACATGGTATGTACTCACCCATATATGGCTTTTAGACATGGAGCAGGGGACTTCCTGCCTATAATAACACTGCCAGAGATTATGGGAAATGTGGAGGATCCTAAGTTACATGTGATGGTACTCCAGAGAAGGGGAAAGTGACAGGATCTCCTGAGAAGAGCTGGAGCATGAAGGGAGGGAAGAGAGAGGTGGGAGAAAGAAAGTGCGAGATGAAAGGAGAGGTAGACATGGGCGAGCAGGAAGGTTGATTCAGGGGAAGAACAGAGGAGAGCAGGATAAGAGATACCATAACAGAGGGAACCATTAGAGGTTTGAGAAGAAATCTGACACTAGGGAGATTTCCAGAAATCTACAAGGATGACACGACCTGGCAGTTCAATCAATAGTGCAGAGGCTGCCTTTAATGCCTTTCCCAGGTAATGAGTTTGATGACCACCTTATATGCTGTACTAGAGCCTTCCACAGCTAAACACTAAACTCCTGGAACCCAGTTGCAGAAAGGGAGGAGTGATTGTCAAAGGGGTCAAGACCAGGTTGATCAAACCCACAGAAACAGCTGACCTGAACAAAGGGGAGCTATGAACCCCTGATTGATGGCTGAGAGGACAGCAGGGGGCTGATCCAGATCCTCTGAACATGGGTTTCAGTGAGGAAGCCTTGGCAATCTATGGGGCCTTTGGTAGTAGATCATTATTTATCCCCATTGTACGAATGGACTTTGGGAGCCCATTCCAAGTGGAGGGATGCTCTCTCAGCCTGGGACACATGGGGGAGAAGCTAGGCCCTGTCCTTAATAATATGACAGATGTTAGGGATCCCCCATGGAGGGCCTCACCCTCTCTGGGGAACAGAAGGGGTCTGGGTTGGGGGGGGGCTCTGTTTAGGAGAGGATAGGAGGGAGAGGGAACTGGGAGAAAAAATTAAAAACAAAAAATAAATTGCTCAACTTCATTAGCCATCAGCCAATCAAAACAACTCTGAGATAACTAATCTCACTCCTGTCAGAATGGATAAAATCAAAAACACCAATGAAAGTTTATACTGGAGAGGATGTGGAGAAAGGGGAACACTCCCCCACTTCTGGTGTGAATGAAAACTTGTACAGCCACTTTGGAAATCAGTATGGTGGTTTCTCAGGAAAATGGAAATCAGTCTACCTCAAGATCCAGCGATTCAACTTGTAGGTATATACCCAAATGATGCACAGTCATACCACAAGGACATCCTTTCAATTATGTTCATAGCAGCATTATTTGTATTTTTAATAGCCAGAATCTGAAAGCAACCTAGATGCTACTCAACCAAAAAAATGGATGAAGAAAATATGGTACATTTATACAATGGAGCACTACTAAGTGGGAAATAAAATGAATCTTGAAATTTGCAGGCAAATGGATGGATCTAGAATAAAACGTCCTTAGTGAGGTAACCCAGACACAGGAAAAAAATATGGTATGTACTCTCTATTAATTGGATGTTAGATATAGAGCAAAGGAAAACCAGCCTATAATTCACAACCCCAGGTAAATTAGGAAATAAGGAGTAACCTAAGAGGCATATATTGACCCCTCTGAGAAGGGGAAAAAGACAAGACCTCCTGAGTAAATTGGGAGCATGTAGGAGAGGTAGGGAGTTAGGAGAAATAGGAGCATAGAAGAGGAGGGGGTTAGAAGATGAGGGATCAGGATGGTCAAATTTGTGGAAGAAAAGAGAAAGACACCAAGGAAAGAGATACCTTAATAGAGGGAGCCATTTTGGCCTTAATGTTAAATCTGGCACTATGTAATTCTCCACGGAATCACAAGGATGATGCCAACTAAAAATCTAAGCAATAGTGGATAGGCTATTTTAAATGCCCTTTCCCTATAGTAAGATTATTCGATACCCTAAATACCATCATAGAGCCTTCATCCAATAGCTGATGGGAGCAGAAGAGATTCACAGCTAAGTACTGAGAAAAACTCCTGGAATCCAGCTGTAGATAGGGACGAGTGATGAGCAAACAGGACAAGACCATGCTGGAGAAAGCCACAGAAACAGCTGACCTGAGCAAGTGGGATCTCACAGACCCCTGACTGACTGCTGGAGAACCAGCATAGGACCAAACCAAGCCCCGTGAATGTGGATGTCAGTAGAGGGGCTTGGGCAGTCTAAGGGGCCTCTGGCAGTGGAACCAGTATTTGTCCCTAGTGCAAGGACTTTGGGACACCATTCCCTATGGAGGGTTACTGTCTCTCAGCCTATATATATGTGGCAGTTCCTAGACCCTGATTTAAATAATATGACTGACTTTGATGACCCCCCATGGGAAGCCTTAACATCTCTGCATTTGGGATAGGGTGCAGGATGGGGAGTTGGTAAGGGGCACAGCAGGATGGGAGGGAGAGGAAATTAGGACTGGTATGTAAAATAAGATTGTTTTTATTTAAGTAAAAATAAAAAAATATTTTAAATAATATATTTTTAAAATATTTTTTAAAATGTGGGGAAGGGGATCGTTGTCTATCTAAATGGAGACTAAAAGAAATGCATCAGCCAAGAGCTCTGTGTCTACTTCAGCATGGACATTTCCTCCAGATAATCCTGTGTTGTAAAGGGCTATATTATTAGATGTTTAAGAGCATGCTGAATTCCAGGACAGTAAAACTCTCTGAACTTTTGCAAATGACCCCCTCCCCCTCAAAAAGATCAGATCCCTTTGCCTCATAAACAGAGTCAATGCCTAATAATAAGATCTGTAGATAATTAACTAAGGACAGAAAGAGACTTGCATTTAAGGAGACACTTTTATCTTTGTTGTTTCTTTTGAGATTTTTTTTCTCATTTTGTCATTTGGACTGGCCTCAGGCTTGAAACTCTACAGGCTCTGCCTCATAATTACCTCGCATTACCTGCCTCATGCCCACCTTAATGGCACATTTTAAACCTTACATCTAGGGATGCTTTAGGTGAGAAACACTATGGAACTTATTTTATATAGTCAAGGCTTTAATACTAGCAATGTACATATTATGAATATGTGTGTGTGTGTTTCAAGTAAATATTGTGAATTAAAATATCTATTATTAAGTAACTAAAATAATGTATACTAGGCTTTTGCATAAAAAGAATTGTGGAAATGTCACACATGCTTTTCTAGAGAGTTTCAATGCTTGTGAAGCGCATATTTTCAGTTATAAACATCTTGATTTGTCTTTGGAAACCCACTTTCTACATTCAAATTTTATATGGTTTTACTGGGACTGAGATGGTATCATATGCTCCTCCTTGATTGAACTATTTCATAGGCACCCCAACTACTCATAATGGCACATTTTCTTTCACTGAAAATTTGTCAGTGAATTTAGTTTATGAACTAGGCCATATCAATAAACACAATAGGAGGTCTTTTACTAATCTGTCAGGGTAATGTTACTATATTTCTGCCTGAATAATCCAGACCTGCTGGTGGCATATTCAGGGAAACAAACATGCAGACAAAACGGAGACAGCACATCATGATAACATGGACAGAATCACACCAGGCCCATTTGCTATTTCTGACTTTACAAAGAGGAAAACCAATAAATTATCATTCTTGCTTAAGTCACTGATAATGCAACCAATTACAATTTGTAATTGATAGTAATAGTAAATATTAAATGAATAGTAACAGTACGTTCAATATTTTACAATTGGCTCCAACACAAATAAATAATCTTATATTTAATCAGATTCTAAAAGACTATGCAGAATTAAAATATGTATGGATTACTTGTGCTGACCTTATGAAAAATAGCTGATGAAGTCTACAACTCAGGATATAATTTAGTAAATTCTAAACAAATAAGACAAATACAAAAGATTTGAAGAAAAATTAATAATTTATTTGTATAGTTATTCAGTTTTTAATCAAAGCCAAATTCATCCCCCCCCACCTTGAGGAAATGACACTTATGTGATAGCAAATAAACATCAGCAAAGAGCTGTTAATAAACAGTATGCAAGTTAGTGGGCAGTGGTTAATGCAGAAATCCTTAAAAGGAAAACTGTTGATAGTAAGTGATGGGGCATCTGTGTCACCATGGTGAATGGGGGGGGGGGGGCATGAGGCTCTGCTTCTCCCTGGATGTCTATGATGAGTTATTGAATGCTATGGGAAGAGGTTTCATTGTCTAAAATCTTCGACCCTTGCTTGTGAAAACAACTCAGATTAGACTCAGTTGATTGAACAATTAATATAAAAGAAAATGTGGAAAGAGTGGAGAGGCCTGGAAAGAATAATTTTAGCAGGAAATGGAGAATAGGGAAAGAATATGGCTAGAATGAATTATATACATGTATGAAATTTCCAAAGAATAAAAAAAAATAAAGTGAAATTTGATATAAAAATAATGATGAGTAAAATTGTCTACAGTTTCTATTTGCATTGGTAAGAGCTTTAGTGAAATAATAGTTAATAATAGTTAATAATATTTTCTTACATTTTATTTTTTCAGTATTGGTAATGAAACTATAGCTTTCAAATGCAAGGCAAGAAATATTCCACTGAAGTTCTTTCCACACTTACTTTTGCTTTTCATTTTAAAACCAGATTTCACTAAGTTTCCAAAGCTGGTCTTGAATTTGTGGTCTTGCTGCCCCACCCTCTCAAGTGGCTGGGAATATATCCCTGTACTACTAGACTTAGCAACACATTAATTTTTAAAAGAGAATTAGTTTCATTATTTTGTATAATTCTTACCTTAATAATAGTAAGCCTATTACATAATATTAGTTGTATAATGTTTATTACTGTAGAAATTCTCAAGTGAATCAAATGTCACAATGCACAAAATGAAATACAATGCTATATAATGTTCTAGCTTATAAAAATGTATTTCAAATAAATTAATTCATTGAAAACTGCCACCTAGGAATTCTGAAACAGTACTTTTCTGGCTTATAAAGAACACCTACTTTTGTTAATGAAAACAAGTCAATTGCTGAATATTTAAGATTTAAGTCATATGAAAAATCTCTATTGTTTTGATTAAATTGTTTCTGTTCTTGATTTTATACATTATTTCATGTTACATTTCTTTTAATATAGATACTATAATTTTATCTCAAAGTATCCTATGCTAGAAAAAGAAATTTGGAGTTTGCATACTTATTTACTGATGACTAAGAAGTTAACACTGTGAAAATTCACTGCTTGGAAATTGCACCACAATGGAAAAATTAAGACCAGCTATCTGCAAATATCAAACATCAAGGTAATTTAGAGCAGACATCTTTCTTAGAGGGATATAGTATATTCTTGAATTTGTTTGGTTTTAGTGACAAAAACATCTGCTTTGAATAAGATGATGCAAAACATAGAGCAAGCACCTGAAGGAGACAGGAAATAGGAAAAGATACTCACATGATCAATTAGTTCACGAACCATTCCATTCCACTGTCCATTCACATCGTCCTGAGCTCCATATTTTCCATCCTCCACAAGCCTGATTTCATATGTGAAGCCAAGGATTGTGGATAACTCTCGCAGGAGATCAATACAATAGCCCTCAAATCGATCATTTCCATAGAGAGGTTTGTCAGACTTCTTAAACAGGACATAGGGTTCTTCCTGGAACATTAAACATGAAACAGAGACACATCAGTCAACTAGTCAACCAGTAAACAACATCAGAGAAATTGTATTTCTTAGAAAATAGAAAATTTTCATTTTTTAGAACAACAATAAATTTAATTTTCTTCTTATTCTTTTAAACATAGTTTGAAATATTAAAAAAGAGAGATTGATATCACTTAAGAGATATTTTTGTATCACAAAAACTAACTCTAAAAACCTCACCATGTATAATCATAAATACACAATTTTGTGATATTTGCATATATGCATATATATATATATATATATATATCAGGATAAGGATAGACAAATGCAAATTGTACTACTTATACAAATCCTGATATCCTATTTCAATCAGATCTGTGAATGAAAAATAATCTGAATTCTTTATTAATTTGTACAACTTGGGAGAATACTAATAACTCATAATACTACATTTGTCATATAATCATGAAATTACAAGTGCTACAGTGAATCTTAGAAGAAAAAGTAGTGGCTCTCTTAAAATGCTGAGACAGTCTGATGCTTTACATTGTGACACTCTGTGTCACATTCCTAATGTGAGCCATCACCACTTCTACACGAAAGAGAAATCATTGAGCCAAGGAATTGATCTTGTAACAGATATTAAAAGCATAAATACACAGAACACCGAATTTCAGATTAAGGTTAGTTTTATATAAAGCAACAAAAAAAATGGGTCAATAGCATAGAAAAAAACCTGAAAAATACTTGGTAAGACAGCAGAACACAAAACAAAATTGACTTAGGTCTTTTGAGGCCTTGAATAAGGAGGTACAATATAAGATACATCCTAAAATAGGAAAAGGAGGCAATTTATTTAAACATTTGAAAGTAGATTTCAGGCATGAAGATTAATACGACATAGGAACAAAATGAAAAGAACACAACTTGTTGAAGTGACATCCAATTCAGGGAGGGAGAAGTACTGAACAGATTGAAAATGAGAAACTTAAGGAGTCAAGCACAATACCTGTGACTCTCTAACATGGCAATCAAACTGTGCATGTGTGTCTGTGTGTGTGTGTGTGTGTGTGTGTGTCTCTGTGTGTGTGTGTGTGTGTGTGTGTGTGTGTGTGTGTGTGTGTGTGTGTGTGTGTGTGTGTGTGTGTGTGTGTGTGTGTGTGTGTGTGTGTGTCTGTGTGTGTGTGTGTGTGTGTGTGTGTGTGTGTGTGTGTGTAGGACCCCGTCACATTGAATGTGCTCATTCTTGGTAAGTACAAATAGAATTCAGACCCTAGTATATTTTGAGGAGCAGATAGAATATGTTATTAGCACAGGCCACACTACTGCTCTCTCCTAAATCATACCAAACATTAATGATTTTAATATGCCCAAGGTGTTGCCTTTACCTGAATTTTATTTAAATGGAAAAGTACAGTATATAATCTCTTCAGATTAGCTTTACATAATTTGGTAGTGTGCCATTCATATTTTTCCATGTCCTATTTAGGCTTATTAGCCCATTTCTCCTTAGGGCTCAATAATATTGTATTGTGCATATGTGCCTAAACTATTTGCCCATTTAATTGGTAAAGAAACTAAAGTTCTGGGAAAGACCTACAAAACTGCCATATGCACCAAGTCTGGTGTCAACACCTGACTTTGCAATTTATTTTGATATATACCAAAGAAGATGGTTGCTGTGTCTTTGGTAAGTGAATGCCATGTTTCACAACAGTCGGTATTTCAAAGTAGTGTGAACATTCTTAAGTCTAGTTGCTGTGTTCCTTACCAATACTTATGATGGTCAATGTTGTGTACTTTTGGAAATTATTAATGACTTTCGGTGACATCTCACTACTATTTCAATATGAAATTCCCTGGTGACCTATGATGCTGAATGTTTTTAAAATCTTCAATAGTGTTCTATCAGGACAGATTTACAGTTACCAGTCAATTGTCTGGTAAGGTTAAACACATTTCTCAAGTCTCAAAGGTAAAATCTGTGAACAGCTGATAATAGTCAAAGAATGTAAATCTGTTCTTTTTAATTTTGTGAAATGTGTTTTCCCAATATTTTTATGTTGCTTTAAGCAACACAAGATTATTTGAAAGATAATACACCATGAATGGTCTATTTTATGTGACATTAGTACAAACAGATAGGAATCAGATATTATCCTGTAAGTATGCCCAGAATTAGATATATTTGTGGTTACTCTAAGCTGCTGTAATATGGGTAAGTTTATATGTATAGTATGATCATATTCACAATTTATTCTTTATGGACAAATAGATCACTACGTGTATGACAGATATGTATATATCATTCTATCAATGGACATTTCCCTTCATTCCCTGGCCTTCCAGTCTCATATATTAGAAAACACAATTCTGAAGAGTATATTCTATTGTGGTGACCTTCATGCTTTACAATGAAAATCAGCCATAGGCTGATAGGATCTTTCTACTGTGCATTCCTGTTCTGGAAATACTTAATTGTCTTTTCCTGACCCCCAACTACCTTTAATTATTTTAAACATTTTATATTGGGAAGTAGTGCATATATGTAAGTCTATACGTGCAAATATTAATAAACACTACATATTGAAAATTCATATGTCAAGAGAGTCAACTCTGTAACAAAATAACCAGAACTGACAGGCAGATAAGATGTTTGCAGTAAAATAGTTACTGCATTGGACTGAAACAATCAAGGCTCTATTAAATAACAGAAGGCATGGTACCTAAACCAGAAGAAAATAAGTATTAAAACCTTGTGAGATATATAAGTGCCTCTACTGGTTTACAGTGTGGTACTAACAAATCCATAGTTCTTGAATCCATATAAAACATTATTTAGGTGAGAAAATCACATTCCCTTGAAGAGGAAAGAATAGTCTGAGAATTCTGGGTAATTAGAATTATAGTCAAAAGAATCATGCAAGTACAGTAGATTAATTCTACAGACTTCATACTCTGGTTTTAATTATTATATATTTTGCAAATAAGTAGATGATATTCACTCATTTTTATTCTAAATGCACAGCATATACACCTTGTTAAGTTCCATTAACTAAGCAATAATTCTAGTGATGTTTTTCCAAGCACTTACTATTGTGCTTGGCCCTGCTCTAAGTCCTTTAATTATTTACTTCTTATAATGACTACACGAGATCAGTGATCATATCATTTCCATTTTACAGAAAGCAAAATGAAATGGAAGATGCTAAGAATTTTTTTAATCTTTGTTATAGAATAGCAGCCACTATATATGCAGTTATAGTTACTCCTGAATCTTCAGTATAAGCCTCCCTATTAACTTATCTTTAATAATCATCTCCAAACTTCACATGAATGCATAATTATCCATAACTCATTATATGACTCAATACATGTTGTATTGCTTTATAATTTTTTAATCAGCTGGGATTAGACATTGAGCTATACTACATGCAAAATGGTATTATTTATTGAACAGTATAATCAAGACATCATTACAGAGGAGAGTAAGGAATGAATACATAACACAGAAAATTAATTTCTACATGATAAATTAGCACCTTTTCCTGATCAATAGCATATTATTTTAAATAATTAAGATACATAAAAGTATTAAAAATTCTTTAAAATACTTTGGAGTATTTTAAGAAGTTGTGAAACAGCATAAGTTATATCAGATTGAGGTGTATCATTACATGACATTTCTATATTTTACACTACTAAGGTTGTTAAAATTGGGAAAATTTTACATTTTTGGTCTAAAATAGTAATGGTATGTTTTTAAAGAAAATGAGTATTTTAGTTATACTAGAAAATATTATGATAGCTAATGATGCACATGATGTGTTTGCAGTATATAAAAATATGTATAAGAAATTAAAATACAAAATAACTTCAGAAGATTTTAGTCACTTAATCTCATTCATTTAATTGCACAAGTGGCCACTCAATATATTAATTTAATTTTATCTATCTACAAGACAATAAGTAAACTCATGTCACAGGGAAATAACTATTTATCCCTAGGTGATTAAAAAATTCAAATACCTTTGTACATCACTAGAGAAAAAATTAGGCTACGTGTAAAGTATTTATGGCTGTCCACAATGTCAAATGTTACTGTTCTCATATTTAATTCTGATAAGTAAGACACCGTTTTCCAGGTGAGATTTCTATCTCCAGCTACTCTGTGAAGACAATAGTTTTACATCAACTTGTGACTCTCCTTTACACTGTCTTTCTCTGTTTCACATGATGTATAGATAAATAATAACCTCTTGTAAAAGAAAGAAAAATGGTACCAGAAGCAATTACTGTATCACAATCCAAGTACGGTGAATAATATGGTAAAGTCTCCTGGGCAAGTTTACCAATTTCTCATATGCTCTCAAATCGGCACATCAGCATTTGCTGGAAGTACAAGCATTTCATTCTGCTGGTGTTGGGTATAAGGATTTTTCAGCATTTCCACTGTCAAGCCCAATTTTAACGAGCCCACCAATAGCTCTTAATTTTATCTACGTTAAACTGGGAGTTGGCACCGATTAGCAGTAAAATGACTTTCTGAAGAAGTGAAATATGTTTAAGGCCAAATGCAACAAAAATGTTTTATTTAAATAAAAATATAATTTCTAATAACTTAAAAATCTATGACTTGTATGTTCCTTAGCTTTGATCTGGGATTCAGATTATTTCCCAATTATTGCCCCTTTGAAATTGTTGTCATAACATGCTATTAAAAACTAGGGGAAATGAAAAATGAAAATTAATTTTGGTATGATATTTGTATAATACTTTGCAACACTAAACTAAATAACATCTAATTTAAGATGCATTGGATGAATAGGCATTTTGTGTATTCCTCTTTAGGAAAGAAAACAATGCAAAAAAGTATGTCCTTATAAAGTGAGTGGTTTTAATTTCATTTTTATAATATCAGAATTACTTACATACCCACAGTGTTTCATTAATCATCAAAATTTGAGTGTTTCTATGAAATACATTTCTTGAGAGACAGCATTGTGTGCATATTTAAAGGATTCTGATGAACCCCAACAGAGGTAATTTTCTGATCTATATATCATGTACTTTGGAAAATAAGAAGTAATATTAATGTAACCTAGTATAGGTCTGAATTTATCTTATAACCAAAAGACTTAGTCTGAGTTAGTGGCAACCAACTGAAAAGCTATTTGCATTTAACTATCAAAACTTTCTAAATGATTCATCGATGGTATGTGACATTTCAGTAAAACTAAGGAGAAAACTCTAAAACAACATTGCATCTCCATGGAGCAAAGTAAAAAAAAAAAATCTACTAACAATAATGAAAATGTTATATGTGTTAAAATATAGGCTAACACTATGAACTTTTCTCAATATCACTTACATCCTTTCCACTTCTGAACTCTATATCTCCCATCTTTACATTACATCACTTTTGTCACACAGAAAATACTGTCAGAAATAATAGGAGAGTATAAAAACTAAAGAAGTTAAAAAAGGGGGGGTCTGGAGAGATGGCTCAGAGGTTAAGAGCATTGACTGCTTTTCCAGAGGTCTGAGTTCAATTCCCAGCAACCACATCGTGGCTCACAACCATCCGTTATGAGATCTGGTGCCCTCTTCTGTTGTCCAGATATACATGGAAGCAGAATGTTGTATACATAATAAATAAAATCTTTTAAAAAAAAGAAGTTATGAAGTATGAAGGACAGAAAGCAGCAGTAGATGAATGGGAAGCACAGAGAGCTGAGAGGGGCCAATGGTGCTGCTGTGTCAGCTCTGGTATAAGATGGGTAAGCTGAAAAAAATGAAGAAGTTAAACTTCACAAAGAACAAAAAAACTGAACAGAATCCAGACATTTCCCCCATGGGTCCTAAAAATAATGCCAAGTGTAGGATTACATTTCTGTGAGGAAGGTTAGGCTGCTGAGAAGATTTCTTCTAATGTTCATTTCCCCAGTTTTTCTCTGTCCACCCACACCCAAGCACTGAGATTAATTAAGTATTTAAGAAGCTAGCCACAAAAAAATGAAATTAAAAAGTTGGGTACAGAACTAAATAGAGAATTCTTAAACCCTTCAGAAAGTGCTCAAAATCCTTAGCTATCAGGGAAATGCAACTCAAAACAATTCTAATACACCATCTTACACCAGCCAGAAGGGCTAAAATCAAAAATACCAATGACAGTCTATGCTGGAGAGGATGTGGAGAAAGGGGATGACTCCTCCATTGCTGATGGCAGTGCAAACTGGTACAGCCACTTTGGAAATCAGTATGGCAGTTTCTCAGGAAAATGGGAATAAGTCTACATCAAGACGCAGCAATTCCTCTCTTGGGCATATATCCAAAGAATGCACAATGGTACTATGTTCATAGCAGTTTTGTTTGTAATAGCCAGAACCTGGAAGCAATCTAGATGCCCCTCAACTGAAGAATGGATAGAGAAAATATTGTACATTTACACAATGGAGTACTGTACTAATCAGCAGAAAAAAGCAATGGAATCTTGAAATTCACAGGCAAATGGATGGAACTAGAAGAACATGGTATGTACTCACTCATATATAAATTTTAGACATAGAACAAAGGATTACCAACCAAAAACCAACATCACCAAAAGAACTAGGAAACAAGAAGGACCCCAAGAGAAGAATGCATGGTCCCCCAGAGAAGGGGAAGGGGACAGGATCTCCTGAACTAATGGAGAGTATGGGGATTGGGGAGAGGGAGTTTGGAGAAAGGGGGATCAGAGGAGGGGAGAGGAAGAAACTGTGGAACAGGAAGGTTGAGTCAGGGGGAAGAATAGAGGGGAGCAGGATAACAGATACCATAATAGAGGGAGCCACTATATGTTTGAAGAGAGATCTGGCACTAGGGAGATTTCCAGAGATCTACAAGGATGATACCAATTGGCAATCTAAGTAATAGTGTAGAGGCAACCCTAAAGGCCCTTCCCATATAATGAGACTGATGACTACCTTATATGCCATCATAGAGCCTTCATCCAGTGGCTGATGGTAGCAGAGGCAGACACCCACAGATAAACACTGAGCTGAACTCTGGAATCCAGTTGCAGAGAGGAAGGAGTGATGAGCAAAGAGATCAAGACTGGGCTGGTGAAACCCACAGAAACAGCTGACCTGAACAAGGGGGAGTGCATGGACCCCAGACAGCAGGGGACTGATCCAGACCCCTGAAAATGGATGTCAGTGAGGAGGCCTCAGCACGCTATGAGACCTCTGGTAGTAGATCAGTATTTATCCCTGGAGTAAGAAAGGATTTGGGGAGCCCATCCCATGTGGAGGGATGTTATCTCAGCCTGGACATATGGAAAAGGGCCTAGGCCCTGTGCAGAATGATATGACAGATTTTGGGGATCCTCCATGGAGGACCTCACCCTCCCTGGGGAGCAGAGGGTCGATGGGTGGGAGTCGGGGAGGAGGAGAGGGAGAGGGATCAGGGATTGACATGTGAATCAGGCTTGTTCTAATTTGAACTAATAAAAAAATAATTTCCTAGAAAAAAATCACCATTAAAAAAACAACTCTCTTCTACTTTGCAATATAAGTAAAAAAAAAGTTATTCATTTTTCCTGACATGCTTTTAAGCCCTGATTCATTTTTTAGTTGTAATAGCATACAGAATAATGGACTTCATTATGGCATGTTCATGCAGCTTGTCTTTATGGACTCTGCCCTCACCTCCTTCCCTACAGTACTCCATTTCCATTTTCATTCCACACGTTTTTGTCTGTTTCCTTTGTTCAATTTCTTTAAGATATATCTTTCTGCCCATGTTCCTTTTGCCAAGTTTCATGGTTTGCACCCATCCACACAAACACACACACCGTGTGTGTGTGTGTGTGTGTGTGTGTGTGTGTGTATGTATGTATATATCTTTATTCATATATATGTAGATTCATTTCATCAGTTTTGTTCCTCTAGATAACCCTGACTGATAAAATGAGTAAAACCTAAATATTTGGGTGTTTGCAAGTTATATAGTCATGAATACTTAATTTTGTCCACTATGAAGCAATAAGTAACCTAGCAAAAATTGACAAAAACAAAATTTTAATGATTGTGGAATCTAATAAATGCTTACAAACAAGATTAGGGACTGAGCTTAGTGCTGAATTGCTTGGTTAGCTTATATTATCTCTGGGTCATATATCCTTCAGGGCAAAAACCAAGCAACCCAAGCAAATTAAAGAACAAAAGAAAGCAAGCCATACCAAAGAAAGCAAAACCTCTCCTACCATGGAAGAGGGTACTACTGTGAACGCAAAACAGCAGAATTTGGGTAAGTCATGGAAAGGTATGTACCTAGACTATTGTTTGAAAAGCACTGTGAGTACACTCAAAACAAAAAGATGTTCTCTTTAAACTGACCAAGTGGTTACACTTCAATCTAACACTTATGAAACCAACTGTAAAGCATCTATCAGGTCTTCTGTACTTAGTTTTGGAAAAACTTCAAAAGTAAGTAAATGCAAATAATAAACCATATTGTGTACTGAGTATAATAAGAGCTATTTACCTATACAGTATTTATATTGGGAATAGGCTTTAGTGATAATAATCTAAAAAATCTTTTGTTATGCTATATTAACAATGTAAACCAGATTATTTAGTACTAGTAAGTGTGAGCCGGGCGTTGTTGGAACATGCCTTTAATCCCAGCCCTCGGGAGGCTGAAGCAGGCAGAGGCAGATCTCTGTGAGTTCGAGGCCTACCTGGTCTGCAAAGCAAGTTCAGGACATGCTCAAAACAAGACAGAGAAACCCTGCCTCAAAAACAAACAAACAAACAAAACAACAACAACAAAAAATACTAGTGTGTGAGACTGTAGGTTTCCTGACACTTAGGAAAATTAAATTTCATTAATTTAATTACAGGAAAACACTGTTTATATTCTCATGCCCTTTGCAGTTAGTTATACAGTATTTCCAGAAGGGTACTTCACTACAATTTGCTCTCAATACTAACCACCCTCATCCCCGGATTCCAGCTCAACTGTGATTGGCAGATGTGCCTGAAGGATCTCAGACTGCTGCCCTGAGGACACCCAGGACCCAAGAGGTACAGACGGGGGCCAAGGACACTTGGACCCGACTCAGTTAGTGGTGATTGTAGCTGCCGGGTTCTGTCGCCCGTCTTCCCAGCGCCATTGCCTTATAAGCAGCGCAGGCGGATTGGGTAGGTGTCTGTTCTTTCTGTTCTTTCTTGTCTATACTGTGTTATCATCCTTGGTTTTCAATTCAGGATCCACCACTCCACCCCCTTTCTATTCCCACCTGCAGGTCTGTGAGGCATGCCAAGTGGGGCTGTTTCTGCCCCAGCTGCTGTCCTGCCATGGTTCCTGGCTTGAGGTAGGGGTTTCCTTGCTCTGAGGGAACAGGGCTGCAAGGCCACCATCTGCCTAGCTGCCTGGCCTTCTCTGTGCTCCACACACATGGTATGCTGGGAAACCGTGTTTTGCCTAGACAAAACAAGGTCAGTCTTTTCCATGTCCCTCTTCCACAGAGAGATAGAGAAAAAAAAAAAAAACTCTCTCAACCTATAGGCCTGGCGAAGATTGCGGTTCTTTGAGAAATCTGCCTCCAGCAGTAATGGAGAAACTTGGGTATGGCTAACTGTATATGGACTGGCTTCTAACTGGCTTCTGTCACTTTTTAGTAGATTTGGATATAATATACCCTTCTCAGATCTCTAAAGTATTAATGGTTGTCAGCTTGACAGCATCAGACAGTCAGATCCACTATAGACTATAGTCAGCATGTTAGCTGATAAAATAGTGACTATCTACTGTTCAGGCACAAGCTCAAGGTTTTTAAGCTTATTTTGGTTGTCATCTAAGTACAAACTTAAAGGGCTTTTCATCAGGCCAATGGCACCTCTGTCCAATCCATACCTGGCTCTCTGGACAGAAGAAAAATGTACATGCTTATAGCGCAAATCTGTAGTTTTTGCTAGGACCCAAAGTTATAAATATGTTCCTGCTGTTTGAACAGATATCCAGGTATCTGCTTTTTCTGCACTGTGGGCTTCAGTGAATAAGTTAAACCTCTGTTCCTAGTTTAAACATGTCTTAAACAGGTTTCTGCTTCTGACAGACATCTGAGTATCAGTTGCTGACTACAGACTGTTCTAAGTAGACTGTGAGCCCTGGACTTGCTGTGGATGTGAATCAGTCCAGCTGATGTGGACACCCCCTATCTCTGCAACAGAGTCTGCTAACCAGAAGCTCCTGATGGATTCCCCATTGCCTAAATTCCTTTTTTTTTGCTTTTGACTAGCATTTCAACCTTCTGGGGTCCCTAACTTTGTCCCAAAGTCAGCAGGAAGTAGCTCGGGAAAGAATTCGCCGCAATTTTCCCTGGTTAAAATGCTAAGACAGGAGGGACTCCCTTGCATGAAGATGCCAATATCTCTCACTCCCTGATGGGGGTGCTAGAGAGACAGCAATTCCATGATTGGAATTTCCAAAAAAGAAAACAGGGGGAATGAAGGGACCAGCCCCCCATTTCGGCAGCCATGACAGTAACACGTGCTCGCTATGACCTTGTCTTAGTCACTAGAAGTTAGGTGCCTACCTCGTGACAAGGAACCAATCAGAAGTTAGCGGGTGGCGCTATGCTTTACGACCCTGGGTGTACTTTACAGACAAGCGCCCAGCAATGACACACAGAGCATAGCAACCACCCTGGGAAGGCCTATGGACCAGTTGACCAATCAACACAGGGCAAGCCCACCAAGCCTGGAGGCACACCAATCGTGAGCCTGTGGGTACCCCTAGACACTTCCCTTACGCTGCTCTACAAGATCTCTCTGCAGCCAGTTCAAACTGTCTTTTGTAGCCAACCGCCATGGTGGGTGGACAAAAGGCCCGAGCTAACATGGAGTTAGGTTGTTAAATTACAATAAAGCCTCATGCAGTTTGCAGCAAGCTCTAAAATCTGCCTGGTGATTGGGGTGACCTCAGTTGTGGACTGGGACCCCGGATACCTGAGTTTTGCGGGGGTCTAACACACTGTGATAGGAAAATGTTGTTCTCATAATTCTGTCTAAAATCCCCCCATGATTTCTTATTCTTTCATTTTTCTCTTATTTTTTCTCAGAACTGAAAGTTTACTATGAGTAACAAAATGAAATTCCTCAAAGGGACAGAATTGTGTCTATTTTGTTGCTAAATTACAATAAAAATAGCATATTTAGTTATCATATCTCAAATATAACCCTTCTAATATTTTTATTTTCAAATTATCATCTAATATATTTTTGTCTTTACTTTCCTTTTTCTTTGGTTATTTTCCATTATTGCATCATTTTCATATTTCTCTAATAAAACATTCATTCATCAAACATTATTTAATAGATACCACAAATATAACAGTAATTCATCTCACAGTGTTATGGAGATAAAAAGGCAGACACAGTATCTTTGCCAAAGTAGCAGGAAAGCCTGCAAAAAGGATCTCTCTCTCTCTCTCTCTCTCTCTCTCTCTCTCTCTCTCTGTGTGTGTGTGTGTGTGTGTGTGTGTGTGTACAACAATGTCACAAGGAAATGGCCTATAAATCTTGTTCTAGACCTAATCATATATAAAAAATTTTATCTGAAATTTTCATAGCTGAAATCATAAGTGGAGGCCTTTGATGTACCCCCAGAGACTCTGATCTAAGGAATTAGAGTTTTAATAGTTGGTTTTTCACCTTTACTTATAATATAATCTAGCTGAGTTACTGGGGAGCTGCTAATACTTAGCATGAAGAGGCAAATGGAAGAACAAGGATCCCACACCAAAATCACTATAGTTTGGCCTCATACTCTGTTGTCCTCCTTGTGAAATTCTTAATTTCTTTCAAGTTTAGGGTTTTTTCATCTTTATTTTACAGTGTGAATGGAAAAACAGTAGTTACTTCAATGTTGTCAAACCGTAAAATTTCTGAGTTTTATACCTGTAGCTGACAAGAGGGAAATATGAAGCAAAAATGTACAGAAGGTTACAACTGCTTTTCTTTATGCTTATTCTTCTCACTATTTAGAATATAGGTTTTAAATTTGGATTTTAGATAGAGCAAATGAAGGATGTAGGGAACATTGCCAAACATTTGGAAGAGAATGTGATCATTGAGTCCCTAGAGCTTGATTTTTGGTTGCTGTTGGGAGCCAGGAAAATTCCATTAGAGGATTTCTGGGGGGGTGGAGGGGGTCCAAAACTCTGGTTCCAGTAACCAGGAGCTCTGGTCTCCAATTGTTTTGCAGATGCTAGTTAATCTGCTATTGAATGGCATAGCCTAGGTGGAGAATGCATCCTAGTTTGCATCTCTACAGAACTAAGCATTTGAATAGGCCTGCTCCAGGGTGAAGGGCTAGGTGTATGTGACAAGTAAGGACAGATAAGAAGTAGGTATCAGTCTACCAGATGGGAGTTGGTTGAGAGAGATCTGCTGATAGGGTCTAGCAAGATGAAAGAGAAGTGGTCTCAGGGTCACGGAAGCAAGGTTAGGAAACAGCCAGTAAGATGATGAATAAATAAGAGACTCCAGTTTTTCATCATGGAACTGAGAGCTCTCTAAAGATGACAAGATACCTATGTCTGGTCTTTATCGCTATTGGGTTACTAGGAATTTCCAAGTCCACATTCCCCCACTCAGGCTGAACCTAATGGTTTCAGTGGTTTGGGGCTGAGACATGCTGGGCCACATCAGGTTGTGTTTTTAAACACAGGCTGACCTGAAATGTGTTGTTCTCAGCTTAGCCTCCAAAAGACAGGGATAAAATGGTATAACTAGCTTCCTTTTTAAAAATTAATTAATATTTTAAATGTGTTTTGCCCAGTTCAACAAATTTGAGTTTGAATGCTTTCTGCTTTTAGAAAGGAGGCTGTAACATCACCTTTCTACCAGCTTTACATGGGCAAAAAGTGATATATAGTAATAGGAAAAATATCAGACAAAAACCAAATGACAATTGCCCTCATTCTTCCAGGAACTTATGTCAGTTATGAAAAGCCTGCTGTTTCCTGATCTGACAGGGAAAGACAGCAGCATGAGGATTACTAGGCATTCAGTCACCAAGAGCTCTTTTCTATACACTACATGAAGTACCTCTCAGCCACTGTCCTTGGTGATCATTCAAACTAGTGTGATATTTTACTAATTTTTGAGAACTTCATATGTGAGTACTGTATTTATATCATTTCTACTAACAGTCTTTTCCTTCCAAATTCCCCCATGCCTCCAAACCACCTCCAAACTTCATGGACTCTTCTTCTATAATTATTATGGTTACACACACACACACACACACACACACACACACACACACACACACACACACACACGTATACACAAATACATCCTGCTGAGTTCATTTAATGTTGCCCTCATGTATATGTGTTTAGGAGTGTCTACTTGTAAGACCCTCAGAAAGCTGAGGCTTCCAGAATCTTAGTCCAGGACGGCGGCCACCCCAAACACAGAATGGAGGCGAAAGCTTGATGCAAACTGCATGAGGCTTTATTGTAGATTAACGAGCTAACCCCATGTTAGCTCGGGTCTTTCACCCACCCGCCATGGCGGATGGCTAGAAAAGACGGTTTGAAGCCGCTGCGCACAGATCTTTATAGGGCAGCGTAAGGGGAGTGTCTAGGGGTACGCACAGGCTTACGCACAGGCTCACGATTGGTGTGCTTCCAGGCTTGGAGGGCTTGCCCTGTGTTGATTGGTCAACTGGTTGTTATGGCCCATAGGCCCTCCCAGGGTGGTTGCTATGCTCTCTACGTCATTGTCGTGCGCTTGTCCGTAAAGCACACCCAGGGTCGTAAAGCATAGCGCCACCAGCTAACTTCTGATTGGTTCCTTGTCACGAGACAGGCATCTGACCTCTACGTGACCAAGGCAGGTTTATGGCAAGCACGTGTTCGGCTGTTATGGCTGCCAAAAGGGAAGCTGGTTCCTTCATTCCCCCATTTTCTTTTTTGTAAATTCCAATCATGGAATTGCTGTCTCTCTAGCATCCCCATCAGGGAGTGATAGATACTGGCATCCCCATGCAAGGGAGTTCCTTTTGACTTAGCATTTTAACCAGGGAAAATGGACGGCGAAATTTCTTTCTAAACTGCTTCCTGCTGACTTTGGGACGAAGTTAGGGACCCCAGAAGGTTGAAATGCTAGTCAAAAGCAAAAAGGAATTTAGGCAATGGGGAATCCATCAGGGGCTTCTGGTTAGCAGACACTGTTGCAGAGACAGGGGGTGTCCACATCAGCTGGACTGGTTCACATCCACAGCAAGTCCAGGGCTCGCAGTCTACTTAGAACAGCCTGTAGTCAGCAACTGATACTCAGATGTCTGCCAGAAGCAGAAACCTGTTTAAGACATGTTTAAACTAGGAACAGAGGTTACAACTTATTTATTGAAGCCCACAGTACAGAAAAAGCAGATATCTGTTTAAACAGCAGGAACATATTTAGCAAAAACTACAGATTTGGGCTATAAGCATGTACATTTTTCTTCTGTCCAGAGAGCCAGGTATGGATTGGACAGAGGTGCCTTTGGCCTGATGAAAAAGCCCTTTTTAGATGACAACCAAAATAAACTTAAAAACTTTGAGCTCGTGCCTGAACAGTAGTTACTATTTTATCAGCTAACATACTGACTAGTCTATAGTGGATCTGACTGTCTGATGCTGTCAAGCTGACAACCAGTAATATTTCAGAGATCTGAGAAGGGTATATTTTATCTGAATCTACTGAAAAGTGACAGAAGCCAGTCTATATACAGTTAGCCATACCCAAGTTTCTCCATTACCGTTGGAGGCAGCTGTCTCAAAGAACAGCAATCTTCGCCAGGCCTATATTGTGAGAGGTTTTTTTCCTCTCTGTGGAAGAGGGACATGGAAAAGACTGACCTTGTTTTGTCTAGGCAAAGGGGTGCAATCAATTTTCCAGTGTCCAGCAGCTTTGTCCACAGTCTCGGCTAGGTTCTGGCAGGCGGCAGGTATCACATCTGAGCATCTCGCTCACTGGTCCAGGTGCAGGAACTGGGTTGTCTCAATCTTCTTTGGAGACTTTGGGTCACTGTCAGGATCTGGCAGTCTGTCTGACTTTATAAACTTTAAAGATAACAATTTAAATGTCATATTCTGAAGACCTCTGAAGCATTAGAGGTCTGTTTTAGCTACTTGCCTTAAGCATAAAAGAAGCACACAGGTGGCTAGGTAAAGTCTTCTTTCTGTAAGTAATTTTTAGTCTGACTGTAACTGATTTTAACTTAGTAAAATGTTTGAAATAGCACAGCTGAACTTAAAACTGTATAGAGCTACCTTATATTCCTTAAACAGTAGCTTAACTTCTTTCTGAGACAGGGTTTTTCTGTGACTTTGGAGCCTGTCCTGGAATTCGATCTGCCGGACCAGGCAGGCCTTGAACTCATAAAGATCCATCTGCCTCTTACTCCCGAGTGGTGGGATTAAAGGCGTGTGCCACCTACACCCTGAGCTCAAAGGTGTGTGCTACCAACACCCTAAACTTAACTTCTGAAAACACAAATTGTAACAGATTAGCATCTTTTATAAAACAAGAACTTTACATTGTCAGGCTTTGCTTAAGAATAATTCTAAATTGAAGCTCTTTAAGTACAAACATTAATAAAAACAAACATTTGAAAACTGGTTTTAAAAAGAAATTTAAATTTCCTTAAGGTCTTTCTGTAATATATAGAAGCATTAACATTTTAAATCTTAACTGAAAAACTTGTTTTTAAGATGGTACCTCTAATCTCCATGCGGTCACCTTTAGTCAAGATGGCGGTTTAAGTATTTTTTTTTTTTAACTTTAGCAAAATGGCGACCAGTCAAGTCATGTGACCAGTTACAAAATGGCCGTAACTTGCTTTGCTTAACATGCTTAAGTTTATACCAGGAAATAGAACATTTTTAAACAAGTATACATAATTTACTTGAGAAATAAACAGGACTTTTTAAAAACAAAATCAGCTTAATATTATTAAAATTTTAATTTATATTATTTTTAAAAATTTATTATTTGTAGACATGAGAAACCATAGCACAGTTTATTTTTTTATTTGTAACAACCTTTTTTCTGACCTTCGACAACTTTTCTCTGACCTTCTATAACTTATTTTAACCCTCTATAACTTTCTGTTCTGACCTCCAACAACTTTTTATAACTTGCTTTAATCCTCTATAACTTTTACCGCTTGCTTTAACTCTCTATTTTTTTTCTCTTTATTATTTAAGTTTTTTACATTTTTTCTCATTTCTCAGTCAACATAAAAATTTTGTCAAAGTCCCTTTTATAATTTTTAATAACTTTAAGGCCGTTTAGATGTCCGGATCAGGCCAGATAAGTTCATACGCTCGAGCTCCACGTGCTCAAGGCAGAGAGACCTGGGGTAGGGGTGCTGCTGGTAAACCCAGACCCTTGGCCAATCCAGGGGTGGGAAAAAGACTCCTGCGGCCCCCCTGCATACCATGTGTGTGGAGCACAGAAAGACGGGTAGCAGATTGCGGCCTTGTAGCCATGTTCCCTTAGAGCAGGGAAACAGCCACAACGGCAGCTGGGGCAGAAACAGCCCTACTGGGCATGCCTCAGACCCGCAGGTGGGGATAGAAAGGGGGTGGCGTGGTGGATCCTGAATTGAAAACCAATGATGATAACACAGAATAGACAGGAAAGAACAGACGCCAACCCAATCCACCCACGCTGCTCATAAGGCAATGGCTCCGGGAAGACGGCTCGGCGGCTAACTGAGGCGGGTCCAAGTGTCCTTGGCCCGAGTCCGTACCTCCTGGGTCCTGGGTGTCCTCAGAGTGGCAGTCTGTCCTCCGGGTGCATCTGCCGATCATAGTTGATGTGGCGCCACGTGCTCAGAGAATCAAGAAAAGACCCCCTGACCCCCTGACCCATGCATGCCACGTGCATAGGGAGAGCAGGGGCAGAAAGAGATGCTTAAGAAACATATAACATAAATGTGAAACATGGACAGACAGTACAGTAACACAGACTAGGGTCCTATTCGGAATTTTAGATGACTTGATTCCAACAAGTACCTCTTTTACAGATTGGACGACCCGCTTGGATCCCCTTACAGATGGAGCAGGCAACTTGCTCCCACCAAGTCCCTGTCCTTACAGATTGGGCGACCCGCTTGGGTCCCCTTACAGACGGACCAGGCGACTTGCTCCCAGCAAGCCCCTGTCCTACAAATTGGGCGACCCGCTTGGGTCCCCTTACAGATGGACCAGGCGACTTGCTCCCAGCAAGCCCCTGTCCTACAAATTGGGCGACCCACTTGGGTCCCCTTACAGATGGACCAAGCAACTTGGTCCTACCAAGTCCCGCTCCTACAGACTGCAGAAGCTGTCATCCGAACCTCTGCCCTAAACAATTCTTGTACAGAAACCATACAGAAACAAAGACTGGAAGATAAAGTTACCTAGTGTGGCGCCACGTGACTCAACGAAAGAGGGTGCTGTAACTTTAACTGACTAACTATGGTCCTTAACGTCCATCCAGTGGTCAAAAGTCAGACTGAGGGGGGTTGGTTACAGTCAGTCCCATCATCAAAGTCACAGATAAGACAAAACAACACCCAAGACACAGACAAAAACTATCAGATGTCTGTCTCCACCTAGACAGACAAAACCATTCCAGAAATACAGACGGCCGGGAGGACGGATAACTTCCCCAATCCAGGAGAACTACCGTACCCTCACCGGCTCCCAGACGGGAATCTCCCAAGCGTCCCTGAGGTTCCCACAGACTTCCTGGAACGTCTTCCAGGGTGGCAGTCGGTGATCTCCCAAGCACGTCTACTGATCACACTCTGTCTCCTCCCGAGACCAGAGCTCTTGTCTCTTCCCGAGACACGAGCGACTGCAAAGCACAGAACCAGATTTCAGCCGGCACAAAAACACAAAGACACAGACAATACAGGGTACCCACTTACCTCCAAGATCGACTCCACTTAGGTGAGGGGTGGTCACAAATCCCGGACGAGCCCCCAAAATGTTAGACCCCCGAAAACTCAAGTATCCGGGGTCTCAGGCCAGGTTCGCGATCACCCCAATCACCAGGCGGATTCGAGAGCTTGCTGCAAACTGCACGAGGCTTTATTGTAATTTAACGAGCTAACCCCATGTTAGCTCGGGTCTTTCACCCACCCGCCATGGCAGAAGGCTAGAAAAGACGGCTCCTACGGGCTCCCAAAAGATCTTATAGGGCAGCGTAAGGGGAGTGTCTAGGGGTACGCACAGGCTAATGATTGGTGTGCCTCCAGGCTTGGAGGGCTTGCCCTGTGTTGATTGGTCAACTGGTTGTTATGGCTCATAGGCCCTCCCAGGGTGGTTGCTATGCTCTCTACGTCATTGTCGTGCGCTTGTCCGTAAAGCACACCCAGGGTCGTAAAGCATAGCGCCACCAGCTAACTTCCGATTGGCTCCTTGTCACGAGACAGGCATCTGACTTTCTAGTGACTAACTTCTGATGGGTTCCTTGTCATGAGACAGGCATCTGACCTCTAGGTGACCAAGGCAGGTTTATGGCAAGCACGTGTTTGGCTGTTATGGCTGCCAAAAGGGAAGCCGGTTCCTTCACACTCAGGACTCCATTACTTTTATGTAGAGTTCCAAAGAGAACACTGTGCTTTGTGCCCCAGCTGCTCTTCTCCAGCCACTCTACATCTGGTTGTGAAAAATAAACTTTCACAGAAAAGTGTAATTACATAAAATATCCCACAGAAAATGCCATTAGAAAAGCAGGTTGAGCAATGATTACCAGCCAGGTAAATGGAGAAAATGTTCAAACAATGCAACCACTAAGAAACACTTTAGGAAAACATTATTTTCACATGTTGAAGTTGACAAATGGTGTCTCACAGAAGAAAAATATTAATGCATGCATCAGAAAACCCATGGAGAAAGCAGTGAATGAAAACATTGCTTACTAAATTATTATGTATTGATAATTTTATACTAAAAGCTGTGCTATATTTTCTACATTTTATCTGTTATGCAAAACAGTTTCAATTTACACATTATTTTATCTCCCATTTTTCAATTGAAGCAACTTTATTAAAGGAAATATGCTCCTAATGATAGGTTCATGATTCACATCTAAGCTTTCTCATTTCTTATTGTCCTATCAACTTGAATACGTAACTCAAAGGCCTTTGTTGAGATCAATGTTCAATTTAGATACTATGCGTGATCCAATTATAGAAGACATACATGTTTACTCATAAATATGAATATATAAATAATTTCCATCATAATTATTAGTAGGCTATAATATTTTTCTTCACTGAATTCTTCTGGTAAAACATGCTACAAACTATGCTTTCAAGAAAACAAAATTTCAAAATACTTGGAAATCCTTTGAAGTGTAGATAAGTACTGTCTTATTCAAAATTCATTGACAAAGGAATCTAGTTGTGATGGTTTCAATAGGAATGGCCTCTGTGGGACTTATGTATTTGAATGCTTACATTCCAGGGAGTGGAACTATTCAGTGGATTAAAATGATAAGGCGGAGTGGCCTTATTAGGAGTAGGCATGGCTTTGTTGGAAGAAGTGTTTAACTGGTAGTGCCCTTTGAAGTTTCAAAATTCCACACTGCCTACAAATCAAAAGTCTGCCTACAAATCAGAGGTTCAGGTTATCACTCTCAGCTATTGTTTCAGCACCTGCTTGCATACAGCCATGTTCCTTGCATTGATGATAATGGACTAAACCTGTGAAACAAGTCCCCAGTTAAATGCTTTCTCTTCTAAGAGGTGCCTTGGTCATGGTGAATCTTCACAGCAATAGAACAGTGACAAAGACAGTAGTAAACTTGCTTAACTTTATATGTATAAACTTATTTATGAATAAAAATCATCTTAAAATGTTCTCATATGACTTAACTATGAAACTATGGAAAATGGGCAAAAGTTTTGAAGTAAACAATAAACACAGAAGCTATAATTCCGTGACACAGAAAATTAATGTAGTGATAAGAAACTTCGATTTTGCCTCTGTTCCTGATCAGAGAGGAACTGATTAAAAAGTTATACATCTTAAAAGTTCAAAACAGTAAACACAAGTTAAGCAAAACAAAACTGAGACATACAGGAAGTTAAATATTTTATTGTCTTTGTTTCTAATTACATATATTAAAGAAGAAATTATTTAAATGTAATGTGAAATGTTTTCCAAATACCATTTTTAAAAAGTCAGTGTATTCTATCCCTTCTTTAATAAAACAGGAAGAAACAAAAGCAAAAAAACACAGAAGTAAAAAACAAAAAAACCCAAAAATGGTCAATACACGTTTATTCTACAAAGGTGGTAAAAAGAAATGATGAGGTTGCTTTTCTTTTATTAGCAACAGCATATAGAGTTGACACAGAATTATTAGAAGATATAATTTATGAGATTCAAGATACTAAGAATATTTGTTCCTTTCAGTCATTAACTAATGACATTGTGCACAAACTTCAATAGAAATACAGCTATTATGAAAATGTGTAAATAAAGATACACAAACGTCATTATTCAGGATTTATGAGCAAAAATCACTCAATTTAATAATCCCAATGAGACTACCTAAGAGCTTCCTGTTAGCAGAAGCAGTTTATACCTCTCTCCTTGTCTCATTTTGAAAGTATTAATTGGAGTAATAGAATAGCCTGTCATTGAGACAGCCACAGAATACTTAACAACTCAATTAGGAATCAATATCAGATAATCAGATTGCATTTAAAAAGCAGGAGATCAGGGCTTAGGGATCAGATATATATCAGAGAGATAAGTTAAGATGCAGGGAACTGACATAGTCTCAAATGCTTTGTGATTGTACTGTTACGAAGAAAATTTTCTCTTTCATATATGGACTTCTGAACTTTACAGACAGCACTAGTACCTCTCTTAACAGGGGTTCAATTTACCATTTGGGGACTGAATCAGTGTGAAAGGAAGCCTCATCTACCTAGACTTTCTTTCAAATTTAGTTATTTTAAATTTTCTCCCTGAAACAGCAAAGTACAGGATGATAATCTTTAGTGTCATGTGTTAATATCAACAAGCCACATTTTCCAGTCACCTCATAATCACCTGAGCAACAGACTTATTGAGACAACACCTCATGGAAAATCAAGGACAACCTATTTATTATTTTCTGTTTCAAAGTCTTTTAATGGCCCTCATCAGTCCTGGATTTATATTTATATATCAAGCTAAATCAAACATTCAAGTTAAGAAGAATCAATAAGAGAATACTCAACAGTTGGCATGAAAAATCACACTAAGATGAAAAATACCAACTGCCACACAATCTGATACTTATCTCCAGTAAGCTCATTATACTGAATTCAAGAACTATATATATAAATTTCACATGGATAAATATGCCATAAGAAAACTAAGCAATATATATTAAAAAATTAATTTCACCTTATGTCCCTTCAATTTTTTCTTTCTACTTAAGAAGATATTTGGCACTGATACCTTCTGACAAAGATAAAAATCAATTTTCTCCTACGGGGTATTACTAGTTATATGAACCACATTCTATGCAGGCCCCATGCCCAGAAGTAGTTGCTCAGTTCAAAATAAATTTCATGTATTTTATTAGTATAAGGAGAGAAGGCTATTTGTTTCATTTAGTTTAATTTGATAATTTTGTCTTCTTGTTTGTTGTTTTGTAAATGAGACATCTTTATCAGATTTCCCACAAGACCAAGCTCAGAAAACATCTCAGAATACAAGGCTGGAAGACTCTAAGAGCTACAGGACATTCAGAAGTACTTCCAGACATGCTGTAGTACTATATGAGTACTATACTCATAAATTCACAGCAGCTGTTTAACCTGAATAATACTTGCACAAGATTAAGACAGTCAGAATTCCAGGTGCTCTCCAGGCATCACCCCCTTACTTAGGAGATACTGGAAGTTGATAGATACTGGAGAAGAATAATTATTACTTTTGGAGACTATGAACACTGGTAGGTTCTCTTTGCTCCATGAATGGCCTTGCAGCCATGCATATGAAGAAAAAAAAAATAAGTGTGATTTGCATATAATCTTATTTCATTATATACATGTGTGAAAATTTCAAGAATAAAAAGAGATCATAAAATATAATAACTGTAGTACTGTAGTCTTTGGAACAAGAAACACTGTCCATAATCTTGGGCTGTTAAACACCTTGTCATCAATTGGTGGTGCTTTTTGGAAGAGTAAGTGCTGCAACCTCTTTGCAGAAGGCATGTCACTGAGCTGGGAGGGCTTTGAGATTAAAAGTTCTTGTCTAATTAGACTGTGCTATCTTTGTATTTTTTATCCTTGAGTTTCAAGATGTTAGCTTTCAGCTTCCTGCTTCTGCTGGCCTGTCTGCTGCTTACTGCTGGTTGTACCCACCACCATTATGGACACTAATCCTTCCCTTGGTCACGATATTGTATTACAGCCTCAGAAAAGTAACTATACAATAAAGTTTTTAATGGAAAAAAATAGTGGACTGAGAGTTAAAGTTGAAAGGCAATTTTAATTATAAAATAAAAGCAAAACAAAACATTTGGAATGTGACACAGTTGGAAGACTAATGGACACATGTAGGGAAGACTGTTCCTGGTAAAAACTCCAGGGATTTCAGGAGTTAAACAGGATCATGTAATTTAAGGTTAGTATAAATAAACATCAGGGAATCCTGTCTCAACAAACAAACAAACAAAAAGGGAATCATTAGTGAAGGTTAATTTAAATAAAGTGAAATAAACCATCAATTAAATAAAAATGTGGAAGTGTTTTGGATCTTGGAATCCATCAGTGTTTAAAACAAAGAGACAATGAACAGAAAGGACAGTTCCAGAAAGAATAAATATTAGTAGTCAAAATATATTTCAAAATGTATTAAAAGTTCTTAGCCATCAAAGGAATGCAAATTAAAATTGCTGTGAGATTATTTTTTAATGCAGTCAGCATATACAAGGTTCTTAGTTGGAGAAATAGAGAGTGAAAAAAATTGTGCTAACAGAACCTGGCTGTGTAATGGGGAAAATTGCTATGGAATAAGTTTGGAGGGTATCTCAAAACACTAAAAAGAGGACTACACTTACCTTCCCATACCATAATCTCTCTGTAATTTTTTTTCCCTCTCAACTGGTTGTTTGCTCTGACTCTTGACCTATTGTTGACTTTATTTAATCCATAAGCAGAAAGTTAGTGGATTATAGTTGTATCCTAGGGTGGAGCCACACCACAACCACTGTTTTGTTTTGTTTTGTTTTGTTTTCCAATAAATAACACAATGGGTTTCATAGAGTGATCAAATATCCTGTGAAAAACACTGGCTGTTATGTAACTCACTCTTTAAACCAAGAGATCCACCTGCCTCTACCTCCCAGTGCTCTAAATGAAGGCATATGCCCTTATACCTGCCACAAAACTTATTTTTAAAACTGTTCTAGATTTATCACAGGAACAACTACAAAAATTAATCAAAATTAAAATGTCCTATATTTTTGGAATAAAATTATAAACTAAGAACAATCTCTGCCCACAAACTACATAATAAACATTGTACTGACATTGTGATATGTGGATTACTAACAAAATAAGTTTATAAAACCACAGTTCTTGAAAATTCATTTGCATTGTTGGTTCAGGGTCAGAATTGTGGAAAGAAAAGATGAAGCTGATATTTAAAAGATTAGTGATGGCACCAGTCACCATCCCCATCATAAGGGATACTTTGTTAAGCTGTGTGTCTTTACATATAAGCCAGAAACAGACTTTCTAAAGAGGTACATCCAACCTGAAAAGGTGAATTACAAATGGAGCATATGATAGGTACATTAACAAAGAACCAGGATTTCAGAAATGTAAATTCTCTATTTAGTTTCTGATTTCCTTCAGGCACAACTTGGGGATATCCTAAGTAGCTTTTCTAAAGTCACTGCCCAGCCCTCCTAGTCAACATGACAGATGGAATAGGAGAGTGGCCATCTGTCAGCTAGGCACCAAGCCATGATCAAACTCCTTTGAACAGAATGTAGAGCCAAGGATCTCATGTCCTAATATTAACAATGTACACTTGCTTCTTCAAAAAATTTTTATCATGAGAAGCTTTAATTCTTTTATTTTTTTCTTTAAGAATATTTCATTAAGAAACATGATGGTGAAAAATAAGAATTTTTATTTTTACTTGATTACTATTCCTGACTAGATGAAGTCTCATAATTGGTAGATGATTTTTTAAAGTATTTTATATTTATCCATATTAGGAAACATAATAATTAAGTGTTTATTATTCAAGTAACAGTTTTTACTTCTTTCAAAAGAATTGTAGCAGAAAACCAGTTATATTATACATATATAACTTACTTCTGAGTCTTGTATTCTTGTCACTTTGCTGTCAAATTTAAAAAGTGAAAAACTTTAATGAGTCCAATATTAACAAAAAACAATTACTTGTTTTAATACCTTGTATTCTATTCAGGAAATATAGATAGTTTTGTACTTGGAATTTCAATTCAGTTCTCATAATAATTACCACCACTGGTCTAAATTACATTTAACCAGTCTATACTGATAGTACATCACTTTTCCTTAAACAAAAATAAGGAAGTTTCATAAAGAAACAGCATAACTTTGATCTCAAAAAGAGAGAGTGATCTGAAGGAATTAATTGCCAATAAGTTTAACTGGGTAGTAATTTCATTGCATCTGAATGTTTTACAAACCCCTATTGTTGCAGGATAAAAATAACTCAGAAACCAAATGAAACAAGGTAAAGTAAATTTCCAAAATGCAGTCACAAGAAAGTAGCAATACTCACAATAAGTTATCTATAAGACAAATAAAGCTACAGTTAGCTACTTCTTTGTTGATCATATATTACTATTTATTTACTCTTATTCAGCATTTTTCCTTCCTAACTAATGTGGTTTTGCTTGTATAGAGTTAGGATCCATGGCTTGCCATTGTTGAATATGGGCTTTCAATTACCTTTTTATTCCCAGTGACTCTTAAAGTCTGAATTCTGCCATAGCTAATTAGCACTTAAATCAGAAACCCAAGGAGTACTACAGGACAGGTTATCACAATGGGAGGTGAGAGTGTCAGAAGGAAGCTGAAAAACCCTTTGTAGCTGCCATGAGGAAACTTACCAAGTACTAAAAACCTAAAGCCCATAAAACTGTGAGAATCAAAAACTGGTTGCTGAGTCACCACATGGACTTATAAACTTTTCTCTTGTCAGGAAAATCCCATATCTCAAGATATTTTGCATATCTTCTATATAGTATCTCACTATACTATAAAAAGTAATTTTGACAACAATATACAAGAAGTGAACATCTCTGGCCGGGCATTGGTGGCACATGCCTTTAATCCCAGCACTGGGGAGGCAGAGGAAGGTGGATCTCTCTGAGTTCAAGGCCAGTCTAGTCTCCAGAGTGAGTGCCAGGATAGGCTCCAAAGCTACACAGAGAAACCCTGTCTCTGAAGGAACCGGCTTCCCTTTTGGCAATGAAGGAACCGGCTTCCATTTTGGCAGCCATAACAGCCGAACACGTGCTTGCCATAAACCTGCCTTGGTCACGTAGAGGTCAGATGCCTGTCTCATGACAAGGAGCCAATCGGAAGTTAGCTGGTGGCGCTATGCTTTACGACCCTGGGTGTGCTTTACGGACAAGCGCACGACAATGACGTAGAGAGCATAGCAACCACCCTGGGAGGGCCTATGGGCCATAACAACCAGTTGACCAATCAACACAGGGCAAGCCCTCCAAGCCTGGAAGCACACCAATCGTGAGCCTGTGCGTAAGCCTGTGCGTACCCCTAGACACTCCCCTTACGCTGCCCTATAAAGATCTGTGCGCAGCGGCTTCAAACCGTCTTTTCTAGCCATCCGCCATGGCGGGTGGGTGAAAGACCCGAGCTAACATGGGGTTAGCTCGTTAATCTACAATAAAGCCTCATGCAGTTTGCATCAAGCTTTCGCCTCCATTCTGTGTTTGGGGTGGCCGCCGTCCTGGACTAAGATTCTGGAAGCCTCAGCTTTCTGAGGGTCTAACATCTCGAAAAAAAAAAAAAAAAAAAAAAAAAAAAAAAAAAGTGAAAGTCTCTCATAATCTTCTTTTTGGGTTTTAATAATAACATCTTGATTTAAAATTATTTAGCATTAACATCATCATTACATTCTCCATTGTAAATCTTTATTAGATTTTTTTTCTTTATTTTTTTGGTACATATATTCTGAGGCAATCTAGAAAACTTTAGTTTTTGTTTGATTTTTGTGGTCACTGTGACACTCAGTCTATATTCTCAAGCACATGACAAAATACATCAGTAAACTATGTAGGCACAATCACATTTTTAGTTGTTACAGCCTGTGTTTATCCCCTTTCAGAAAAATAATTTTGGAGAGTTTGCAAGATAAACAAAGTAAATATACCTAAGTCTTTGTTGGCCACAGCTACCATCCTGGACATATTTTTGTTTTTGATCTTATGACTGCAGAAAATCAGACACTTTATAGGGATTGACATGTCTGTGTTGCAGAAAAGAATAATTATTCAACTGAAAACACCATGTTTAAGAAGTAAGGATTGTGTGATACTTGAAATAGCTTTTGCATGAAGGACAAAGGTCTTGCTAGTGTACTATTCACTCATATTTTAGTCAAGTGCCATGCCAGGAGAACAAATGTTTTAAAGGAGAAATTGACATGGTGATCAGAATGCATGCTTGCAAAACCAAAACAGTGTATGCTTTTAATAAACTTGGTTGACTACAAGATTTTACTTGATTATCAGTATTAATGTGGTATCTTGCTTGATATTGCCATTCTGCAGATATTTGTACTTTAGCTATTAAATTCTTCATTAACTTAATTCATAAGAGAAGGCGAATTAAGGAGAGGGGAGATTGAAGTTCAATTCAATCACACACACTATTTCACTGTTTCTAGTTAAAACCTTTGATGGGAAAGGAGACTGTACTTATTAGCTTATCTCTCAGTGGCATTTCATCACTGATCCTAATTTATTATCAAGGTTTTATGGCACAAAATTTATTGCCAACATCTCCATTCTTATATGAATCAACACAGCTCACATCTCTTGCTTCACTATGCTCTTCAGAAAAGACAGAATCCTGTCCCCAGGCTTTTACTCCTAAATCATCTAACATTTTTCTCAGTAGATTTTTGCTCTATCTCATCTGTCCCCAAAAAACTCCACACCTGATTCTTGAAAGTTTGCATCTCCTTCCGAATGCATTACCTCTCAAAGTAGACTCACTTACTAAGATTCTATTTAGGCTTCCCCTTCCGCTGACTCATCACAGACCAGACCAGGTGAGCGATCCCCTGCTTTTACCCAAATTCTGTCCTAAGCGCCATCCACCCAGATCCCTCCAGGCTTGTCCCGGCTTGAAACAGACGCGCCCAGGCAGGGAGGAGCTCCCTGAATCTGGGTACAGGACACACTTCTTCCGTTCCCGGAGACCGATCTGCCTGGAGGAACCCTATGGAGGCCTAACTCCTGCAGAGTGAGCAGACTACGAGGAGAGGCAAGACCATCCAGAGCTTCGGACATTGAATTCCTGGCCCATACACACTACAGAGTAACAAGAGGAGATAGAGAGATCCTTCCTGCACTCACTGGAAAAAGATATGGGAAGAAGACAGAATAAGAACTCACTCAACAACAGAAAGACCAATATGACACCACCAGAATCTAGGGACTCCACTCCAGCAAGACCTGAAAAGCCCAACATAGTGCATGAAGATGAGATGGACCTCAAAAATTATCTCAGCAAGATGATAGAGACCTTCAAAGAGGAAACAAGAAAATCCCTTAAAGAAATAGAAGAAAAAGCAAGCAAAAAATTACAGGAAATAGAGGAAAAGACAAACCAAAAAATTCAAGAAATAAACAAATCTCTTAAAGAAGCTAAAGAAACCCAAGATAAAACAACCAAACAAGTGAAGGAAGCTCTTGAAACAGTTGAAAGCATGAAAGCTGAATTAGACACAATAAAGAAAACAAAGAATGAGGCAATGCTGGAAATGGAAAGACTGGATAAACGATCAGGATCTAAGGACGTGAGTATAACCAATAGAATCCAAGAGACAGAAGAGAGAATCTCAGCTATTGAAGACTCGCTAGAGGATATATATTCATCAACCAAAGAAAACCTCAAGTCCAACAAATCCCTAACACAAAATATCCAGGAAATATGGGACACCGTGAAAAGACCAAACCTAAGAATAATAGGTGTAGAAGAAGGTGAAGAAACACTGCTCAAAGGTACAGAAAACATATTCAACAAAATCATAGAAGAAAACTTCCCCAACCTACAGAAAGATATGCCTATGAAAGTACAAGAAGCTTATAGGACACCAAACAGACTGGACCACAAAAAGAAGTCCCCCTGACACATAATAATCAAAACTACAAATCTACAGATAAAGAGAAAATATTAAGAGCTGCAAAGGAAAAAGGCCAAGTAACATATAAAGGGAAACCAATTAGAATCACACCTGACTTCTCAATGGAAACTCTGAAAGCCAGAAGGTCTTGGATAGATACCCTACAAGCACTAAGGGAGCATGGATGTCAACCCAGACTACTGTACCCAGCAAAACTTTCAATCATTATAGATGGAGAAAACAAGATATTCCATGACAAAAACAGATTTAAACAATACATATCCACAAATCAAGCACTACCGAAGGTTCTGGAAGGAAAACTCCAACCCAACGATCATAACTACATGCACAAGAACACAGGCAATAGATAATCTAATTTTGCCAAACACAAAAAGAAGCAGGAGGGCAAAGTCCACACACAATGACACCACCAACAATAAATCCAAAACAAAGAAGAACCAACGAACAATGGACATTAATGTCCCTAAATGTCAATGGTCTTAATTTACCCATAAAAAGATATAGGCTAACAGAATGGATATGAAGACAGAATCCATCCTTCTGCTGTTTACAAGAAACACACCTCAACTTCAAAGACAGGTGATACCTCAGAGTAAAAGGATGGGAAAAGATTTTCCAATCAAATGGCCTCAAGAAACAAGCCGGTGTAGCAATCCTAATATCTAACAAATTGGACTTTAAACTAAAATCAATCAAAAGAGATGAAGAAGGGCATTTCTTACTCATCACAGGAAAAGTCCATCAAGATGAAATCTCAATCCTGAACATCTATGCTCCAAATACGAAGGCACCCACATTTGTGAAAGAAACATTACTAAAGCTCAAACCACACATAAAACCACACACACTTATAGTAGGAGACTTCAACACCCCCCTTACACCATTGGACAGAACCACTAGACAGAAACTTAACAAAGAAACAAAGGATCTGAAAGAAGTTATGACCCAACTGGGTTTAACAGATATCTATAGAACATTCCATCCAAACACAAAAGAATATACCTTCTTCTCAGTGCCACATGGAACCTTCTCAAAAATTGACCACATAGTTGGCAGCAAAGAAAACCTCCACAGTTACAAAAGTATTGAAATAATCCCCTGTATCTTATCAGACCACCATGCATTAAAGCTGGAATTCAACAGCAATATGAATTGCAGAAAACCTACATTTGCATGGAAAATGAATAACTCCCAATTGCACCATTCCTGGGTTGAGGAAGAAATAAAAAAAGAAATTAAAGACTTCCTAGAATTTAATGAGAATGTGGACACAACATACCCGAACTTATGGGACACCCTGAAAGCAGTGCTAAGAGGGAAGTTCATAGCACTAAGTGCTCACATGAAGAAACTAGAGGAAAGTCACATTAGAGAATTGAAAGAACAACTGAAAGCTTTAGTGCAAAAAGAAGCAAACACACCAAGGAGGAGTAGACGCCAAGAAATAATCAACCTGAGAGCCGAAATCAACAAAGTAGAAACTAGGAAAACAGTACAAAGAATCAATGAAACAAAGAGTTGGTTCTTTGAGAAGATCAACAAGATAGACAAACCTCTAGCCAAACTAATCAAAAGGCAGAGAGAGAGCATGCTAATTAACAAAATCAGAAATGAAAAGGGGGATATAACAACGGACACTGAGGAAATCCAGAGAATCTTTAGGTCATACTTTGAAAACCTGTATTCCACAAAATTGGAAAATCTAAAGGAAATGGACAGCTTTCTGGATAAATATCACTTACCAAAATTAAATCAAGATCAGATAAACAGTTTAAATCGACCTATAACCCCTAATGAGATAGAAGCAGTAATCAAAAGCCTCCCAACCAAAAAAAGCCCAGGGCCAGATGGCTTCACTGCAGAATTCTACCAGAAATTCAAAGAAGAGCTAATTCCAGTGCTCCTCAAACTGTTCCGAAAAATAGAAGCAGATGGGATATTGCCAAACTCTTTCTACGAGGCTACAATCACTTTGATACCCAAGCCACACAAAGAAAAGACTAAGAAAGAGAACTACAGACCTATATCCCTCATGAACATTGATGCTAAAATACTCAATAAAATATTGGCGAATCGAATCCAAGAACATATCAGAAAAATCATCCACCATGATCAAGTAGGCTTCATCCCAGGAATGCAAGGATGTTTCAACATACAAAAAACCATTAATGTAATCCACCATATAAACAAACTGAAAAAGAAAAACCACATGATCATCTCACTAGATGCTGAAAAAGCCTTTGACAAAATCCAACATCCCTTCATGATAAAGATCTTGGAGAGAACAGGAATAACAGGAACATATCTAAACATGATAAACGCGATATACACCAAACCAATAGCCAACATCAAACTAAATGGAGAGAAACTCGAAGCTTTTCCTCTAAAATCAGGAACAAGACAAGGATGTTCACTCTCTCCGTACCTCTTCAATATTGTACTTGATGTTCTAGCTAGAGCAATAAGACAACAACAGGAGATCAAAGGGATACAAATTGGAAAGGAAGAAGTTAACCTTTCACTATTTGCAGATGACATGATAGTCTACATAACTGACCTGAAAAACTCTACCAGGAAACTCATACAGCTGATAAACACCTTCAGCAAGGTAGCAGGATACAAAATTAACTCAAAAAATCTGTAGCCCTACTGTATACAGATGATAAACTCAATGAGAAAGAAATCATGGAAACATCACCTTTCACAATATCCACAAGCAACATAAAATATCTTGGGGTAACACTAACCAAAAAAGTGAAAGACCTGTACAATAAGAACTTTGAGACTTTAAAGAAAGAAATTAAAGAAGATACCAGAAAGTGGAAAGATCTCCCATGCTCTTGGATAGGCAGAATTAACATAGTAAAAATGGCAATCCTACCAAAAGCAATCTACAGATTCAATGCAATCCCCATCAAAATCCCAACACAGTTTTTCACAGACATTGAAAGAACAATACTCAACTTTATATGGAAAAATAAAAAACCCAGGATAGCCAAAACAACTCTTTACAATAAAAGATCTTCTGGAGGCATCACCATCCCTGACTTCAAGCTCTACTATAGAGCCATAGTTCTGAAAACAGCTTGGTATTGGCACAAGAATAGACAGAGTAGACCAATGGAATCGCATTGAAGACCCAGATATTAATCTACTCACCTACGAACACCTTATTTTTGACAAAGGTGCTAAATCCATACAATGGAAAAAAGATAGCATCTTCAACAAATGGTGCTGGCACAATTGGATTCGGATATGCAGAAAATTGCAGATTGATCCATACCTGTCACCATGCACGAAACTTAAGTGCAAATGGATCAAAGATCTCTCCATAAATCCAGCCACACTGAATCTTCTAGAAGAGAAAGTGGGAATAACCCTTGAACAAATTGGCACAGGAGAATGATTCCTGAACATCATGCCAGAAGCACAGACACTGAGGTCTGCAATCAATAAATGGGACCTCCTGAAACTGAGAAGCTTCTGTAAGGCAAAGGACACAGTCAGTAAGACAAAACGACCACCCACAGAATGGGAAAAGATCTTCACCAGCCCCACATCTGACAGAGGACTGATTTCCAAAATATACAAGGAGCTCAAGAAGCTAGCCACCAAAACACCATACAATGAAATTAAAAAGTGGGGTGCAGAACTAAACAGAGAGTTTTCAACAGAGGAATCTGAAATGGCTGAAAGACACTTTAAAAAGTGCTCAAAATCCCTGGCCATCAGAGAAATGCAACTCAAAACAACTCTGAGATACCACCTCACACCTGTCAGAATGGCTAAAATCAAAAATACCAATGACAACCTATGCTGGAGAGGTTGCGGAGAAGAAGGAACACTCCTCCATTGCTGGTGGGAGTGTGAACTTGTAAGACCACTTTGGAAATCAGTATGGCGGTTGCTCAGAAAAATGGGAATCAATCTACCTCAAGATCCAGCCATTCCTCTCTTGGGTATATACCCAAATACTGCATGTCCATACAACAAGGACATATGTTCAACCATGTTCATAGCAGCATTGTTTGTAATAGCCAGAACCTGGAAGCAACCTAGATGCCCCTCAACTGAAGAATGGAAAGAGAAAATGTGGTACATTTATACAATGGAGTACTACTCAGCAGAAAAACAAAAAAAGCAAAAAACAATGGAATCTTGAAATTTGCAAGCAAATGGATGGAACTAGAAGAAACCATCCTGAGTGAGGTAACCCAATCACAAAAAGACAAACATGGTATGTACTCACTCATATATGATTTTTAGACATAGAGCAAAGGTTTACCAGCCTATAATCCTCTTCCCCAAAGAAACTAGAAATCATGAATGACTCTAAGGGATAAATGGACCCCAGGAATGGGAAGTGGCATGAACTCCCAAGCTAATTGAGAGCATGAGGGTAGGGGAGTGGGTGCTGCCACAATAAGAGCACAAGAAGAAGAGTAGAGGAGAAGAAATTGAGGAGCAGATATATTGAGTTGGGGGAAGAATAGAGGAGAGAGAGCAGCATGAGAGATACCATATCAGAGGGAGCCACTATAGGTCCGAGAAGAGATCTGGAACTAGAAAGATCTCCAGAGACCTATAAGGATGACACGATCTGACAGTCCGGGCAGTGGAGGAGAGGATGGCCTAGAAGCCCCTCCCCTAGAATGAGAGTGATGACTACTCTCTATGCTATCCTAGAGTCCTCATCCAGTGGCTGATGGAAGCAGAGAGAGATGACATACACAGAAATACACTGAGCTGAATTCTGGAACCTAGTTGAAGAGAGGGAGGAATGAAGAACGAAGGGGTCTGTACCAGGTTGGAGAAACCCACATAAACAGTTGGCCTGAAAAAGGGAAAGCATATCGACCCCAGACACTCTTTGGGAGGCCAGTACGGGACTAATCCAGCCCCCTGATCATGGATGCCATCGGGGAGGCCCCTGCACTCCTGGGAGCCTCCGGAGGTGGACTGGCTTTTTGCCCTGGTGTATGTGGGGGACTTCGAGAGCCCATCCCACTTGAAGGGATGCACTCTGTCTCTGAACACATGGGGAGGGACCCAGGCCCAGCACAGGAAGATTTGGTGGACTTGGTGGAGCCCCAGTTGGGGGCCCTACCCTGCCTGGGGAGTGGTGGGTGGATGGGGTGGGGGGTAGGTTGGAGGTGGGGGAGAAGGAATGGGAGTGAGGGGAGGGAGAGGGAGAGGGAGAGGGGAATTACATGTGAAACAAGCCTGTTCCCTAACTTGAATTAATAATAATAAAAAGAGAGAAAAAAAAGATTCTATTTAGTAAAACCCATGAACATATCATATATCATTTATTTAACAATGACTAATTGACACACCTTTTGTAGAGTATTCTTTAAATAAACATTTTGTAGTTTACTTGCCTAGATTGTAAATACAGGTTTTAGAACAACTTAAATATTAACAAAACAAAACAAAAGCCTTTGACATAGTTGAATTGAGGGCCACTAGAATCTCAAATAGAAAACTAAAGCAGGAAAGAGGCTGAAGCTTCAGAGCTAAGTTACCCAGATGTAGGGACCCACAGATGAGTTGTCCAGACATCAGGAGATCCAAAACTTGCAGCAGAAGCTGCAGAACCAGGGAAGAAGTGGGAGCTGACACATATATAGGGAATTCCATAAATCTCTCAGAAGCTGTGGAGTCAGTGAAGGGACAAAAAGCTGACAACAAGCAGGGTGTAAAAGCATGAGGAGTATCACAACCAGCAAGAGAAGCTTCAGAAACAGAGATAACAAAAGATCTGAAGCAGGGTAAGGTGAAACACAAGTCTCATAACAGTTGGGCAGGGGCTGTACAAGCAGGGAGGAGGTTGGTGCTGGTAAGGAGCCTTCCTTACAGTCCCACATAGGCCTGAAAGGCTATTGAAGAATGAACAGGACTAAGCTGACAAGACTAGGGCTTCTGGGCAGAAAGCCACACTAGAAGTCAGAGGAGATAGTGTCATGACTGCAAGGCAGAGTTGGTTGTTGACACTAAGAAAGTGATTTGGTCTGAATATAGAAGCTGACTCTCAGAAGGACAAGGAATAGAGGCTCCAAGTCCGGAGGCAAATTACTCTTCAAACCTAATACAACCATCCTTGAGCATAACAAATGCCTCTACTGAAAGAATGGTGATTCTCAGTTGGGGTCATCCTTGTGGATCCCCTAACACTTCTGCTCTGCCACTCTCCAAATCTGTACTGTCTCCCTCTATCAAGGCGTCTCCTTTCTTGCCCTCCTCTATGCCTCCCCTGTCTCAGTCCTCTTGCTCTCCTCCCCCCTCCCCTTCTTCCCTTCCCACCTCCTTCCTGTCCACCCATGCCCCATGCTCCCACTTTTTTCAGGGGTTTTTATCCTCTCCCCTTCTTCAAGGGACTATGCAATCTTCTTTCAGGGTTTCTTTGTTTCCTAGCTCCTCTGGCAATGTGGATTGTAGACTGGTAATCCTTTGCTCTATGTCTAAAAATCATATATGAGTCCATGCCATCTTTATCTTTTTGTGACTGGATTACCTCACTCAGAATGGTTTCTTCTAGTTCCATTCATTTGCCTGAAATTTCAAGATTCCATTGTTTTTTTTCTGCTGAATAGGACTCCATTGTGTAAATGTACCATATTTTCTCTATCCATTCTTCAGTTGAGGAGCTAGGTTGCTTCCAGGTTCTGGCTATTACAAATAGTGCTGCTATCAATATCATTGAACAGATGTCCTTGTATGAATATGCATTCTTTGGGTATATGCCCGAGAGAGGAATTGCTGGATCTTGAGGTGGAGAAAATCCCATTGATGCCAGTCCCTATAATGAGATTGGTGTCTACCTTGGTTACCATTCTTAGAGCCTTCATCTAGTAGGACACTAAGAGACACATACATGGTCCCCTGGAGAAGGGGAAAGGGTCAAGAGCTCCTGAGCAAATTGGGGACGTGGGAAGAGGGGGCAGGGAGCTAGGAGAATGAGAAGGGGAGAAGAGGAGGGATGCAGAGGACATGAGGGAGCAGAAAGGTTGAGTCAGGCAAAGAATAGATGATAACAAGAATGGAGATATAATAGAGGGAGACATTTTTGATTTACAGAGAAATTAGGCACTGGGGAAATGTCTGGAGATCTACAAAGATGACACCAGCTAACAATCTAAGTAACTGAGGAGAGGCTACCTTAAATGCCCTCCCCTGATAATGAGATTGATGACTATCTTATACGCCATCCTATAACCTTCATCCAGCAGCTGGTGGAAGTAGAAGCAGACACCCACAACTAATCACCAAACTGAACTGAAACCCAGATGCAGAGAATGATGAAGGAAGAGCCCATGGGTCCAGACCAGGCTGGTGAAACCCACAGTAACAGCTGACCTGAACATCGGGGAAGTCTTGCTCCCCAGACTGATAGGTGGAATACCAGCATGGGATTGATCCAGACCCCAGGAACATGGGTTTCTATGAGGAAACCTTGGAAATCTATGGGACCTCCTGTAGAAGTTCAGTACTTATCGCTAGCATAGGTGTGGAGTTTGGGAGCCCATTCCATATAGAGGAATACTCCCTGAGCCAAGACACACAGGGGTGGGCCTAGGCCCTATCCCAAAGGATACCATAGACTCTGATGACACCCTATGGAAGGCCTCACCATCCAGTGGGAGGAAAAAGGATATGTGATAGATAGGGTTTTATTTGGCGGGTGGTCGGGGAGGATGGGTGGGAGAAGGGAATTGGGATTGTCATGTAAAACAATCCTGTTTCTAATTCAAATAAAAAAGTTGAAAAAAGCCAGGGATTCGTGGTGCAAGCCTTTAATCCCAGCATCAGGAGGCGGAGGCAGGCAGATCTCTGTGTGTTCGAGGCTAGCCTGGTCTCCAGAGCGAGTGCCAGAATAGGCTCCAAAGCTACACAGAGAAACCCTGTCTCGAAAACAAAAAAAAAAAAAAAAAAAAAAAACCTGAAAAAAGTTACAAAAAAAGAACAAAGTTTTTGTATAGACAAAGAAATACACATACCAAATTCATAAAGGTGTTTTTAATAAAACCATAGAAGAACATGCCCCGAGCATGGAGAAATTCCCACCCACAAAAGCCTACGTAACACCAAACAGACAGTACTCAGAGTTAAAATATCAAAATCATGAAAGAAAAATCACAAATTCAAGAGACTGTACAACTTTCTCAACTGTTTTCATAGCAGGATTATTCATAAAGCCAGAACCTGGAAACCACTTAGATGCCCCTCAACTGAAGAATGGATAAAGAAAACTTGATATATTTACATGATATAATATTACTAAGCTGTACAAAACAGAGTAATAAGGCAATTTGCAGGCAAATGGATGGAACTAGAACAAATCATCCTGAGTAAGGTAACTCAAACCAAGAAAGACAAATAAGGTATTTAGTCACCCATAAGTATATGTAAAGCAAAGATAACCAGGCTACAATCCTCACCCCCAGTGAAGCTAGGTAATAAGAAAGACCCTAAGAGATATGCATGGATCACCCTAGGAAGGGGAAATAAATGGGATCTTCTGGGTAATCTGGATGTGGGGGAGGTTAAAGGGTAGGACATGGGGATGAGAACCTGAGTGGGACAGGGTGGGTGAGTCAGGGGAGGAACAGAGAGGGAGAGCTATGAAAGAGATATCTTTATAGAGGGAGCCATTATGGGGTTAGGGAGAAACTTGATGATAAGAAAATTTCCAGGAATCCATAACGATGACCCCAGCTATAACTCCTCTAATCAGATTAGTGACTAACATAATTATCATCATAGAACCTCCATCCAGTAGCTGATGGAAGCAGACACAGAGATCCACCACTGAGCACTGGCCTGACCTCTGGGTGTCAAGTCAAAGAGAAGGAGGAGAGATTATATAAGAAATGCAGGTCAACATCATGAGGGGGAAATTTGCAGAGACAGCTGACCTGAGATCCTGGGACATCTTGGATTCTGGACCAATAGATGGTGAGACTTATGGGCCTAAATTAGGCCCTCTGCATTTGGGTGATAGTTGTGTGGCTTGGTCTGTGTGTGGGACCCCTGGCAGTGGGACCAGGATCTATACTTGGTGCATGAGGTAGATTTTTGTAGCCCATTCGCAAGGAGGGATACCTTGCTCAGCCTTGATCCTCGCTATGGGGGATGGGGGATAGATGCTTGGTCCTGCCTCAACTTGATGTGCCAGGTTTGTTCGATCTACATGGGAGGCCTTATGCTTTTTGGGTAATGGATGAGGTGGTTGAGATGGGGAAGTAGAAGGAGCAGAGGAATGGGGCAACTCTGGATATTATGTAAAATAAAATGATGTAGATACAAAAAAAGAAAATATAACAGATACAAGATGTGATAGAGATCAATGTACATAATAATTCAGAACATTAATGGTCTCAATTCTTCAACGAAAAATGTGAAATCAATCAAAAGACAGGATCTATTAAGGACTGCTTCCATGAAACACACCTCACTTGCAAAGAATGACACCAACTTTGTATCTATATCACTCCTACCCTAACAACTCAAGTATTCCTCACTCCCTTCCAATTTATAACTTTCTCTTTAATTATTACTCTGTGTGTGTGTGTGTGTGTATGTTGCTCTCTCTCTCTTACACACTCACACACACACACACACACACACAAACAACAAAAAAACCTACTAAGTCCATTTAGCTTTGTTATATGTACATGTATCCAGAGTAACAACTTTGGAGTGGAAAATCTATGTGGGAGAGTATCCCTGAAGAAAAGATTCTCTGTCTTTAGGAAACCATGTATTAATTGTTCTTCATCTGATGGTGTAACACTATGGAATTTCTCCTGTCAGCATTGGCATGTCATCTGGTGTTGTCACTCAGGATTCATTTAGGTAACCATACTGCTGATTCTTAAAATGTACAGATTTTATGTCATGTCTAGTGAACACTATCCATCAGCTGGCATCTGGTCCTCTGGTTTGTAATATTTCCACTACCTCTTTCTTGATTTTATCCCTGATGCCCTCATATATTCATTATACTATTACATACCTTAATATTTAACTGTGAAAATGACAAAGTTGTTAAAATCTAATATGAAGGGATAAGAAAGTAAGAATGGGAAGAGGTTACTGTAAAGCAATCACAATCCCTGAAGTGTACCAAAAACATAGTGTGGAAAGTTATGCTGCCTTTGAGCAAGTAGGTTGAATTAGTGAACAGGTATAAGGAAATTAAATCTGTCATCTCACATGTTAAAGAAAATTAAGGTGTACACACACACACACACACACACACACACACACACACACATATATATATATATATACATAATATCTATATATTCTTCAATAAATGTGTGAATCTACTTAGAAATTGTATACAGAGTGTAAGGATAAAATCTTTTTTTTTTTTTTTTTTTGGTTTTGTGAGACATGGTCTCTCTGTGTAGCTTTGGAGCCTATCCTGGCACTCACTCTGGAGACCAGGCTGGCCTCAAGCTCACAGAGATCTGCTTGCCTCTGCCTCCCAAGTGCTGGGATTAAAAGCATGCACCACCAATGCCCAGCCAATAAAATCTTTTTCTTGGTGAAGCTTCTGTGTCTGGACTTCCAAGCCTAAATTCTATAACTGTCTGTGAATCACATACTTGGTTGTCCTGCTATGAAAGGGAAGGATCAGAGGGGAAAGTCATTGACAGCAGTTCTGGAAGCCCAATTTGTTGATATTACAGTTAAGACTGCAAAACTGTTTAGGTAATGTCTTGGTCACCTTTCTCTTCTATATGCTAAACCCTTATATTGTCATTTAGTTTTTTTTTTCCTCAGATAAGTCTGTGTTTAAAGGTTGTGAAAAAAAAAGTTAAGAAGCCTAAGCAAGTAAACTGTACATTGTAATATACAAACTTCCAGATGGCTAAAGGAAAAAGACTAAGTTGTAGGGGCACACACACTTGTTAAAATCCTGAAACAACTGGAAAGAACTCTCCAGAGAGCAAAGGCTTTCCTGAAAATCCTGCAGAGCTCCAAGGCTGCCATTTTCATTCTAGTGTCTGTAATGTACAAGGGGGAGGAGAGGGAAGTAAATGTACAGTGGCATGTAAGAGCAAGTAATTCTTTGATTAACAAACCTATTCTTATACAAATCCAAACAAAGGGAAGCATTCACCATATTTAGATAGGAGGTAAATTATTGAATGTAAAGAACCTGGAGGGAAAATGCATTCCACATATGAGCTTACATAAAGTATCATAAGTTAAAGTAGTCTAAAAATTGAAAACAGAAACAGAATTTCAACAATAATTACACCTACAATTTGAAGTCCAAAGTAGTGTGGGGAAGCACAGTACAAAGTGAGAGGAACCTGAGATTGAAGTGGACAACTTTAGATCCATATATCTCTAGACGTGTAATATCATACCTCCTATTTCAAATGTTAAAGAGATATGCACTTAAAAGCAATTAATGCTTTTTAAAATGAATTTCCTTCACAGTGTAAATGTGTAGTTTACCCCACATGGTATATTGGGTCTACCTCCTGTTGTTGAAGGGATAGTCTAAAAATATTGGTAACCAGCTCAGATTTTGAATCTCAGTTTAAAAGAGGAAATTGTGATTGAATCCTGGGGCTATTTTATTTGCCTATGGACATAAGAGGTTTTTATCCAAAGAGGCTGAAAAAAAAAAACTACACTATATTAGGTAAGTTTGGGAAGTAGAGCCCAAATATTCAAGCAAGAGTGCCCAAGTACTGTCTTCCATAAAGGACAAAAAGTAGGTATATAAGAATATCCAACAAAATCAACATTGGTCTAGACATTATCGGAGCTTATAATGACAAGTGTTGTTTTAGGTATAATGATTTCAGTCAAAGTACAATTTTGCTCATAGCTGTAGTTTTCTTTTTGTTCCCATTTCCACAGTACATCACTAAAAATCTACAAATCTCATTTTGTAGTATCAGTAGTTTATGGTGGCCAGATAATTTAGAAGAAATTCTATTACTCCACTTTCTAGTTGAGTAGGCATGAGAAATGTATAAAATGTACATGTGTAGGCATTCTATATGCTATTTTCTTTACTTATAAAACTGAATAATGGTTTCTACTTCAAAAGATTATTATGAAATTTTGGGGCTTAGGAGAGGGTTCAGCGGTTAAGAACATTTACTGATGTTCCCAAAGACCTGAAATCAGCTCCCATCAACCACCTGGTAGCTCAGAATCATGCGGCACTCCAATTCCATAAGATGAGATTTCCCTTTCTTGCCTTCAGAAACAGCAGGGATGCACATGATGCACAGGCAAAATACTCCTATTCATAAAGTACATAAGTAATAGAGCAGAATTTAAAAAGAACAAATTGACTGATGTAGTGGTATATGCCCTTATTTTTAAAAATGTTATTGTGAAAAATACAATGTGTGGCAAATTGTTTGATTTATGCCTAGTACCAAGGAGTCTGGTGAAACCCACAGAAACAGCTGACCTGAACAAGGGGGATCTCTTGGCCCCCAGACTGATCACTGGGAAACCAGCATGCAACTGATCCAGACCCCATGAATGTAGGTGTCAGTGAGGAAGCTTTGGAAATCTATGGGGCCTCTTGTAATGGATCAGTATGTATCCCTAGCACAGGAATGGACTTTGGGAGCCCATTTCACATAGAGGGATAGACACACAGGAGAGAGCCTAGACCCTATCCCAAAGGATATGACAGACTCTGAAGACCCCCCCCCATGGAAGGCCACACTCTCCCTGGGGAGCAGAAATGGTATTGAATAGGTAGGGTGTTAGTAAGAGTTGGGGAGGAGGGGAGGAAAAGGGAACAGGGTTTGACATGTAAAACAATCTTGTTTCTAATTTAAATAAAAAAAATTATAAAGGAAGCATCCTATAAATGTCTGCTATTGTTGATTATAATTGCCCATATCTACATAATCCAGTCACATAAAGTTGAGAAACAAACCAGTGTGCCAATCCTAGTCCTCATCATCACCTTAAAATGTATCTGAAATCTTTTTTGTGTTAGGGATTTTGCTTATACTGTTCTCACCTCTTGTTGAGTCCTTCTTGAACTTTGGGTTTCAACTGCTGTGCTGGGTGTCTTTTTTCAACTTGGCACAAACCCAGACATATCTGGGAAGTAGAAATCTTAATTAAGAAAATGATTCCTTAAGACTGGCCTGTAGGCAACCTTGCAGGGTGTTTTCTTGATTAAATATTGATAGGAAAAGGCTTCTCTGCTATAGGAGCTGCCAGACTGGATGGGGGAAAGCGAGCAATCTAAGCAAGCTGTGAAGAGCAAATCAATAAACAGCATTCCTCCATGGCTTCTGATTCAGGTACTGACTCCAGGTTTTTGCTCTGCTTGAGTTTCTGTCCTAACTTCCCTCAGGGAATGGACTGTTACCTGGAATTGTAATAAAACATAAAGCCTTTCTTCCCTAAGTTACTTTTGGCCAAGGGGTTCATCAACAGAAATGAAGCTCTTAATTAAGACAACTGCCTTATTTAAAATTATATTTGTCCTGTTCCATCTGTACAATGTTACTTGTATATATGTTTTCAGAGTTAACCATTTGACAGTGGAAAATCAATGGATGTGTTCTTCCCTGGGGGAATACCACATGCTGTTACGACATTATGGTGCAGCTTCTAATTTTACTAGGAAACACAATCTTACTTCAAACTCTCTGATCTTCTGGCTCTTACAATCTTTCTGCCACATTTTCTATTGTGTTCCTTGAACTTTAGGTGCAAGATTGAGATGTATCTGACAAGTTTAACACTAAGGTAAAGTAGTGGCACATGTATGTTGGCAGTAACCAACACGTCTCTAATTGGAGTTCAGACCAGATGAACAAGAGGGAAGCAGTGCCTAGTACTGGAATGCTGGCTAAATGCTCCATGGTAGTGACACAGTGGATATTGGAGGAGAATTGGCAACTCCTAATTTACTAAAAACAGTATAATCTATAACAACAATCCATAATTACCAATTTTTAAATGATTCTTAAAGTGACATTTTTCCACTCATAGCCTCAGAATAAACTTGTACCTAAAGCATGAAGTACTCAACTTTTTTTTTTCATAATACAGGTTGTGTGTGTGTGTGTGTGTGTGTGTGTGTGTGTGTATGTATGTATACAAGTATGAAGTTTCCAGTGTGCATCATAATTTCCAAGGTGTATATATTCAAACATATGTATATATACATATATATGTATATATATCCTGTTTATCAAATATATCTTTAAGCACACAAAATTGTTACTGTATCTTCATTATTCAATAAATATTTGTTTAGGCCAGCTGAATACAAGTGTTATGAAACAGAAAAATGGGGTTCCACTTTTAGAAAGAAGAAGAAGTTCAGTACAGAAGGAGGAAGGACAAAAGACAGTGTAAATGGAGTTCTTCTTTGGTCTAAATAGTAAAAACCCAGAGACTGATATAGAGGAAAATCGCTGAGAGATCAGAGAAAAGGAAGAGCAAAACAAAGCCACCTTTGCCCCATTCATTTCCAATGGGGGAAAAAAAGAGCAAGTTCCTGTTTTGTGCTGCTAATATCCCCTCCTCACCAAGCCATCTCACTTCCCGTCTGGCTGTTCAGAGCTCCTGACCTCTATGGTTAGCTAGTGGAAAATTCCATCCTCTGATCTTCAGGCATGTTTTATTTGTAAAAGCAAGATATCACCACAGAACATATAACATCAAAGTTGTTTTTTTATGTTTACTTAAAATTATACACAATATATTTAAGTGTATTTAGGCATACCTTTCTTAGCATGTGTGTGTACATATATAGCTTACAGAGATTAAGTCACTTGGGCTGACAATGTTCTATACAAAACCATAGACTAGTAAAAACACAGCCCCAGGCATAAGAAAGTTCCTTTCAAATGGTTGATAATGCAAGCAACTGCATTACCCTTGGTTGCCTCTCAGAAGCTGAAGTCTCTATTGCTGAAGACACTACACACTCAGAACACAGGATCCGGATAATGTGAGCTGGATCTACCCTAAAAGCCCCTTTATTTTTGTCTAGCTTCCATGGTGCCAGAAATACTACACAAGCTGCCAAGTGTGAGAAACAATTTATCCAGAAGTCACACCTATGAATTACATGGTGAGATACTGTAAAGGTTCAGCATAAACATGATAAATAATCCCTTTGAATTTTTCTATTCTTGTTATGCATTCTTGATGATCAGAGTATTAAATAAAAAAGAACCTCAATAGCAACAAAAATAAACAATGACAACAAACAATTTGAGGATATGGAAATAAGATGACATACTTTTTTTCTTTTTAGAACATGACAGAATTTTAAAAACTAGCATATTGAAATACTCTAAAATGTAAATAGTATACTTAAAATCTAAGTATCATGTATGTTTGATTGATAATCACATTAGTTGTAAGGAATATTGAACCAACTGGTAGTTGTCAAGTGTCACTGCAAATCACTACTATCTGTGGAACTCTTATACATAAAAATAACCATGCCTGAAACGCAGAAACATTGCTTCAAGTATTTCAGCTCTGCTTTGTGCATTGTTATGGTAATATCCTTATGCTTTTTAGCTGGCTCTGATATAAGTCTCAATTAGTTTGCCTTAGTAATTCAAGTCAATAATCCCAACTATAGGGGAGGCTGAGTTGAACATAAAGTCAAAAATAGCCTGGGGTATAAAAAGAAGAAACCACCGAAACAGCTGACCTGAACAAGGGAAAACTCTTGGTCCCCATACTGATAGCTGAGAATCCAGCATGGGACTGATCCAGACAACCTGAATGTGGGTGTCAGTGAGGAGACCTTGGAAATCTGTGGGGCCTTTTGTAGTGGATCAGTACTTATCGCTACCATAGGAATGGACTTTAGGAGCCCATCCCACATGGAGGGATACCCCCTGAGCCTAGACACAAAGGGGTTGGCCTAGGCCCTATCCCAAAGAATATGACAGACATTGAAGACCACCTTCTGGAAGGCCTCACCCTCCCTTGGGAGCAGAAAGGATATGGGATGGGTAGGGCTTTAGTTGGGGGGGGCAGGGGAAGAGGGAAGGGAGAGGGACCTGGGATTGACATGTAAAATAATTTTCTTTCTAATAAAAAAGGGGAAAATAAAATAAAAAATTAGATCAAAGGTAGCTTTGACACTTAGCAAGACCCTGTGTTAAAACAAACTAGCACACTTGTCTAGGATACTAAACACTAACCAAGTTCAAACCCTAGTACCACCACCACCAAACAAACAAAAAAAACTGTAATGAAATGGTACTTGTGTATTAGTAAATGCAAAATTGTTTATGATTGAGAAAATATATAAATTCCTTTGTAAAAATATTAAGTAACAAGTAATTAGTCCTAAGTAATTAGTTAAAATTATATGATATTAATTATTTTGTTTCATTAGACAAATTGTATAACCTGAACATTTAAGCATATTTAACTCTAATCATTTAAAAGAGAGCATTTTCTATAATTCTAAGTTAATTAAATATTATTTGTTTGTTTTATGAATATTGATAAATATTGATTTTTATATAAAATGGGACATAACTCTGGCAGTAAGAAACCAAAAGCGTATAAAGTTTGATTATTGGCATTGTGTAATTTCACAATAAAGGGAGACACAGATATGCACAAATAAAAATCCTTTTTAATGGATGGTAAATATGATGACAGAATATTGTGAGTGTAAAGCACACAGCTTCCCACCCCAGAACATTCCTAATTAAGCAGAATGGTTACATGGGATTGACACTTCAGATGTGAGGCTAAAATGATGAATTGATATGTGAAGTATAAGAATTGAGTAAAGGTTTGTTGTCATAAAATAGAGGATACATTTGGAATTTTGGTTGGGAGGCCACAGAAAGGACCAGTTTATAGGTTACAGATGTTTTAGGCATGATCTTTACTCTTTGAGATTTGTGGGATACATTTTGTAGAGAAGTGAGACAGAGTCAAGTTCAGTTCATCAATAATGTTTTGGAGGATGATGTACATGTGAATCAAAAAAGTGTAATATTAATTGTGAATTGTATGTAAATGAAAAGTACAATAAAAATCACAATTGGAGAAGACCATTTGCCAAGAAAAGCAAGCAAGGCTTAAGCAGTCACAATTGAAGGTTATCTCCATATCCCAGTTCAATCAGGAAACATATTTTCTAATGAGGAAATAAATAAAGAATGGGAAGAGACAAAAACTCAAATGTCAAGGATGAAATATTATTATGTTTTACAGATCATTGTGGATTATTTAAAATTATGTGTAGCAGGAAATCAGAAAAATTACAGTATTACATTGTTACAATAAAAAGCTTAGGATAACAGCCTGGCTATCCGCAGAAGGGATAAGTGAAACTGTCCTAATAGGAATTGTGACATCTAGGACAAATGGTTTGATGGACAAGAAGTCAGGTGTGTTATTGCCTGTAGTGAAGTTTTGAATAAAGATGTGTTCTGGTTTGCTGTATTTAGAAGTGTGTTTGAAAAGATAGAGGAGACCTAATATTAAATTGAAGAGGCACTTTAAGGTTTTAGATATGACATTGAAGAGTCTGAAGTACTCAGCTAAAAAATGAAAAACCTCACCACCTGAAGGCTTTTATGTCATTGTGGCCAGCATTGCTTAATTATAAAAAACTTATTCCGTTTTTTGAAATGCTTCCAGTTTCGACAACCATTTTTGTTACTATGATCTAAAAATATTACCTCCTTCTGGCCTGATTTATCAATGTACACAAATTTAGAAACTATGACTGCTAAGTATATAAAGGGGTTTTCTGAGCCTCTAAATTTGTTTTCCTATAGTTAGTGGTGGCATAGAAGGGGAACTAGTAAGCTATCTTGATAGTAAGAAATACCAACTAAATAATATAATACTTACACTAAAAATTATCCTTTGCAAATGGCATAAGTGACCATTACTGGCAAGCTAATTAAAACACATAATTATGACATTGGTAAAATATCCAACATATCAACATTGATTTAATTATTTTGGCAGTGAAAATGTTTCTGGTTTTTAAAAGCATTTTCCATTATTTTTCATGAAAGAAATTAGTGAAATGAGAGCTATTAGTCCAGATGGAAACAATGAAATTGAAAACAAGATTAAAGCATGATTATAGAAAAATATTGAAAAAGGATTGCAATAATGTGAAATACATTTTTAGTAAAAGAAGAGTTTATGTTTGGCTATTCCTTTAACTATATCCATCTACATGTCTATTATTTTTCATATGTGGACACTGGCAATTCATCAATAGTAGCAAATTCTGTAGAAATGTAAAGATTTTCAATAGTTCACGAGGTTGTTTATCAATACAGGTACCTCAAACATTCACTGAAGATTAACAAAAAATATGTACTGAATGGACTTTCCTATTTTATAGTATTTGCTAAATGACTATAAGACACATTGCATTCTGTTCATAGTATTCCCATTATAATGTCTTTTTTCTATCACATCAATGATATCTACATTTTTCTAAAATACTTGAAAAACAGTCACTTACCAAAATGGTGGTAACAATCAATGAACGATTAGACAGGGAGTCTGTGATGTTTGCTGGCTTTCCTTTCTGACTTTCTGTCATATTCAGGCCACTGGCTGGGTCCCACGTTCCAATCTATAAAACAGCAAATGTACTTTGTGAATTGTCCATCAGGCATCTGTGAGAGGGTTCTGAAAGGGAAGTTAAGACTGCCAACACTTCCTATGCAACTCTGCAGCTTATGTATTGTCACTAAAGTATAGGCTGCTCTTTTAAGCATGATTCACTGTTGTGTGAAATGTGTCTAGTGAAGTGTGACATTAATGAGGAAAGTCAGTCACCATACTCCACTGCCGTGTGGTAGCTTCATTTTCCATTAAAACTTTCATTCCACAAGCTAAAGCACATTTGACGATAAGTTGGTAGCAACTAGAAACTGATGAATAGGGCATATTCTTTAGTGTAATGGCTCTATTTCATTTTCTCATTATAAAGAGAATATTCTGTATCACAGACAAAGCTAAAAAGTAGGGGAAACCCTAGAGATCCAAGACAAATTAATAAGTATAGACAGGTTTATGGAAGGGAATGACTACTATTCTGCCTAACCTCAGGTATAGTAAATCTACACCAATATATCATGGCAACTTTTCAAATAATTTTTGTGATGTTGAAAATACTTCTGGAAATGAGATTTTAGCACAATCTCATCTAGATAGCTGACTCCAGTGTTTCCTCAAGTCCTCTATTTCAAAAGATTTTTACTGAACCAATGCCTTCTTTTTAATTTTTGATTTTTTAAAATTTAAAACAGAAACAATCTTGTTTTACAGGTCAATCCCAGTTCCCTCTCCCTCCCCTTCTCCTCTGCCCCCATTGACCCACCATCCATCCCCTTTCTGCTCCCCAGGGAGCACGAGGCCTTCTATGGGGGATCTTCAATGTCTGTCACAACATTTGGAGCAGGGCCTAGGGCCTCCACAGGGTGTCTAGGCTGAGACAGTATTTCTCTGTGTGCAATGTACTCTGGAAGTCCATTCATACACTAGTTAATAAATACTGATCCACACTATCAGAGGCCCCATAGAATGCCCCCATGTTCGGGGGTCTGGGTCAGTGCTATGCTGGCTCCCCAGCTATCAGTCTGGGGTTCATGGGCTTCCCCTTGTTCAGATCAGAGGTTTCTGTGGTTTTTTCCAGTCTGGTCTTGACCCCTTTGCTCATCACTCCTCCCTATCTGCATCTGGATTCCAGGAGTTCAGCTCAGTGTTTAGCTGTGGGTACCTGCTTATGCTTCCATCACCTACTGAATGAAGTCTCTAGGATGGCATATAAAGCAGTCGTCAATCTCATTATAGGGGAAAGGCAGTTAAGGTAGCTTCTCCACTATTGCTTAGATTCTTAGTGGGGTCATTCTTGCAGATCTCTGTACATTTCCCTAATGCCATATTTTTCTTTAGACCTATAATGGCTACCTCTATTATGGTACCTCTTCTCTTGCTCTCCTGAATTTTCCCCTGACTCAACATTGCTGCTCCCTCATGTCCTCTCCCCTTTTCTTCTCCCCTTCTTTTTTTCTTAATTCCCTCTCCCCTCCCCCCATGTTCCCAATTTGCTCAGGAGGTCTCATCCCTTCTTCCTTCTCTGGGGGACCATGTATGTCTCTCTTAGGGTCTTCCTTACTTCCTAGCTTCCCTGGTGGTGCGGAATATAGGCTAGTAATCCTTTGCTCCATGCCTGATATCCATATATGAGTGAGTACATACCATGTTTTCTCATAGATGAGGCTATGTGGTATACTCTTTGTGTACAGACATTTTATGCCACTGAACACAGTGTATGGGATGACAACAGCAGTCTAGGTGGAAGGGACATATAAACACAAGACCTCACAGAAGGCACATGTTGGGTATTTAATGGTAACTGCACTACAACATTGCTCCATAAGTGCTAATAATCAGTGAATTAGAACTTAGTAGGAGCTATGGATACAGTAATTCTCTATCCCTACCTTCTTAAACCTGAGCATCATCAGTAATGAAAATTGTCTTCGATATTCTCCTAGCCAATTACCTAACTTATTTTCATCAAGGGAAAGCAACAAATTCTCTTTAAAAATCAACATCAATGATAGACATTACCTATCTCAAAGGGTTAGAAAAATATATTACAAGCAAATGGACTTGAGAAACAAGCTGGTGTATACATTTTAATGTCTTAAAAATAGGCTTCAAACCAATTTAATAAGAAGATATGAAGAAGGACTTCACATACACAACAAAGGAAATATCAATCAAAATTATGTTTCAATTTTAACATCTATGCAACAAACAAAGGGGCAAACAAGTTTGTAAAAGAAACAGTATTATAGTTAAATTACATGTTTGCCCTCACACATGATTAATGAGAAACTTCAGTATGCCACTCTCATCATTAGACAGATCACCTAGAAAAAATACACATAAAAATGGACCTAAGTGATATTTACAGACTACTAAACCCAAGGACAAAGAATATACTTTCTGCAATGCATCTCTTGGAACTATCCAAAAATTGACCACATCCTGAATGAAACACAAAGCAAGGATCAAAGGATACATAAAAATTGAAATATAACTCCCTGAATAGTATCAGTCAACTACAGATTAAAGCTAGACAGCAATGAGAGTAGAAACATCAGAAAGCTTACAAACTCATGGAAACTGAATAATTCTTTGCTCAATGAAAAATGGTCAAGGCATAAATAAATCCAAAATTAAAGACTTTCTAGAATATAAATTGGAATGAAAATGAATACACAAGCCCTGACCTGTGGTACCAGACCCTTCCTGCCAATGAATTCTCCAGAGGGACCTGGAGGCAGACCAGAACATCCAGCATCAACCACCATTCCTGTCTTGCCGAGTGCTGGGGGCTCCTCTAGCCCACCTTTCCCTCTTTCTTCCCGCTGACCTGTGGTTCCATACCCTTCCTGCCACCGAATCCTCCAGAGGGACCTGGAGGCAGAACAAAACATCCAGCCTTGGCTGCCATTTTTGTATCATCACTCCACCAACTGGGGAAGAGAGACAGAGACAGACAGAGAGAGAGAGAGAGAGAGAGAGAGAGAGAGAGAGAGAGAGAGACAGACAGAGAGACAGAGAGACAGAGAGAGACAGAGACAGAGAGAGACAGAGAGAGAGACAGAGAGAGAGAGAGAGAGGAGGAGGAGGAGGAGGAGGAGGAGGAGGAGGAGGAGGAGAAGGAGGAGAACACCTGGGGGCAGAAAAAAGCATCCAGCATTGGCTGCCATTCCGATCTTGCCCTTGCACCCTCCTGGAGAGAGGAGAGGATAGAGCCTTGAAGCCAAACCCACCAGGAGAGGAATAAACCCTACCTGTACCCACTGGAGGAAGAGATGGGAAGACAAAAATATAAAACACATTACACAACAAAAAGATTTATATGACACCTACAGAGTCTAGGGATTCTACATCAGCAAGACTTGAATATCCCAATGAATATGAATCAGAAGAGAATGACCTTAAAAAAAAAACTTCATGAAAATGATAGAGGCCCTCAAACAGAATATGAAAAATCCCGTAAAGAAATGGAAGAAAAATACAAATCTCTTAAAGAAAGTAGAAAAAGCCAAGAATAAACAATCAAATAGATGAAGGAAACAATTCAATCAGTTCAAGATCTGACAACTGAACTAGAGGCAATAAATAAAACACAAACTGAGGGAATTCTGGAAATAGAAAGACTGGGTAAATGATTAGGAAACAATACAAACATAACCATCAAATTACAAGAGATAGAGTAGAGAATCTCAGGCTCTGAGGATAAACTAGAGAAAATAGATTCATTGACCAAAGAAAATCTGAAATCCAGCAAATTCTTAATCCAAAATATTCAGGAAATATGGTACAAATTGGAAAGGAAGAAGTCAAACTTTCAATATTTGCAGATGAATATGACAGTTTACAAAAATGACCTGAAGAATTCTACTAAGAAACTCCTAAACCTGGTAAACTCCTTCACCAAAGTGGTAGGATACAAGATCAACTAAAAAAAATCAATAGCCTTACTACAATGAGAATGAAAGCAGAGAAATATCACACTTTACAATAGCCACAAACAGCATAAAATATTTTGGGGTAATGCTAACAAAACAAGCGAAAGACTTGTATGACAAGAACTTTGAGTCATTAAAGAAGGAAATTAAAGAAGATACCAGAAAATGGAAAGATCTTCCATGCTCTTTGTTAGGTAGGATCATCATCGTAAAAATAGAAGTCTTACCAAAAGCAATCTATAGACTCAATGCAATCCCAATCAAAATTCCATCACACTTCTTCACAGAAATTGAAAGGAAAATACTCAAATTTATATGGAAAACCAAAAAACCCAGGATAGCCAAAACAACCCTGTACAATAAAGGAAATTCTGGTGGCAATGCTACCCCTGACTTCAAGCTTTACTATAGAGCTATAGTAATGAAAACAGACAGGTTAATCAATGGAATCAAATTGAAGAAACTGATATTAATCTACACATCCATGATCACCTGATTTTGACAATGAATCTAAAATTATACAATGGAAGGAAGATAGCATCTTCAACAAATGTTGCTAGCATAACTAGGTACAGATATGTAGAACAGTGCAGTCTATATCTATTCCCATGCACAAAACATAAGTCCAAATGGATCAAATACCTCAACATAAATTCAGACATATGAAAACTCTTAGAAGAGAGAGTGGGAAGTAACCTTGAATGAATTAGCACAGGAGACCAGTTCCTGAACATAACATCAGTAACACAGACACTGAGTTTGACAATTAATAAATGGAACAACCTGAAACTGAGAAGCTTCTGTCAGGGAAATGACACAGTCAACAAGACAAAAGAGCAGGCAGCAGAATGGGAAAAGATATTCACCAACCACACATCTGACAGAGGGCTGATTTCCAAAAAACACAAAATAAATCAAGAAACTAGTTACTAAAACACCAAATAATTAAATTAAAAAGTTGTGTGCAGAATTAACAGAAAATTTTCAATCTAGGAATCTAAAATGGGTGAAAGACTCTTAAGAAATTTCTCAGCATTCTTAGCCATCAGGGAAATGCAAATCAAAGCAACCCTGATATACCATCTTATACCTGTCAGAATGCTGAAAATCAAAAACACCATTGACAGTATATGCTGGAGAGGATGTGGAGAAACGGGAACTCTTCTCTATTGCTGGTGGGAGTGCAAAATTGTACAGCCACTTTGGAAATCAACATGATGGTTTTTCTGGAAAAAGGAAACCATTCTACCTCAACATCCAGAAATTCTACTCTTAGGCATATACCCAAAGGATGCATAATCATAAAACAGGGACATCTGTTCAACTATGTTCATAGCAGCATTATTTATAATAGCCAGAACCTGGAAGCATTCTAGATGCCCCTCAACAGAAGAATGGATGGAGAAAATGTGGTACATTTAAACAATGGAGTGCTACTCAGAGGCAAAAAACAAAACAAAACAAAACAAAACAAAAAAAAAACAATGGTATCTTGAAATGAATGAATGGAACTAGAAAAAATTCTAAGTGAGGTAACCCAGTCACAGAAAGATAAATATGGTATGTACTCACTCATATATGGATATTAGATATAGAGCAAAGTATTACCAGCCTACAATCCACACATCCAAAGAATCTAGGAAATAAGGAGGACCAGAATAGAGACATACATGGTCCCCCAGTGAAGTGGAAACAAGCAAGAGCCCCTGAACAAATTGGGAGCATGGGGGAGGGGGGAGGGAAGTAGGAGAAAGAAGAGGGTAAGAGAGGAGGTTGGAAGAGAACATAAGGGATCAGGAAGATTGATTAGGGAATGGATAGAGGAGAGCAAGAAAAGAGACACGTCAACAGAGGGAGCCACTGTAGGTTTAAAGAGAAATCTGGCACTGGGAAATTGTACAGAGATCCACAAGGATGACCCCCAACTAGGAATCTAAGCAATAGTGGAGAGGCCACCTTAAATGTCCTTCCCCTATAATGAGAATGTTGACTATGTTATATGCCATCCTAGTGCCTTCATCCAGTAGCTAATGTAAGGAGAAGCAGAGATCCACAGCTAAGCACTGAGCTAAACTTCTGGAATCTAGTTTCATATAGGAAGGGGTGAGGAACAAAGAGGCCAACACCAAGCTGGGAAAACCCACAGAAACAGCTGACCTGAGTGAGTGGAAACTCATGGAACCCACTCTTTTGGCTGAGGATCTAACATAGTACAAAATCAGGCCTCCTGAAAGTGTGTTTCAGCTAGGAGCAATGGACAGTTCATGGGGCCTCTGGCAGTGGAATCAAAATGTATTCCTAGTGCATGAATGGACTTTGGGAGCCAGCCCTTTTCCCATGGGATATTCCCTTAGCTTAGATACATAAGGGAGGGCCTGGCCCTGCTCCAAATGACTTGACAGATTTTTGATGATCCCTCATGGAAGGCATCATCCTCCCTGGGGAGTGGATAGGGGATGGGATGGGGGGGTCATTGAGGGACATAGGAGGATGGGAGGGAACTTGGATTGATATGTACAATAAGATTGTTTCTAATGTAAATAAAATCTATAAAAATTTAAAAAAAGAAAAAGAATACACAAAGCACCCAAACTTAGGGGACCCAAATACCAAGTTCATAGTACTAAATGCCTATATAAAAAAAGCAAGAGAGATCTCAAACTAGCAAACTAGTACAAATGCAATAGTACTTGTGAAAGTTTTAGAGCAAAAGGAAGGAATTATACCTTTAAGTCAGAAGTAGATACTAGGAAATTGCCAAACCAGGAGATGAAATAAGTAGAGACAATGAGAAAAAACAAAGAATCAATGAAATAAAGACATGGTTCTTAGATAAAATCAATATGATTAACAAACTCTTGTCCAAATTAAATGGCAGAGAAATAATACACACATTAATAAAAGTATAAATTAAAATGAGTCATAACAGCATACACTGAAGAAATGTAGAGAATAATAAGGACATACTTTAAAAATCTGTATTCCACCAAATTGGAAAGTCTAAAAGAAATGGATAATGTGGTCACTAGGTACCACTTACTAAATTTAAATCACATTCAGATGAGCAGTTTAAACAGACTTATAACTCCTAGTAAAATAGAAGCAGTAATTATAAGTCTCACAACAAATAAAAGCCTAGGGGCATAAGGTAATATATACAGAATTCTGTCAAACATTCAAAGAATAGTTAGCACCATTGCTCCACAAATTATTCTACAAAATAAAAACAGAATAAACATTGATCAGTTCATTTCATGTGTCTAGAGTTGCCCAAATATACAAACTACATACAGACCCACCACAGAGAGAATTACAGACCAATCTCCATTATGAACAAAGATGGAAATACACTAAATACACTAAATAAAATACTTGTGAACTGAATCCAAGAACACATCAAAGTTATCATCCACCAAAATCAAGTAAGCTTCAACCTATAGATGCAGGAATGGTTCAATATACAAAAATCAATAAATGTAATCCACTATATAAACAAATTGAGAGAAAAACACATGATAATCTCAATAGTCAGAAACATATTTTCAAAAAACTGAACACTTGATAAAATTCCTGAAGGCATTAGGATATTGAAGGACATACTTGAATATAATAAAGATGTTCATAGCAAAAGAATAACCAACATCAACTTATATGGAGAAAAACTCAAAAGAAATTCCAATAAAAAAACTGGAAAAATACAAGGTTGTCATCTTTTCTATTTTAAGTTTGAACTGCAAAGCTATAGTAATAAAAAAAAGCTACATAGTATTAGCATAAAAACAAACATGTTGATCAATGCAGTTGAACTGAAGACCCAGAAATATATCCATACACCTATGAACATCTGATTTTTGACAAACAAATTGAGAAATACATACTGGATAAGAGAAAACATCTTCAAGTCATATCACTGGCATAACTGGATGTCAGTATGTAGAAGAATGCAAATAGATCTGCATTTTTCATGCTGAACAAAACAACTCCAAATGGATCGAAGACCTCAAGATAAATCCAGATACACTCAACCTGATAGAAGACTTAGTGGGTAATCATCTTAAATACATTAGCACAGGAGAAGACTTTCTGTAAAGAACACTGATAGCCCAGGCACTAAGATCAATAGTAGAGAAATGGAATCTCACAAAACTGAAAATCTGAAAGGCAAAGGACACTTTCATTTGCACAAAACAAAAGCCTACAGAATGGGAAAATATTTACCAACTACAGATCACATAGAAAAGTAATATCTAAAACATATACAGAAGTCAAGAAAATAGATACCAAAAAACCAAACAATCCACCTTCAAAGAATGTGGTTAATGCTGGCAAGGATGTGGAACAAGGAAAACACTCATCCATTTCTGAAGGAGTTCAAACTTGAACAGTCCCTATGTTAATAAGTATGGAAGTTACTCAGAAGGATGAGAATTAGTCTACCTCAATAACTAGATATGCCAACTCTTGGTCATATACCCAAAACTTACTTCAGCCTTCCACAGCCATGCTCAACCATACCCAGTGTTGCTCTATTCATATCAGATAGAAATTTGAAATAACCTAGATCTCCCTCAACAGAAGAATGGATAAAAAATGTGGTATATTTACAAAATTGAGTATTATTCAGCTGTTTAACAATGACATCATGAAATCTGCTGCCAAATGGAGTTAGAAAAAAAATTATCCCAAATGGTGTAACCCAGACCCAGAAATAAAAATGTTAATTTATATGTGGATATTAGACATTAAACAAAGAAAGTTTAGTTATATAGTAAGGCATTGGAGGGTCTCATGAATCTTCCTGGGATGGGAAAATAGAATAAAATTTTTTGTTGTAGTATATTAGTTGAAGATGTGTTACATTTGTTTATGCTGTGTAATATTTGTTTAATGATGCAAAGATGTGTCACTTTCTTTTATGTAGCATTTGTTAACTCTGTGAAGCTGTGTTACATTGTCTATTTAAATCACTTGGTTTGTCTAATAAAGAGCTGAACATCCAACAGCAAAGCAGGGGAAAGGATAGGTGGGGCTTGCAGGAAAAGAATAAATAGAAGAAATCTTAGGGGAGAGTATTGTGGAGCAAGAAAAAGAGGAGAGGAAGACTATGGAGGTAAGCCACTCAGCTCCACAGCAAGCCAAAGAGTAAGAAGTAATGAAAGGCATGCAGAAATAGAGAATAAGTATTCTGTCTGAAGTATGTCTTGGGATGTACTTTGGGCTAGATACTTTTTTAAGTATCTAGAAAGTGGCTACATTAAACAGTTGAAAGTATGAGATATTTTTTCTAGCTAACATTATGTATATTGATAAAACATATACAGTACTGAGAGGATGGTAAGGGTAAGCAGAGCATTCCAAGTCATGTTTGCATTTTCTGTAAAACAAAATGGAAAGCCACAGAAGGTTTTACATAGAGCTATGGTCAACTTGTTTTAGGGAACACCCCTCTGGCTGCGGTAGTCTAATGAATGGAATTTAAGAATAATTCAACTAATATGATTCTGATGACTGCATTATAGCTATACTGTAATGAATTCCCTGGTTGATTTCAGCAATGGGTGTGGGAATATTTTAAATGCATTTTGAATGTACATTAGACAATGTGACTTCTTTTCAGATCAGAATAATTTAAGTGTTGAGAAGTACTACTTTTTATTTTCTTAATCCTGTGATTAAGAAATAGAAGGCTCTTCAGCACAAAATTCATCTGTCTTATTACCTAACATAGATGAAGTCTGGAATGGTTTACCAATAACCCCTGCTTTGTTTGAAAGAAGGCACTGTCTAGAGACACTTTAAGAGATGTGTACTAAGCTGGGCTGCGGTGGTGCATGCCTTTAATCCTAGCACTCAAAAGGCAGAGGCAGGAGGATCTTTGTGAGTTCAAGACCAGCTTGGTATACAAGAGCTAATTCTAGGACAGCCTCCAAAGTCACAGAGAAACCATGTATTGAACCCCCCCCAAAGGAAAAGAGTTGTGTAGTGAAGATCTTCCTTGGTCCACTATCAACAAATGCCCCTACCAATATAAATGGGAAAAGTGCATTTTCATCTGTAGTTATTATTTAAGTAGAAATGGTGATCATAACACAATTACAGGCTCAGTGCCCTGAGGTTACCAAACTCCTCTCTGTCTTTTATGTGAACCAACTTGTTATATCTGGATTATCTTCTACATAGTTACAATCAAAAGGGTTGGAGTTTTTATATCAATATTAAAATTAGGTTCATATTTCAGTAATTATTCAAATATATTAGCTACTTTGATCATTACTTTTATCAATAACTGACAGTAAGTGACTTTTTGAGTCAATGATTAATGTTAGCTCACAGTTTGAGTTTCAATCCATCATGTTGGGAACACTTGGCAATCGGAACATGAGATACCTGGTCACATTGCTACCAGTCAGAAAGCAAATAGAGTGGCTCTATTTCCAGTCAGCTTATACTTTTATTTAAGCTAGGACAGCAGCCTGAGATCCAGTGATGCCTAATTTTTTCATGAATCTTCTTACCTCGCTAAAACCCTTCTGGGAATGCCCTAAGAGATATTATCAGAGGTTTTTTTAAAAGGTGATTCTAGACTCTGGCAAGTTAGCAACATTAACCATCAAAAGTTCACACTGAGAAACTCATAACATAAAGGCTTTCTGGGTTGGATATATGGCTCATTTAGGAGTATGCTTGACTAACATGCATAAAGTGTCAGGTTTCTTCCAAAGATCACATAAAGTGGGCATGATAATGCATGCTTTTAAGCACTCAGGAGAAGGAAGGAAGGTCAGAAGTTCACCATCATTCTCTGCTACCTAGGGGGATTGGGGCAAGTCTACTACAGATGAGCTCTGTCTCAAAAGAAAAATGAAAACAAAATTCATTCAGCTCATCTCTGAAAGTCCATAATCTTTAAGAGTTCCAAAAGGTTCAAGATTCTTATGTTCCTTCTGGAACTCAAGGCAATCGTTTAAATATGAGCTCCTATAAAATAGCAAATGAGCTGCATGTTTGTAATATACAATTACACAAAATAACATTTTCATTCCAAAAGAGATAAAAGGGGACACAGTAAGTAAAAATAGACTCAATATTTTCCCATTATTCAAAGACTAATTCTTCAGTATTGTCAGAAATGTGCATCTGTTGTGTGTGTGCTTTTTAAAAGATTTTGAACCAAATAATATATATATATATATATATATATACATATATATGTATATATATATATCAAATATTTCAAATATTCATGTTTTGGGCATGCACACAAGCCACTTTGAAGTGCTATGGCAATATCCATAACTTATGCTGTTTAACTTTACTTGCATTGTAGGATTATCACATATACTTGGAAATGTATATATATATATATATATATATATATTATATATAATTTGTATATGTATGTGTGTGTGTGTCTTTTTGTGAGCCCATTGTAATACAAAATACAGGGGAACATTCTTCACTTTTTAAAATGTTGAATCAAATACAAGACTGGATTATTGGTAATATCAAGAACATCATTGTCATCAGAGATGATCTAGTGATTTTGATAGTTTCAAAACATAATGTAATCATATCTCAGGAAGACTATAAATCAAAATCTATTGTCAAATCCAGACTTACATTAAAGAAATGTTCACATACTAGAAGCAAGATAGTTCAGAAATCACTGTTTCATGACTGTATTCCAGTTTCTTATACCGAACTCTTCACCTTACATGGTTTTATCAGTTGGTACAATCTGGAAATCTCAGTGGGAAGACTTGTTCCATCACCCTGATCATCAACTGGTCAAGATGTATGCATATTTGTTTCCTTGACGTTTTAAAAGAAATGTGTACTTCTCTTCTCCCCTGGGCTGTTTGAGCTGTCTTTCAAATATGTTGGTTTATGTGAGGCTGTGGAAAGCATTATCCTAACAAACTCCACATGAAATTGTTGGATGAAATCTTCTTTACTATTTTAAAACAAAACTATCTCAATTAAATAGAACTTAGGCTCTACAAAATATCTGATTATCTCGGCTCTTCAATGAACTATAAGAAAATTCTAAATTGATAAATCAGAAATAATAACATAACTGTAGTAGTATAAGAGTAAGCCTCTGAACCCTAGACATGAAATCGAGTAATTTGAGACAGTGTTACCCTTTCCATGTATGCACCCACGTAATTTAGTTTTGTATATTAATTTAGATGTTTCACTTTAAAATGACCCAGAATGAGAATTTTTTTTCTTAAAAAATCAATTTAAGGCCATATTACAAGTAGGAAACAATTAGAAGTGATTCCTAGCAGCAAAATCGCAGCCACAATCATCTGTAACTCCAGATTCTGACCCTGAGAGATACCAGGTTTGATCATGGTACACATATAATGATGTAGGGGAGAATATTCATCCACATGAATATAAATAAATATGTTTTTCAGGATTACAGAAACCCTATATTCTTAAATCTTATTTGTAAATTATTGTACTTAATATTGGAGAATAATATGGAAATTATGTAATAATTACTTAGTAAAGCTAAATAACCATAAATTGTGACTTCAACAAAGATGTTTCTCTTTTTTTCATCATCTTGTTTCATTTGATCATTAACTATTCAAAATGAAGGACACAGTACCTTATCTAATCCTTCCTCTTTGAGACTGATCACATCCAGATCAAAATCTGTTCGTAAGCCATTCGTTTTGTTGAAAGTTATTCTGCCTGTGAGGCCTTCCCAATGAGCCTGAGAAACAAATAATCACAATTAACAAGGAAGAAACAAGAGACAAGATGCTATCCTGTGGTCTTTGGTAACCCAAGCTGCATTATGCTGTTGTCCTCTGGTCACTAGGAAACTTAGCTGCTTAATTTCTCATGAAATTAAAGTAATTTCTTCCTTCAATAACTTCTTAACTTCTGTAGGAAATATAAATGTTCGTCTTATATTATCAATGAAATTATTAAGAAATATGTTACTTTGAACAAAACGGAGTCCGGGAGAGTCTTTTGGACTTCTTCAGTTAACAATATTCCCTTAAAATAATTAATGTTACATTTCCCTGAAGCAGAATGAGAAAAATGTACTGTAATTATTTTATATCAGGCTATAGTGCTTGCAGAAAATGTTGTCAGTGAAAAAAAAGGTAGGAATGTAATTGTTCTAAGATAAGTAAATGGATGGGTTTCATTTTAAATGCAAAAAAATCTTATTTTTTCTGCTATTTAGTCAAAATTATACATTTTTCATTATATAGTATCTGGAAGTAGCTTGAAAAAATAATTACCTGAAAATATTGAATGATGCAGTGTAAGCATGCAACTGCAAATTTGAAATAACATACACTAAGAGCCCAAAGACATGGTAATTAAAAGATTAAGATTAAGATTTTAGTAGTGAATGAAAATGAATATCATCACTACATCATTTCTTAGTCACCAACTTTGTTTCTAATGTATTATTGTACAGACATTTCAAAATGGTTTTCAACTAATAAATTATAAGTGAAGCAGAAAACCTGGCAATTGTATGTGTCATATTACAATGTGTCTCCAAGAGAAAGAAATTATTTTCCCCAATTTCTTCAAAAGAAAAGGTATTAAGATTATAAATTTTTCTAATAAAGTAACAATAGACAAAAGTATCAGAAACTGCCAGAAAATATGTAGAGAACAGCAAAACTGAACTAGGTAGAGGACAGTAAAAATATAGCAGGCAAAACACGGCAAGTAATAAAAATTTGTAACATAGTAATTATAAACTTCCTAGAAACCAAAACAGAAAAGATGATGAAATTGTAATATGAGGCATTCATATTTGGAGGCATACCAGATGCTTGATATAAACAGATTTCCTGGTATTGAGAGAAATTTGTCCTGTTGGTCCTTTTACAGGGAATACTGTGATTTAGGAGACGAGGTTCTCAATTACACCCTACAATAAATATAGTGGGGAGTGTCATATAGCTGTTTCTTTCAATGCCAGCCAACACATTTCACAGTCATAGTGCTCAAATGCTGAGTTCAGAAAAAATCAATTCTTTAACTACTAGACCTGAGATCTATGAATAGCACTCTGAGAGTGCAGAGTACTTTAAACCAGAAGTGAATGAAGGGCATGAAACAACTAATAAAGATCATGTTCTTCTGGGAAAATCAGTATTCCTAGTTGAGTTCTGTAAAAAGTGGATAAGGAAAATGCACGGAAATTGTTTACCAATATAGTAAGACTCCTATTATTATCTCATTTGTATTATTATTTCATGATGAATAATTTATTATAAAATAAACATTGTTAATTTTAAAGCAATGATGAAAAACCGTAAATTTAATAATGCCTGTGATTGTTTTTATATCTAAGATGAAGGTACATTTAAACTTTCATCCAAGAGGAATATGCTAACAAATCACAGGACTTTCCTTCATGGAAAGAAGAGAAAAGTGCCAAATATAAGTGTGGATGTGCACATATGTGTAAATGAGGAATTTCCAATTGATTTTTTCCCTAATTCAGGCTTGATCAAAATCAAAAAGGGAATAATACATGGTCATAAATGTAACTTAATTACACACTGTGAAGTAAACTTTACACTGTGAATCCATATATTATTTTTGATTTTGTGTTTCTAAATGATAAGGATTGAACTTGAGCCTCATATGTGGTTGGCAAGCAGTCTACCATTGAACTATATTCGTAGCCCTGCTATATTCAATTTTAGCATGAGTAGTTAATATAAATAAAATAATTGTACATTTTATTTTGTATAGTTCCATAGATGAAAATACCTATGCCTCACATATTATTGTTAACTTTTATGTATACTAAATGGCAATAATGTTAAAGATATTCTTCATATTTTATTTCCTAAAATGTAATTCTTTAGACATCTACATATATACATAAATAGTCAGAGAGGTAGATTTTCAAAAATAAGGCTAACATCATCAATCGACCTTTCAACGGGTCATAGGCTTAGTATAGTTAGGTCATCATAGACATACTGAATGATATTGCACTGACTTGTTTATAAAATAACTCTTTTTATTTAATTGTCCAACCTCTATATAAGTGCTTTGCCTTGTCGTTGGATTTTTAGAGACAGGGTTTCTCTGTGGCTTTGGAGACCAGGCTAGTCTTGAACTCACAGAGATTCAACTGCCTCTGCCTTCGGAGTGCTGGGATTAAAGGCGTGCGCCACCACCACCCGGCTTCCTTGTTCTGTTGTCTCCTATTTTGTCCTGTTTGGCTGTTTGGCTGTTGACTTGTAGGAGTCTGCTGTTTTCTGAAGAGTGAACAGAGGGTGAGTGGGTCCAGGGGAGAAGGGATGTGGATCTGGGCAGGCAGGAGTGGAGGGATGGCATACTGTGGATGGGTGTACTGCGTGAGAGAAGAACATATTTCCAGGAACTATTAGAGAGAAGGAAAAGGTGTTTAAGGTTTTTGTCTGTTTTGCTTTGATTGCCTGCCAGGAGCAGGCTCATCCCCAGCCCTGCAGTTACCTACCTCTTTAATTAGGCTCATGAAGCGGGTCCCGAAGCGCCAGGGTTTGTGTCGATTACACTGCAAGGAACTGACTGTCATCTGTGGAAACTGTTGGACAGCCACGGACACGACATGCACTGCATCGTACATCAGAGCAGCATCCGTCTGAAATCCAAGAGAAAGGAAATGCATGTTCACAAAAATGTTCAACAGGGCAGGCAGCATGAAGAAAATAATGAAGCAAGGAAAATAAAAATTTCCAGTGTTTCTTTATATTAGGGATAAAAGCAATTTATTCTGCATTCTGTGGTTCTCTCAGATAAGAAAATGTGATAACATTACTACAACTCATTAAGAACAGTTGACCCACCTGGCCTTTCTTTTAGAAAGAAAATAGTATAACATTTGTAGCTGGAAATATATTAAGACACTTTTTATTTCTCCTCTTACTCTCCCTGGGTCTATCTTACTGTGTCTCACCACACATATAATTGGATGAAATTGTGACATTTAGAATCATTTTATAGCTCACATATTATCCATACAATAAGTAAATAGCTCCCCTGTACAGGAGGAAGAAAAAGGATTTTAAAGAGGGTTACTTATAAAAGCTTAATGTATAAGCCCAAACCTCGTCTTCAGCTCTATTTTCAAATATCCATTCTCAGTCATGATGAATCACTCCACAGACTGAATCTCAGGGTACATGTTAATCCATTTCCAAGAACCTAAGTGTAATCTCTTGTGCTGCTTTCTTCACTCAAAAATTACATATCAATAAAAGTTTATTTGGCTTCTCAAGTAAAATGAATATGAATTCTTCTGTTCTGCACCTGCTCACGTAACCAGCCACTTTGTGAGTCAATGATAAAAAGTGATGTTTATAACTCATAACAAACAATAGGCTTGGTAGCTATCAAATAATGTGTTAAGAAGCCTCTGTCACCATGTTTTTGGGATCTATGGCAAATTTCAGACCTACAGAAGAGGGTCCCACTGGCCGAGGCATAGCAGTGAAGAGGGTCTCACTGGCAGAAGGGATAGTAGTGAACTTTGAGCTATCTGCTTGGCATGCTTTACAATAAAGGAATGTATTTCCCTTTCTCATTCACACAATTAGTGGGCTGTGAAATGAATTTCAAACTGGATAGGAACCCTGTAGATCACACTCCAGGGTTCTGCAATACAAGACAAAATGAGTCTTTATTTTTTCCATTCAAATGTATAGTAAGAGTTTTACCGGAAGAAGTGGAAGAAGTCTCAGCAGCACACAGCAATAAAAGAACATAGGAGTAGTTGTTTTGTTATTTATATGCACAATCTTCATTTTATAAATAACACATGGCTAACTTCATACATCCCAATATATATGTATGGTGGTGCCTAGAAGAGTGAATTTGATACAGGAATCCAATAATGAGACTTACAATTAAACTACTTGATTTGGATCTGAGTTAATATCTGAAGAATGTATGTGGTATATACACCACTAAAAGTAATTACCAAATTTGAAAAATGTATTTTTCCCAAAACATAATGAAAATTGATACGATACAACTGTCGGAGAAATGTAGGAAGAGATGAAAGTTTTCACGTATTACTGACAGGCCAGTTTCACAACATCGTGACAGAAAAATACCCTATAGTATCCTTTCTCTTTCTAAATTCAAATTCTATGTCCTGATGTGATGGTCAGTCTTGTCAACTTGATTGCATTGGAGTCACTAGGAGGCAGACTTCTTGGAGGAGACCATTTCCCTAGAAGCTAAACAGACCATCCAAGAACTAACCTGAATGTGGGGGGACCATCCCACATCCGGGGCTGAATGAAAAAAGAAAAGACAAGAGAGGACAAGCTGTCTTGCATTCTAACTGCAGACACAACCATTACCACTCATTACCACTCAAGCCACAAGATGTACCCTGTAAATACGAACCAAAATTCTTCGTTTCTTAAGTAGCTTTTGTCAAGATCTTTGTTGGAACAATGGGGAAAGAAAATAATAATCAGTATGGCTTAAGAGATAAAATCACAAATAAGAACAAAATTATTAACATTAATTTTAATGGTATTTTAAAAATTAGAATTCTGTGTAGTGTCTTTTCAGGATCTAATACAATAAAACTAGAAGTTAATAGCAGCAAAATCTTTGCAAAACATACAAATAAAGGGGAAATAATTAATTCCTGAATAAAGAGTGGATCGGGATAGATGTAAAGAGTATGAAAAGGTCTTGAAATAAATATAAATAAAAACATAAAATAACAAAACCTATTGAGTACTAATAGGAGCATTTATAGCAATCAATATCTATATTTTTCAAAAATGTAAATATTTGCACAAGCAACCTAGTGTGTACTTCAAGGAAATAAAAACACAGTAACCAATCAAACATCAAATTAACAGGAAGAAAGATATAATAAAACAGAACTGGAAATGAAAACAGCCACTTGGAAACACTATTTATAGAAAATACTGTGTCATTACATGGGTTCAAAAGATATTCTATGCTATGATAGGCTGGCATATCTGCCTTCATTTTGTTTCTGTTTCAATCATCTTGCATATTACATGATAATTACTTGAAGAATATCTTACTATCAAACAAACCGTTTTGCTCCTTTCGGTCTGAAAGTACAAAAACAAGAGCCATTTTCTTCAGCTCCACTCCTCCTGGGTCACAGGAACTGAAAACAAAGCATTACAGGACCAACAGCCCCCTAAATAGGACAACTGTCTGTGATAGCAAAGCCGTAAACTGGAATAGAAGTGACCAAAATTGGCATCTATTACAACTTCTTTGGACAATCTCACTGCATCAAAATTGAAGTAAAGATCAATTATACACAGATCCAGACAACACCCTTATCAGGAATGGATATATACAAATACCCCATGACCCCTTTCTCAATTTTTTCTCTATTTTAACCTAAGGCTCATGTCAGTACATAGAGTGGACTTGGAAGCACTGGACCTTCTTATTCTGTCTTCTTCCCATTGTGCTTTATCAAACTCCCGTCCTCTGCCTTTTAGTGTTACTCATCTTCTGGAAATATTGAAATAGATGGCTGAGCAGACCCTGTTGAAGCTGACATTTTGTTGGTTATTTCTGTCATTTTATAATTGAGACAAAGAAGCTCAATTAGAAACTGATACACAACACATTTAAAAAAATACAAAGATTTTAAGGAATACATCCAATACATCTTTACACAGAATGAATATAAAAGAGAAAGAGAAGACTTAAGTAAAACCAAATATTTACTGACACCATACAAATGACACGGCTGATTAGACGGTGACTTAGGCTTGGTTTCCTTGACAATACTGATTCATAAAGAACTGAAAAGATGACTGTGTTTTCATCATATGAACTTGTATAAAAAGATCCCATCAAAGAAAATTTCAGAAGTAGATGGGCTCCCACTGCTAAATTTTACCATCAATTCAAAAAGAGAAGAAAAGTCTTCCAGATTCATATTCTGAATCCTATTTATCCTGGTATCAAAACATGACAAGAACTTTACACATAGAGAGTTGAAAGCCTATATTGTTAATGGACATAGACAAAGATATCCTCAAGAAAATCCTAGTATACAGTTTTTAGTGTAAACACTACATTATAAGGATTATCACAGAGAGTCTCAAGTTCAGAGAATTACATTATCTCAAGAAGGGGGTGAATTGTAATGAAGAAGGTTATTCAAAATTGACCTTTGCAGAAGCAGACACCCACAGCCAATCACAGAGCTGAACTCCTGGAATCCAGTTGCAAAGTAGGACAAGTGATGAGCAAAGGGGTCAAGAACATGCTGGGGAAACCCACAGAAAGAGCTTACCTGAACAAGGGGGTACCCATGGACCTCAGACTGATAACTGGGAAACCACATAGGACTGACCCAGACTCCCTCATCATGAGTGTCAGTTAGGAGGCTTGGGCAATCTGGGGCCTCTGGCAGTGGATCAGTATTTATCCCTAGTATACAAATGGATTTTGGGAGCCTATTACACATAGAGGGATATTCTCCCAGCCTAGACACACAGGAGGAGGGCCTAGGCTTTGCTCCAACTGACATGATAGCTTATTAAGATCCCCCACGGAAGGCCTCACCAATCCTGGAGAGCCGAAAGTAGATGAGATAGGGGGTTGTTGGGGGGACAGGAGAGGAGGGGCGGGAGACAGAACTGGGATTGACATGTAAAACAAGCTTGTTTCCAATTTAAATAAAAATGAAAAAATTAGAAATAAATATTTCAAAAGAAAGATTGACTTTGGCTTCTGAATATACAAGCATACATCCACAGGAACATGTATAACACACACACAGACACACACACACACACACACACAGAGACACACACACACACACACACACACACACACACACACACACACGGACTTTCAACTTAATCAAGATGAATTTGCCTCAGGATTTAAAGTTTTTGCAAGGATGGTTGGGATATTGGTCAATAAACACGATTCCTTGGTACAACATAACAACAGAAGGAATGACAACAATCATGATCATCTCAACAGATGTACATACACACACACACACACACACACACACACACACACACACACACAGACACACACACACACACACACACACACACACACACACACACACACACACACACACAAACACATATATGTACCAAACAGCATCAAAACACTATTAGAATTAATAAACTATTTGAGCAAGGCAGCAGGTTATAAAATCAGTATGAAGATAAATGGCATTGCCTTATAGCAATACAGAGTAGAAATCAGCAAAGCAATCCTACTGAAAACAGTCACAAAAATAAAATAAAATAATATACAATGATACCTAAGAAAACAAGGTAAAGTTTTCTACAATATGGCTATAAAACATGCTAAAGTGAGTTGAAAAATACATGAGTAAAGGTGACACCCCTATGTTTAGGAATTAGAAGGTTTAATATAGTGAATATTTCTGTAAGACCTAAAGTGATTAACAAACTCAAGATCATCTCAGTTAAAATAGCAATGACTTTCTTCACAGAACTGGGATACTGAAAACTAAAGTGTTAATGGAAACATAAAAATCCTGAATGGACAAATAATCTTGGCCCAACTACCTGGACAAAAAACACACTATAAATATAGCATGACACTTATATGAAAATGGCCACATTAACCAATGGAAAAGAAATAGAGGAAGAAAACCAGGCATTTTCAGTCACCTGCTTTTTGACAAAGGTGATATGATAAGCAATGAAGACAGGATAAGTATGTCAGTAAATGGGCTAGCAAAATGGATAGCCATTCCTAAAGTGAGACGGAAGTCCCTCCTTCACTGGTTACAATACACTAAACTACTAAAAGAAGCACCAATGGAAATTTCATTACAATGAATAACATTAAAAAAGAACAGGAAACAAACATGAAAATGTGTAAATGATAGACTGATTCCCATTTTCCTGAGGACTCGCCATACTGATTTCCAAAGTGGCTGTATGAGTTTGCACTCCCACCAGCAGTGGAGGAGTGTTCCCCTTTCTCCACATCCTCTCCATAAGGCATAAGTTATCATTGGTGTTATTGATTTTAGCCATTATGTCAGGGGAAAGACAGTATCTCACAGTTGTTTTGATTTGCATTTCCCTGATGGCTAAGGATGTTGAGTACTTTTTTATGTGTCTTTCAGCCATTTTAGATTCCTCTATTGAGAATTCTCTATTTATTTCTGTATCCCACTTTTTAATTGGGTGACTTGGTGTTTTAGAAACTATTTTTTTTGAGTTCTTTGTAAATTTTGGAGATCAGCCCTCTGTCAGATGTGGGGTTGGTGAATATCTTTTCCCATTCTGTGGGCTGCTATTTTGTCTTGCTGACTGTGTCCTTTGCCTTACAGAAAGAAGCTTCTCAGTTTCAGGGGATCCCATTCATTAACTATCAATTTCAGTGTCTGTGCTACAGGTGTAATGTTTAGGAAGCTGTCTCCTGTACCAATTTGTTCAAGGGCACTTCCCACTTTTCTTCTAAGAGGTTCAGTATGACTGGATTTATGTTGAGGTCTTTGATCCATTTGGAATTAAGTTTAGTGCATGGCAATAGACATGGATCTATCTGCAATCTTCTACATGCCAATATCCACTTATGCCAGCACCATTTGTTGAAGATGCTTTCTTTATTCCGTTGTGTATCTTTAGTTTCTCTGTCAAAAATCAGATGTTTGTAGATATGTGGGTTAATATCAGGGTTTTCAATTTGATTCCAGTGGTCTCCATGTAATTTTTGTCCCAATACCAAGCTGTTTTCAGGACTATAGCTCTATAATAGAGCTTGAAGTCAAGAATGGGGATGTCCCTGAAAGTTCCTTTATTGTACATGGTTGTTTTGGCTATCCCGGGTCTTTTGTTTCTCCATATAAAGTTGAGTATTGTTCTCTCAAGTTGTGTCGGTATTTTGACGGGGATTGCATTGAATCTGTAGATTGCTTTTGGCACGATTGCCATTTTTAATATGTTGATTCTACCTATCCAAGAACATGGGAAATCTTTCCATTTTCTGGTATCTTCTTTAATTTCTTTCGTTAAAGTCTCAAAGTTCTTGCTATACAGGTCTTTCACTTGTTTGGTTAGTGTTAGCCCAAGATATTTTATGTGGTTTGTGGCTATTGTAAAGGGTGATGTTTCTCTGATTTATTTCTTCATCCTCTTATCATCTGTTTTTAGCAGGGCTATTAATTTTTTTGAGTTTATGTTGTATCCTGCCACTTTGCTGAATGTGTTTATCAGCTATAGGAGCTCCCTGGTAGAGTTTTACAAGTCACTTATATAAACTATCATATCATATGGGCACAGTGAAGTTTGACTCTTCCTTTCCAATTTGCATCCCCTTGATCTCCTTTTGTTGTTTTAGTGCTCTAGCTAGAACTTCAAGTACAATATTGAAGAGATATGGAGAGAATGGACCCAGCAATTCCACTCTTAGGCTTATACCCAAAAGAAGCATGTTCATACAACAAAGAGATGTGTTCAACTATGTTTATAGCAGCATTATTTGTAATAGCCAGAAGCTGGAAGCAACCTAGATGCCTCTCAACTGAAGAGTAGATACAGAAAATATGGTATATTTACACAATGGAGTGCTACTCAGCAGAAAAAGAAAACAATGGAATCTTGAAATTTGCATGTAAATGGATGACACTAGAAGAAACCATACTGATCAAGAGCCTTCATCCAGCAGCTGATAGAAGTAGAAATAGACAGCTAATCACTGAACTGAACTGGAATCCAGTTGCAGAGAAGGAGGAGTGATGAGCAAAGAGGTCCAGGCCAGCCTGGTGAAACCCACAGAAACAGCTGTCCTGAATAAAGGGGAGCTCTTGGCCCCCAGAGTGATCACTGGGAAACCAACATGTTACTGATACAGACCCCATGAATGTGGGTGTCAGTGTGGAGGCCTAGGAAATCTACGGAACCTCTTGTAGTAGATCATTACTTTTCCCTAGCATAGGAATGGAATTTGGGAGCCCATTCCACTTAGAGGGATAATCCCTCCACCTAGACACATGGGGTTGTGCCTAGGCCCTATCCCAAAGGATATGACAGACTCTGAAGACACCCTATGGGAGGCCTCACCCTTCCTGGGGGGCAGAAAGGGTATGGGATAGTTAGGGTGTTATTGGGGGCTAGGGGAGGAGGGGAGAGAGAGGGAACTGGGATTGACATGTAAATAATCAATTTTTTTTCTAATTTAAATTAAAAAATGGAGAAAAAAGAGGAAAAATATGTGTAAATGGAATTGCATGTAAATAAAATGCTCAGTGAAGGTAACTACTAACAAAATAACACTTCTTTATAGCAAAGATAACAACAATAAAATTTAGATAGGAAGAAGATAATTGCAATCATTCATCTGTAATGATATATATGAGGACATTCAACACTTAATATTGGTTTAAAGATTGGTGAAAAAGCTCAGTAGATATCTGTCAAAAATGAGATGAATCATGAACAGGTACATGAAATGTCTATTTCCTTAATAACCGGAGAAACAGAAACCAGAGTGACAATGACATGTCACCCATTGCAGTAGGAGTTGCTATTGTCTAAAGACAAAAGATAACAGGGAATGGCAAAGATAACAAGAAAGTAAAGGTCTGGTACACTGTTGGTAACTTTTAAATTTATATAATACCATGCAAAGCAGAAAGAAGTTTTCATGATGGTAAATTTGAGCCATGATTTGATGGAGCAATCATTCATATTTTGGGAGTCTGGTGAGGACTAAACACTTATGACTCTGCTCTTTTGAGAATAAATCTCTGAGATGGACTTTATTATATGTCATATCAACTCTAACGAGTATTTTTTGAGTTAAATATAAAAAAAGTTATTTTAAATTACACTACAACTGAGCAGATGAACTACTTTCTTATAAAACTGTTACTCATTAAATCCATATTTTTTTTTGTTTTGTTTTGTTTTTTCGAGACAGGGTTTCTCTGTGTAGCTTTGGAGCCTGTCCTGGCACTCGCTCTGGAGACCAGGCTGGCTTTGAACTCAAAGAGATCCGCTTGCCTCTGCCTCCTGAGTGTCAGGATTAAAGGCATGCGCCACCAACGCCTGGCAAATCCAGATTATTTAGCTGAAATAATTCAGAGTTATTTGTGCCCTGAACGTTTGGATACAATCACATATTTTTGTAGAAGTATGCATGTGTCACACTTACTTGAAAGCTGAAGCACCTTTCCACTTTGGAATTCATATGAGAATAAGGAAGTACAGTGAGAACACTTTTTGCCTCAGGGTTGATATCCGAAGAAGAAGAAAGTAAAGATTAAGGAAGTTAGATTTCAATACAATGGGAACTACCCTAAGGGCTAACCTTAGACTGCATTCAGCTTTGGCACTTTATGATTCTTTCCAAATTAAATTGTTTAAAATACAAACTATATCTATCAGCCCAAAATGTGTCTCTTAACCCTTTAAATTGTACAATATGATCAAATTCATTTCACCAGGCTTAAGAGAATATTTCCGTGAGTTTCTTGGGACAATCATAACCCCCCCTTCAGAACACTTCAGTGATACTTTTTAATTTTTTTCTTGATCTTCAAGTCATAAAAAGATGGGTGAGAACCATCCCTTAGACTGCCATTGAACAATTAAATTCCAAAGCTTCCACTAACCTGTATATAGCTACCAATAAGACAATGAATGTTGGCTTTTTGTATAAAAGCCTAAACTTACCTCCTGTAAGCAGTTTATATCATCTAAGTATTTTCTGTTGATTTTAACAAAACTCCAAATATGTATAAAATGTTGTTACTATGCTACAGTATAATATTCTTACTGTTCATTTATATTAAAACATACGCTGATGCAAACTCATAATAAAGAATTATTGAACTTTTAAAGTATTTGTAGACTTGGATTTGCATATAGAAAGACTTCTTTACTAAGCTGTAAATACTAAGCATGTTTATGTTTGATGGACAAGTTATTTTATCCCGGTTGCAATCAATCAGGATAAATTTTTCTTATAAATTCTGAGATAGACACTCTGAGACAGTTATGCCCCTCACAAAAAATTAAACAACAGATTTGTTTTAAATAAAAAGGAGGTGGGGTCAAACAATCCTGACCTCATGCTAAAAGAAATTCCAAAATATTCTAAAGATTTCTTTTAGCAAAAATTCAACAATTATAATTTCACTTTTGATGATTCATCATTTAAAAAAATCTGTGCCCTAGAAATAATGGCCTTGGAGTACCACTATTAAATTTTATTAGGAAAAATTGAGTGCAGAGTCTGGTGACATAAAAGTTTAATGCCAGCACTCAAGAAGCAGAGGAAGTCAGAACTTTGTGAGTTCTAGTCTAGTCTGTTCTAAGGTAGCCAAGGATTTGTGAAAAACTGTCTCAAAAAAACATACAAATAAAAACAGCAATGAATCTGAGACAGTCTCTTTTTATGTGGTGTATTTTTATAATAATATTTAAAAGTTATATTTTGATAAGTCTTGACTGTGTGTGTGTATGTGTGAGTGTGTGTGTGTGTGTGTGTGTGTGTGTGTGTGTGTGTGTTCGTATTTTTACTCTTGATCTGGGCTGAAACGCTAAATTCACCCAATGTTTTAATATATATATATATATATATATATATATATATATATATATATTTTTCCTTAATTTCTAAACAGGCACTTTTGGATACTCACAACATCTCTGTAGTGCCACACGTGATATTTAATATGCTGCTTTGCATATAGTCAGTGTATAATAGCATTTTTTAATTTTATGTATTTACTTTGTAGTTAATTTTTTAGTTCAATTCGGAGCAAGCTTGCTTCACATGTCAATCCCTTCTCCCTCCTCTCCCTCCAACCGTTCTCCCAACCCCCACCTGCCCCCTACCCCGTCCACCCTCCCTCATTTTAAGACTAAATATAAAAGTTCTGCCCAAAAGTTTGCTTTCACAGTAAAAGAAATAGGTCTTGGGGCACTATGAATAACAAGCACATTTTACCATCTCTCTAGAATGTATCCCCTCCCAAAGGTACCGTGAACCAAATCTGCCACCAGCTACAGCCTGGGAGGAATGTGTGTGCAGCCTGATTCCAAATGAATTTATAGTAACAGTTCTGTGAACACATTTATCTTTCCATTAAATAAGTACAGGCAGGTCCCCTCTGAGATCTGAAGCTAGCTGGCAGGTGGCAGATCCATTCTGGAACTCTCAGGTTTCAGATTTTGTTCATTTCTGAAATCCTATCTGAGGTACAATGCACTGCACAAAGAGCTGTCTTCTGCACTAAATAGAAGATACGTCTATTGATTCTGACTCTTTCATTGACTTGGCATCTTAATTTAAACAAATAATCAAAATTTAAAGCAACTATTTTCGCTTTTCCTATGTTATTTACTGAGAAATTAAAAAAAAAAAAGATTTTCGAAAGCACCTCTTCATGGGAGCAAAATGACCCCTTTATAAACTAGATAGTTGCAGTTGAAAAGTAATTGTAATTGTTGATTGTTCAATTAGAAGAAAGTGTACTAAATGTGATGTCTAAAACGGAGGATAATGGCCTTGGGTGCTCCTGTGCAGTCAGCAGGATTTGAAACAGGAGTGAAAAATATACACCTCTCTGACAACAGAAGGGTGCAAACAGGAAGGGCAAGCCGGGTGCTCTCAGTTGGCACACTGTGCCCAGTGCTGTCCTTCACAATGCAAGTACATGATGCCTGATAACTGAAGTGAGTGAATGATGAAGAACTGCACTCAGAACCAATCAGGAACCAATTCTGAGACAATTCTCCCAGTAACTCTGCAGCTGCCATTGTGTGTGCTCTGCTGCCAGCTCTTTGTGTCACTCTGAAAAAAGTTCTTTACCAGCAGCTGCGTGGACCACACAGGCTTCATGAGGTAATACATTAAAGTAGTTTCCATAGTTTCTGGCAAATGGTGTACAGCAGGTGCCATTGGATACTGTTGTTGATCACCAGGAGGCTGGTAATCACTTCAATCAAGGTGGACACTAGCCCACATCAGAAGCCTGTTTAGAAAGTACAATGTTGCAACTCTACTGCATATGCCTAAATTGGGTATAGCTCTGTGTTGTTCCAGAGAATAAATACATCAAGGTCTAGAAAAGGAGAGGAGGGCATTTTCATAGAAATTGTATTCCTATAAAATGAAGTTTGTCTCTAGTAGTATAATTCAATTGAAATCAGAGGTAAAAAAAACTCAAAATGCATGGTTTACTGACAAATTTAGAAATTAAGAATAAAGACACACATTAAACTACTATGCTGCCTGATATGCATATATATTTTACTTATAACTTCAACCCACAATGTGACCCTAGTGAATGATGACTTATTATATTGTTTCTGATAGGTTACGTTGACTATATTGGTATCTGTCCTATTTTCATTTTCTTTTGCTGTGATAAAACACTGTGAGAAAAAGCAATTTAGGTATGAATGGTTTTATTCATCTTTCAACTGCAATTGCATGTTTTTGTTTTTTTTTTTTTTTGTAGAAAAGTCACACCTTTGGTCACACCACACCTGTTGCCATGTGCCTATTTAATAGTCAACAATTCATAAACATTTAGAAATCAGGGAAGATAAGGTTCATTTTGCTTTTTTCGTGTCACTACACGAAACAAACAAAACAACAAAACATGTTCTATGTGTGTTGTGATTTCTTATTTTTCAGCACAATTAAACATGTCTCCCACAATAAAACTCTTCTAGGCCTTGATACTCTAAGAGATAAAAGTAGTATCTGTTTACTATCCATTTCCTAGTATTCCAGTATGCTACATCCTCTTATACCCTTAGCAAATCGATGTACTATGTTTTGGTCTAACCAATAAGATATCTGGGATGTAGATAGATACCTGAAATTAAAAGATATTCCAGTAATTATTGTAATAATGATCTCCAAAAACACACATGTATTTTGTCTTTACTCCTACAGCATTTGGTATCCATGAAACCTAAAGTAGATATGAGACAAGGCAAGAAAATATAAAAATGAAAAGAAACAATGGCATGGATTCAGTCACATGGCCATATTGATGATTTAAAAAGAAAATTCAGATTCATCCTCTGAAGATCATGCAGAAAGGATGGGATTGCATGGTGGTGCTTGATGAGCTCCATATAAGAAATTACCTGAGTCTAAATTAATGCTATGAGTAACTAACAACTGATCCATTTACGTGGTATTCCTGTAAATTCATGAATTTGTGTCACTCTCTGTAAATCAATGGCTTCTTATTCAAACTACAATGTAACAAAAACAGTGAATGCTGACTAGCTTGTTCTGAATAAGTAGTAAATATGATTTCTACTAGTTGAATAAGGTTATAATATATAAATATATACAATGTATAAATAATAATAATTAAAAATGATAAGAAGAATTTTCATGGTCCCTCATGCTTTTATATTTTGTAGTTTTCAATCTTTCCAAAACATTTGCTGAATACAAGTACCAGTAACAAGACACGACACAAGATAGTTTTGGAAACAGCATCATTTTCGATAGGTTTTAGAGTTTTGGAAGTAATGAAATGCAGTGCATTTGTTTTAAACCTACTATCACAAACATTTTGAAGGTGACACTTTTGAATTATTTCTAAGAATTTCTGTGAATATTGCCAATTTAATTTTCCTGACATATTTTTAAATGTACCATTCTGAATCAGAAGTCACTGTTGTGTAGTTTTGCCATAATCAAAAAACTTTTAAACATTTACATACCAATTCCAAGCTATTTAGATGGGTTTCAAATATCACATGGAAAAACTCTTCACTTTTAAGGTAGTTATGATTAAGAGACATCTGTGAAGTAGTTTAGAAAATGCCACCAGATTTTCAATTAAAAAAATACATTAAGCTAATGTAATTATTTCAATCTAATTAATTTTTCCCTGCTAAAATCAGGCTATTGAGATATATTTTCTCTTTTAAAATGTTCCGTGAAGCTCTTACCAATGTCCATGATCCATACTATAACAATGGGATAGTTAATGAACTCCCCAGCAGATATAGACTAGTCTTAATAATTTAGGTCCTGTTAAATCTTGTCTGATTTTTACTATAATTGGAACTGCTATTGATTTAGGAAAGAGTCAATATCAAGGGGAAGTATTCTTTGCACTACTGCTGGTCTCCAATACATTCAATTATCTTTTGTTTGTAGTTCAAATTAGATTCTTACATTTAAAAATATATATCCATCAATATTGTTTATATGTAATGTTTTCAATATCAGGAATGAAAATTGACTTTCCTGGTTTTAACAGATTGTGATTCTTTATAAGTTTAGATCTGGGAGTATGCAGCAACCAAAACAAACCTGCTATATGAGCATATAATCTTAAAATATTATGAAAATAATAATTCCAAATTTCTACCAAGATTGAAAGTATCAATTATGATAACAATAAAAATATCAGTTTAATTGATATCATGATAATTGGGCCAAAATGTTGACTGGGATAATTTCAATGGGTGAGGAATTACCTAGCATATGTGAGACCTTCAAACAGTACATAGTATGAAAGTATATTAATTATTGTTTTAATGTGGCAGAAGAATGTTCTGTGATTGCTTATTTTAAGGTTTCTTCAATCCTTTCCTAAATTTAATTTAATGTTTTTGACATTTCTCCATTGTCTATAAGAGGTGTTTTGACTGTTTGATTCAGTCTAACAACAGCCATGTTATTAATTTGTTGTTGACAACAAATACAACAATGCACTATGTAATAAAACAGAAATACCAAAGTTGATTTAAATACATAAATGTAACAATTTCTTTTTAGTGACACCACATGCAAATTAAAAATCTAATTTTATTTAAACTAGTATCTATCAGAATTGAAGAATAGTTGTTAGAAAGACTTCTATTAACATCAGTAACTTCAAAACATAAAAGTAATTAGAACTAGTAAAACAAAAGAAAGAAAGAAAGAAAGAAAGAAAGAAAGAAAGAAAGAAAGAAAAAGAAAGAAAGAAAGTGACAGAGTAAGGTAAAGCACAAACCATAATTCTAGTATTAATAAGGATTTTATTCATTCACTCACATATTGCAATCTATGCTTAATGATCTTAATATAAATGAGCATTTTTCATGATATATCAACTGTGAACATTAAAAAAGAATTCATAGAGTATTTCCAAACCAAATAAAAATTAATATACCACAATGTTCTTGGTATATATAAAATGGCAATGATCAATTTAGGTGTACTGAATAACTCTTGATATTTAGTCACTAGAGGTTTATAATTGCTGGGGAAATCATAAATTGCAAACCAAATCAGAAAAGGCTTTCATGATAGCTATATTGTCCAATATCTTATACCACTGAGAAAATTAACTTTAAGTAAACAAGAAGAAGAGGGTCACAGCATTTTATTTGGTAGGAAAAATAAATAATGTCATACATCTCAATTGCTTGGTTTTTAACTATACAGCAACAGCAAAAGAAGGAGTGATATAAAAGCTAAATCTAAGTAGAACCAGAAGTGAGAGCAGTATACAGAGAATTGAATGAGGGCGGTAGAGAAATGCTATCAGTGACGTGAGACTCACTACCCACCCACCCACTCCCCAAAAAACAAGGAAATGCTTTTAAAAAGGAGTCAGAATAAAACAAATGATGACATAAAATGTGCTTGCTAATTGAAACAAAGAAATTTGAGAAATTTATTTTAAAATAGTTCAACAAAATTATTCTGAATGTGCACAATTTTATCCACCTAATGAGGTTCAGAATCTTAGAGAACAGTCCTATAAACATGTGCATCAACTCAAACCACGATGTGGTGGTGTCTTAATGGATGCAGTGGACTTTGGAACATTTCCAAGTGCCACGACTCAGATAACAGTGCTTCATCTTGGTTTCCTGCTCATAAATACCTTGATTTCACTTTATCACATCTGTTCTCCAATGTTCTCTCCTTGCAAACTTTTAATTACCCTGATCACTGAATACACATTCATTCTCCTGCATTTTGAAAAATAAACTTCTGAGAATGTAACAGCCATCCTATGTTAAATGTTAAGTAAAATTAAAACCAATTTTACTTAAGCAAAATGTTGTGTTTATCTTTCATGCAAATTAGCATAAAGCTTACCTCTTTTCATTGTACTTTTCAAATTATTTGAAATACAGACACTACCCATGAACAAAAATTTAATGAACATTACCATGAGAATAATAAGCATAGAAAATGTAATATTAGTTTAATGTCAGGGAAGTTTTTAACTATGTGTACTAGAACAAAATATACTTTTAAATCAGGAAAAGTAAACCTAAATACTTTACAAACAGAAGTTCATTTATTGTAATATTGTTTCCTACTGTATTTGTTTTTTGAACTATTATGGCTTTTGCTTTTTAAGCATTATTAATTTAACTTTATGAATAAATGAAGTCATGAAATGTGGACCATGCAAATACAAGAAAACCAACATTAACCTAGGCCTACTGAATTGCAAGACTCAATTGATTTTTTTTATTTGTTTTCCTGCTAAAGCATGGTCAAAAAGCTGGTTTAAAGCATGCTTAAAGCAGTGTGCCTAAACTATCAAATAGGCATCTAATTTAGAGACTAGGATTTCTCATAATGTTCTCACTAGACATAACTGAATGTTGACATACTTTTGCCCATGATCAGGAGCTAGAAAAAAGCTGAAAATACTATGCTAGAAAATATTCTGGAAATATGTGTCAAGCATCAATTGAAGCATTCTGATGTAACTTGGAGCACAAAAGAATAAGCATATGAGTGCATTACATTGTGGTTTTATGTGTTTTCCAAGGTATAATATCCTAAAAGTTCCTGAGTCAGATTAAACAAATTATATTTAATAATGAGCATTATAACATTATTACAATTGTTATCTGGAGCTATGTTTATAGATGGAAGGATAGGTAGTTATATGTCTCTATATTTCTATTTCATTGTATTATAATGAATTATGCCAGTAAATATTTCAGCACATGTCATCAATGCTTCTAAATTTTCTTAAAATTACTCTCAACAGCATTGATTTGTGAAGACACATAATATATACTGTAATCACTTTCTTTTTCGAGACAGGTTGTCTCTGTGTGGCTTTGGAGCTTATCCTGATACTTGCTCTGTAGATCAGGCTGGCCTAGAACTCACAGAGATCCTCCTGCTTCTGCCTCCTGAGAGCTGTGATTAAAGGCATGTGTCACCAGTTTACTGTAATAATTTTTATTCACTTAATTAAAAGCAAGATAACATATAAACTTGAAAATAAATTAAATATATATATGTATTTTAATAGAGCACTCATTATACTCAATAACTAAATTGATTTTTAAAATATTCTTAAAAGACACATAATGTTTGAAATAAAATTTAGTTTAAGACAACACACTAATTAATATATTTGTATTCCTCTCTCTTTTCAAATACACAGGAAGAGAAAGATTATGATAAATCCAAAATATTCATAATACCAATGGTATATAAAAGTTTAAAGTTTACATCTCTTTATTTAAAAGCATTGTGCCTATAACAACTCAGAATTAATGAATCAGATGCAACTAAATATACATTTCAAAGTAAGCTGTTTCTTCTGAATTCTAGAAGTTATTCATGGTTTGCCTGTGTTACTTTCAATTTCTTGGTTAAATTATATATGTTAACTGAACTAGAAATGAGTTAATGCCAAGATTGTAAAGTTATGTTAAAAAAATAACTAATTAGGACAAACTCATCATCTAAAGACAGATCCATGAACAGACACAAACAACCATCTATGGCATCAACCATATCAGGAGACTTAATTATTTTCTAACTATGAGCAACAAAAGCAGTAATTAACCAGTATCTTTAAGATTTTCTAAAGCATTGTTTAGTTAATTAACAAGGTGTCTTATTTCCTGCAAATCAATCCATGAGATATTAAATAGAATTACAGCATCATTTGCTGAGAATGGGGCTCCATTGGAAGAGTGTAAATTCATTTTCCTCTTCTCTGGAACTGACTTGTCTGTAGCCAGCTCAGATCTAGAAAAAAATACCCTCATTTGACATTTAGCCTTGAACATATGATCTGGTTACCTAAAATGGTTTGACAACTATGTGTGACCTCTCAATCTTTGAAACAAATGTCATTGTTTATGAATTTATTTACAATCAACTTTAGCATTAGAAAAATAATTTGTAGTTGGCATGGCTGATATTATACTCCCAGTTGGATAATACAGAATTTCAAAATGTCCACTTATATAGTACATGACTTTGAGGCCTAAAATGCTCCTGGCATCTTTTGATATGTTAGTTTTAAATTTTCAGCCACAAGCTGATTCTAATCTTCCAGCACTCAGCAGGCAGTAGATGGTAGATCATTATGAGTTCAAGGTTAGCTTCTTCTCCATAGTGAATTTCAGATCAGCCAGGGTTGCACAGTAAGATCCTATCTCAAAAAGTTACCCAAATTGGTAATTATTGCTAAAATAAAATAGTGATATGGCTATCTACTTTAAAAAGTTGTTTGTTAAGACTGGTGTGTTCTTATAGTTCTAAAATAAGAGACCTAATGAACATGATAAACATTGGTTGGTACATATATAAGATACCAGATACTAATCTGTTAATCACCTTCTCAAAATAAATATGATGCCCATAAATAAAATATCTTAAATTGTGTTAGATTGATAGGTCCAAGTATAATGCATACCAGTCTGAACAACAAGTGAATGACCTGCCTCCAAGCTGAGCTGCCCTAATGCCCAGACCATGATGCCCAGGGTACATGATTTGGCACTCTCCTTCAAGTATCTGCATCATAACCACTCGTGAGTACTAGCTCCAACTTTTGTGAAATTCCACTGTTTTGGTACAGTCCTTACTAGTCCACTAGGGATTGGGTAAGTGATCTGCCTGGCAGCTTGAATGGTAAAACCTCTTGGATTCTGTTCAACAAGACCCACTCCAACACCCAACCCCTCCCATCTTATTCTTCTGCCCTTTCCCACAAATTAGAAACACCATAGGCTCATAGATAGTCTATTTGAGTCACATGAACAGGTGGATTATCTGTCTCCTTGCTGAGCTACCCCATTTCCCAGACCAAAACCCACAGTGCACATCTCATGGTCCTCCTACATTCTCATAGCCCCAGCAGCTTTCTAGGAGGCCATGAGGGTTATGGGGACCCTTGGAAAACTCCAACCCAAGGAAGTTAGCTACACCCACAAAAACACAGGCAACAGATATCCTCACACCAGCAAAACCTTAAGAAGCAATGCACACACACACACACACACACACACACACACACACACACACACACACGAATAACAATAAAAATAACAGGAATAAACAATTACTGGTAATTAATGTCTATCAATATCAATGGAGTCAATTCTCCAATTTAAAAAAATGCATAGATAACATAATGGATACAAAAAAAAACAAACAAACCAGGATCTGTCCTTCTGCTGCATGCAAGAAATACACATCAACATCAAAGACAGAAATTACCTCAGTAAAAGGTTAGGAAAAGATTTTCCAATAAAACAGACATAAGGAGCAATCTGGTATTGCTATCCTAATATATAACAAAATAAACTTCAAGCTAAAATTAATAAAAAGACATGGAGGAGGATATTTCATATTCATTAAAGGAAACATCCACCAAGATGATGTCTTATTTCTGAACATTTATGTACCAAATACAAAGGTACCAACATACTCCAAAAAACCTGTATTCCACAAAAGAGGAAAATCTAAAAAACATGAACAAATATCTTGATAGATACCACTTAAAAATAAAATTGTAACCAGATAAACAATTTAAATAGACTTATAACCCCTAATGAAATAGAAGCAATCATCAAAAAGTCTCTGAACAACAAGAAAGGGTCATGACCATATGGTTTGGTGGTTTCAGTAAAGAATTCTACAAGATATTCAAAGAATAGCTAATACTATACTTCTCAAATTGTAACTCATAATTGAAACAGAAGGAACATTGCCAAATTCTTTGCTGAGGCCACAGTCACCCTGATACCCAAACCACACAAATATGCAACAAAGAAATGGAATTTTAGACCAATTTCCATCATGAACATTGATGCAAAAGTACTCAATAAAATGCTTACAAATTGAATTCAAGAAACATGACAAAGATCATCAACCATCATCAAGTAGGCTTCTTTTCAGAGATGCAGGGATGGTTTAGCATATGAAAATCTGTCAGTGTAATCAACCACATAAACAACTGAAAGAAAAAAATATGTTCATCTCATTACATGCTGAAGAGGCTTTTGACAAATCAAACACCCCTTCACGTAAAAAAGTATCAGAGAGATTACAGATATAAGGAATATGTCTAATCTCAATAAAAGCAATATACAGTAAACCAATAGCCAACATCAAATTAAATGGATTGAAATTCAAAACAATTGCACTAAAAGCAGGAGTAAGTCAAAGTTGCCCACTTTCTATATATCTATTCATTATAGTATTTGAATTTCTAGCTACAAAAATAAGAAAACAAAAGGAAATCAAATGGATACAATTAAAAAACTGAAGAAGTCTAGGTATTGTTATGTGCAGATGATATGAGAGTATACATAAACAACCCAAAAATTCCAGCAAAGATTCCTACAGCTGATAAAAACCTTAGTGAAGTGGCTGTATACTAGATTAACTCCAAAAACCGCTATCCCTCTTATATACAAATGATAGATTGTCTTAGAAAGATACCAGGGAAATATCACCCTTCAAAGTAGCTAAAAATAGTATAAAATAACTTTGGGGTAACTCTAAGCAAGCAAGTGGAAGAACTTTATGACAAGAATTCAAATCTTTGAAGAAAAATTGGAGAAGATATGAGAAGACAGAAAGATCACCCATGCATGTGGATCATTAAAATTAACTTAGTAAAAATAGCCATTTCACCAAAAGCAATCTACAGATTCAATGCAATTCCCATTACAATTAAACCACAATTCTTTATAGACTTTGAAAGAACAATTATCACCTTAAAATGAAAAAAAAAAAAACAAGGATAGCTAATATAATCCTTTATAGTAAAAGAGCTTTGGATCTGCCAACATCCTTGATTTCAAGCTCTACTATAGAGCTATGGTAATAAAAACAGCATGGTATTGGCATAAAAACAGACAAGTGGATCAATAGAATCAAATCAAAGACTCACACACCCAGGGAAACCTGATTTTTGAGGAAGAAGCCCAAATTATGCATTGGAAAAAAAATCTTGAAGAAATGGTGGTGGTCTAACTGAATGTAGACATATAGAAGAATGCAAATGGTTGCATATTTATCATCCTGCAAAAAACTCTCAAGTGCAAGTGGATGAGAGACCTCAACATAAAACCAGTTACACTGAACATGATAGAAGAGTAAGTGGGAAATTAACTTGAACACATAGGCACAGGAGGAAACTTCCTAAATAGAACACCAGTCATACAGACATTAAGATTGAGAATTAATAACTGGGACCTCATGAAACTAAGAAGTTTCTGTAAGGCAAAGGGCACTGTCAATAAGACAAAACATCATCTTACAGAATGGGCAAAGTTCTTTACATACCTCATATCCAACAGAGGACTTATCTCAAAAATATATTAAAATACTTAAGAAAGTAGACATTAAAAAACAAATAAACCTATTTAAAAATTGGGTATAGATCTAAACAGAGAATTGTCAACAAAAGTATCTGAAATGGCCTAGAAACATTTAAAGAAATGTTCAACATACTTATGAATTATGGAAATTCAAATGGAATTACTCTGAGATTCCATCTTATATCTGTAAAAATGGCTAAGATCAGAACACAAACAACAGCTCATGCTGGAGAGGATGTGTAGCAGAAGGACTTTCCCCATTGATGGTGGGAGTAGAAACTTGTACAGCCACTTTGGAATCAATATGATGATTTTTTCAGAAAATGGGGAATAGATCTACTTCAAGATACAGATATACCACTCTTGGGCATATAACAAAGGATGTTCAATCATATCACAAGGATAGTTGCTCAACTATGTTCATTGCAACCTTATTTTTAATAGCCAGAACCTAGAAACAACTAACATTCCCTCAACCAAAGAATGAATAATGAAAATATGTTGGGCATTTATACAATGGAGTATTACTCAGCTGTTACAAAAAAATGCCAATGGATGGAAATAGAAAAAAAAATTCTTCCTGAGTGAGGCAATACAGACCCAGAAAGACAAACACAGTATGTATTCACTAATAAACGTATGTTAACTGTAAAGAATAACCATACTATTATCCATAGAACCAAAGAGGCTAGGCAATAAGGAGGGTTCAAGAGGGGGAGCTCAGAGCTCCCTGGGAAGGGGAAATAGAAAATAGTTTGTGGTTGGACTCGGGGTAGGTAGAGATGGGTAAATGAGTCGTCAGATGGGGAAGGGTGAAAGGGGAGAATACTAAAAGATATGTTTGGAGATTGTTGCAAGGGAAACTCCCAGCATCTACAAGGATGACCCCAGCTAAGACTAGTAGCAATAGTGGATAATTACTCTGAACAGACCATCTCCTGTGAGTAGGCAAGTCATCCAGGGGAGGATACAAATTCAGCCACAGAAATTTTAACCTATAATCTCTCATGCCTATGGGATGTATGGGAATACAGGTAGCATAGAGATTGTGGAGTGGCCAACAAATGATTTGGCCTGCCACACTAGAGTAAGCCTGCCCCAGACACTGCAAACACAAGGACCCAGAGTCTGGATGACCCAGAGACCTAGGAAAACCAAACATGATTTGAGAAAAATATGTCAAGGTAATGATGCCTAATGATACTATGCTATACTGATAGATTGGTTACTACCACAATCATACTCAGAGAACCTTCATCCAGTAACTGATGGAAACAGATACAGAGACCCACAGCCAAACTTTAGGTTAACCTCATGGAATCCTGCTGAAGAGAGGAAGGAAGAATTGTATGAGCTGGTGGGGTCAAGAGAATTACTAGAAAATTTACAGAAACAAATAACCTGGGCTCATAGGAACTCACTGAGAATGAACTGACAACCATGGAGCCTATATTGGACCTACCAAGGCTCTCTGCAAATATGTGACAGTTGTGTGGTTTTATCTACTAATAGGTCTCCTAACTGCAGGGGCTTTCCATAATTTTTAAATGGCTTTTAGGAACCTATTCCTCATCCTGGATTGCCTTGCCCAGCCTTAATACAAGGGAACCAGTTTCTTCCTATGACAACTTGATGTTCCCTGCTTTGTTGATACCCATGGGAGGCCTGAACAGAAACAAAAGAGGAGTGTATTGTGGCTGAGGATGGGGATTGAGAGGAATGATTCGGAAAAGAGAAGGGAGGGTAATCTATGTTTAGAATACAAAATAAATAAATTTAATTAAAATGATAAAGAGAAAAATAAATCAAATACAGTATAACTTTAAAAGTCCCATGTTTTTTTAATAAAAATCTAAATACTTTAAATAATTTTGTTAGATCTTTAATGTGATCAATACATTCTCCAAATAAAGGTATCTTTAAGTATTTTAATTAAGAATTGTTTTAATTTTAGTGATTTATATTTTAATTAACATGTTTTATATATTACAAAAAGTATCCCTTCAACCTAATTACAATTCCTCTGCCAGAGAAGGAGTAGTGATGAGCAAAGGGATCCATACCAGGCTGGTGAAACCCACAGAGACAGCTGACCTGAACAAGAGGGAGCTCTTGGTCCCCAGACTGATAGCTGGGAAACTAGCATGGGACTGATCCAGACCCTATGAATGTTGTGTCAGTGAGGAGACCTCAGAAATCTATGGGGCCTCTTGTAGTAGATCAGTATTTATCCCTAGCATAGGAATGGAATTTGGGAGCCTATTCCATATAGAGGGATACTCCCTGACCCTGGACACACAAGGGTGGGCCCAGGCCTATCCCAAAGGATCTGATAGACTCTGAAGACCCCCTATGGAAGGGCTCACCCTTCCTGGGGAGCAGAAATGGTATGGGGTAGGTAGGGTGTTTGTTGGGGGGCCAGGGGAGGGAGAGGAAACTGGGATTGACATGTAAAACAATTTTGTTTCTAATTCAAATAAAAAATGAAGAAAAAAAATAAACAACCTATAAACATCTACCCCATTCCCACTGGTAATTGCATTCGTCACATCTCAGCAAGCAAATCTTTTTGCAACAGACAGAGGCCACTATAGAAAACCACAACCAATAAGCCAGAGTTGTGGGGCCAACTCACAATGAATACCTCTAAAACATTTTATAATCTTAAGAAAGATACCTTACTTAGATGGCCAAAGATTAGAAATTGCTTACAGTAACAATTGTTGTTCCTGAAAAAAAGGTATTGTGGGATTCTAAGGTAGTAAAAAGTTATATGAATTATAGTATAATCAAAGTCTATAATCAAGGATCAGTTGATGATTTTCACTTGATATGACTTTTTTTAACAGGTTCAAAATTTAGGCTATATTATCAAGTTTCCATCTTCAAGTTCCTAATTAGATGAGTTCTAGTTTTGTGTGTCAGTACATTCATTAACAAAAGGAAAAAAATAAATAAACGTGATTAAAGACAAAAAAGATTCCTCTGAAAACATCTCCTCATCCTTTTTCTTGTCTGTAAAGCCATAACACTCAGTGATGACTATGCTGCCTATAAGACCAATTTTCATTTTATTTTTTAAGATTGCCCATATGTGTGGTTTATTAAGTTTTCTTCTTTCCATACCTGGTTTAAATTATTTAATATTTTACTATTTCATCCATGTTGTCAAATATTACAAGACTGCCTGATCTTTAAAGGTATGAACAACGTATATTGTGCTCAAATATTTATTTATTCTTTCATATATTGGTGACTATATTAATTGAGTATTTTGAATATTATAAGAAGCACATGTGAGCACAGATGTCTCTTTGGAATGCTGATTTCATGCCTTTTGACTGCATACCTAGTAGCAAAATTGCTGAATCACTTGGGAAGGTTTGCTTGCACTTTAAAGAGATTCAACTCATCTAACATTTGGAAATTGAGTTAGTCTTTTCAAATACATAAAAAGTAATATTCCATAAAAATTAACCACAGCACTTTTTGAGAAATGAAGTTTCAATAAATATATAAGGAAATATAACTTTATCATTTGTTTTTCTAATATCCAAATAAGGTTTACATTCTAATATCAATCTTAACTAACCCAATTTCAAGAGAGTATAAGAGTAAGTTTTGCTTCATGGAGAGGGAGAACATGGGGTTACTATCAGACAATAATGACTTTGTGTCACATGATATGTCTACTGAGCAAGTCTGGCTTATGTTTCTTAGAGAGACAGATAAATATCAAATGAAAGAAAATACTTTAAACCAGATAACTTCTGTAAACAGAAACATAAATGCAAGATGTAAATGTAACTTTAATTTGAAATAGTTAAATCATTACCCATTCTTCATAGAAATGTGTTAGCTATAAAAGCCCTATACAATGTGTCCAATAAGCATTTGTATCTAGATAGTATTCCATTACCATATTTACAATAGCATTTAGTTTCAAAAGGAAATAATTACAAAAGACAAATAGTGCATATGCATTCAGCACCCAGCTGCTGTGTAGTAGATACTGTGCTAATGCAGGAGACAGAAATAAGCAGAGCAGACATAGAACATGCCCTTGGAAAGCTCCTTGCTCAAAAAAATGTTAAGTAATTCATTAGTCAGTGAAAAAGAAAGTACTCTGAATACTAAATAGAATAGAGGTAAAATATATTATGGCAAGCATATACTAGAAACCTGAATTAAAGTCGAAAGATACACAAAAGACAAAACAGTGATGTTGACACCAGGAAGAGAAAAGCAGTGGAAAGGGAGAAGAATATATAAGCACTCAGAAGTTTTAGACATTAGCATCACTTAAGGTGGGGATTTGTAGTTATAATTATGGATAATACTGGAAGAGTGAAGCAAAACTAGAAAAACAAAGGCTTCATCTCATTTTATCTGTAGAATTGGAAACCACTAAAGTATTGTTAGGGGAGATACACTCAAATGTTTTCATGTGTAGAGAAAAATGACCAAAATGCAAAATCAAAGGTAGAGGAAACTTTAATATTAAAGTCTAAAATAATTCCTGGTAGACAAAGGAATAAATTGTAGACAGATTTGGAAGGTGAACTGATTAATGGATGATTCACTGGAGTGCGATTGGAGGGAGTGATAGTGAACAGTCAGAAATCTGATTAATGCCTAGGCTTGTAGTTAGGGTTATTAGGCTATAAAACTCAAAGAGGTTAAATAAGGTTACATGAGAAAGATATCAGAGGTATATCCTTACTGTTTCTCTTTATTTCCGCACTTCTACATTTTTTTCTTCTCTAATGACACATACACACAGTGTGGTTATGTTTTCTCTTCTTTAAGAATGTCCAAATGTGGCTGCTGTATATCCACATTTGTAGACAGGGGTGGGGGGATGGGGGGTATTTTCAGGGAGAATGCTGTCACATTTAACTTTCTCCAAACTTTCAAGTAGAGGTGTCCAGCAAGTAGATTGGGAGCTAATGGAATAATAAACAGAAGACACCTGACATAGAAAACTTAGAAATTATAAGCTGATACAGAGCTGAGCAATGAAGGCAAACAGTACTTGGGAAATTATGTGGACTTAGGGAAAGAACTCTAACATAAAAGTCACTGACACACAAACTGATAAAGGAGTGAGGGCGTGAGATATAGTGGTGAAGCCAAGAAAGCAGGAGAAGTAGTTTGGGGAAAGCTAAGTATAGAAACTAACTTTTGTCCTTTTCTCAATATCACTTCACCTACTCAAAGGCAAATATTTTTTCTCTACCAAGTCAGACAACAAATTGTAAGTTTTTGTTAGGTTTAAATTTGTCAACTATGCAAACTCAGACTCTATTTAAATTCTGACAAGATATGTGTCTTTTTAATTTACAGTGTCTGCTGAAACACAAAAATTGACACCAGAGGTGCCTAGTCAAAAGATTCTGAACAACTGGTTAGCACATGTCCATGAAATTTGGCCTAGGAATAATATTTTAAATTTCAGTTAAGCTTGGATGACTAAGACAGGAATGTTCTAATTTTCCAAGAAGATGTACCATATTTTATTTGTCCACATTTCCAAAAAAACTTTTTTGATTAAAAACAGATAATAAAGAAGACAAAATCCACCAGTTCTGTGTAGCTTCAGTGTAACACTTTCCTTGGGGATTAGAATATTCCATGTTACAGGGAATCTCTGTAAGCATGGAGGTAAACAACTCAGAATAGCTTCAGGGAGTTACTTGGAAGTGGTATTCTACAACTTGTTGAGCTGCCTGTAGGCTGTGCAGTGTGTTCCAGGTGCCAGCTTTTGTTCACTGTTGCCCGTGCTAGATGGGCTTTAGTGATGCACCTGTCTTTGATTCATTTCTTTTCCTGTAAGTAGACCCTCCCCTGTATACTTGAAAGCAACCTCAAAAAATCTCATGGCTCACCAAATTGGACTTCGTTAGCATCTGTACTTGGTCTGTCATGGACTTCCTCCCTGTATTGAGTAGATGTGTAGCATCTCCCCAGGAAAACTTTTGTCACATAACATTCATAGAAGTAGATGCTGATAATTCCTTCAAAAATTTTAATTGGCTGAGTAAATTTAATATTTAATATTTAAATTTAATAGGATTCTGATGTGCTTACATTAAGGAAAATTTGGAGAATAAATGTGTATTTTCTAAGCTACATACACTTTTATATCACACTCAATGTACCAGTTAGTTTGTGTTGTTTTGCCACAGAAAAACCAAAAGCAGAGAAAGAATAACTAAAATTGATATTCTGTTTCTAGAAATTTCAGATACCAAGCCATTCCGGGGGCTGAGTGAATTAGGACAATTACAACAGTTCAGAGCATGGTGCCACTGAATGGTTAAAAACATATCCTCCTATGCATGTGTTCTTATCACATTGTCACTGATACTCCCTGTGATTTCTGGTCAAGGCCCTAGATCAGTACAATGTCCTTTTGTCATCTCTTGCATCTCTGGAGATTGGCTTTGACGTTCTTCAAAACATCATCTCATTTGTCCATGAACATCTCCCTGGAATGCCTGGCATGATTTGTTCTGGCACTGCAGCTACAGTAGACAGCCCTGGGATCTCCACTTGCAGTTTAGTCTAAATTGTCTCATTAAAAAGAATGTGAAGAATCAGCTAGAACTTTAGAGCTAATGATTCAGGCAAAAAGATTTTTACAGTTGAACATTCAAATGATCAAAATGATATAGAATGTATTGATAAGGTTGCAGCTTGATGATTAATTTAGATCATGTCTAGATTAATTTCACAAGTCTCTAAAACTGATCCATTTGACAAACACACTTTTGGACTGTTAACTAAAAAAAGAAAGCAATATTTTAGTATCTTGAATTTTATCAAGTATCAAGCCCTGTTGGTTGAGTCATATACATAATGATGAAATTTTACAGTAAAATCTCTTATGAAACCAAGCAAAGGAAATCCTTCTCATTTTACTTCATACAAGGTCAGTAGCAAATAAGAGCTCAACTCCATTACCAAGCATTCTCAGTGGATTAGGAAGACCTGTTTTTTGAATAGGGATATTATAACATGTACTAGGGCTATTTTTACATTTGGTTTTACTATAAATATAGCTGAAAAATATCCTGGGCCAGTGTTTATATGTGTATATAACATATACTAAAAGTATATTGAAAAATAGACAAATTGACTGCTATAGAGTTTGGCAGATTTTATAATCACAAAGTAATTTTGGATAATGGTGTGGAGGCTCAGAATCATTAACAGCAGACAAGTCCCCTGTCATGAACTCTCTAGGAAATAAAAGGACTACACTTTGAACACATTTTTCTTCTCAAACCATTTCATATTAGGCTTATTGTATTTGGACTCTAGAGAACCTGTTGTAGCACAAATAGTTGCTGGTTAATGAAAGAAAGAAATGAAAGACAAAATCTTTCCATACTGATGGTGAATTAGCACCACTAACAGACACATTTTCCTAAGCTATAAAATAGAAGCAACTATTCATTTGCTACTTCCTGCAAAAACTTATATTAGGAAACTGCAGTGTGTGGCAGGAACTCTAATCCCTCACAAGTTGCTATTGTTTTAGTATGTGAAGAAAAATAATTTTAGCCTTGCATAGTATGATTTTTAAACTGAACCACAAGAAAAATAATTTTGCATCTTAAATTTGGAATTTTTTTACAGATAAAACATTCTATTTAGTAGCATATTCAAATTATTAATACTTCTTTCTGTTCTTAAATTCATTTATTTTTCTATGCTTTTTATTTAAATTAAAAACAATCTTATTTTACATACCAATCCCAGTTCCCTCTCCCTCACATCCTCCCATGCTCCCCAGTCCACCTCCCATCCCCTCCCCAGGGAGTGTGAGGCCTCTCATGGGGGATCATCAAAGTCTGTCACATCATTTAGAGCAGGGCCTAGGCCCTCCCCTATGTATCTAGGCTGAGAGAGTATCCCTATGGGTGGATACTCTCTCAGTATGTACTAGGGAGAAATACTGCTTCCACTGCCAGAGGTCCCAGGAATGCCCTGGCCTCCTAGCTGACACTCACGTTCACTGGGCCTGGTTCAATCTTTTGCTGGTTCCCCAGATGCCAGACTGGGGTCTGTGAGCTCCCACTTGCTCAGGTCAGCTGTTTCTGTTGGATTTCCCCAGCACAGTCTTGACCCTTTACTCATCACTCTTCCCTCTCTACAACTATACTCTAAAAATTCAGCTCAGTGCTTAGGTGTGGATCTCAGCTTCTGATTCCATCAGCTACTGAGTGAAGGTTCTAGAATGGCACTTAAGGTGGTAATCATTCTCATTACAGGGTAAGGGCATTTAAGGTAGTCTCTCCACCACTGCATATTCTTAGTTTGGGTCATCCTTGGATGTGGAGAAAGAGGAACACTCCTCCATTGCTGGTGGGACTGGAAATGTGTTCAGCCACTTTGGAAATCAGTAAGGTCATTTCTCAGAAAAATGGAAAAGAGTTAACGTTAAGATTCAGAAATACCGCTCTTAAGCATATACCCAAAGGATGCACATTCGTACCACAAGGACTTCTGTTCAGCTATGTTCATCAAAGCATTATTGTAATAGCCAGAACCTGGAAGCAACCTAGATGCCCCTCAACCAAAGAATGGATAAAATGTGTTACATTTATACAATGGAGTGCTAGTCAGTGGGAAAAAAAATACACTGAAATCTTGAAGTTCTCAGGCAAATGGATGGAATTAGAAGAAACCATACTGAGAGAGGTAACCCAGACCAATAAAGAAAAACATGGTATGTATTCACTTGTAAGTGGATATTATGCGTACTTCAAAGGATAACCACCCTACAATTCACAAACCCAGAGACAACTGAAGCAAGGAGAACCCTGAGAGAGACATATATCAACATCCATGGAGAAGGAGAAAGAGACAAGATCTCCTGAGCAAATTAGGAGCACAGTGGCACGGGGACGTAAGTAGCAGGAAGGGGAGGAGAAGAGGAGACCATGAGGTATCAGGAATATAGAGACAAGGGAAGAATATAGAAAGAGAGCAAGAAAAGTGATACCTGAATAGAGGGAGCCATTTATAATACTTCTTTAAATTATAAAATGTTATTGAAAAATCTAACTTTAAAAAATAAATAATTTAGGGAAAACACAAAACAAAAATGTTACCCATTTCAAATTAAGCTTCAGTTGAAACAGTTATTATGAATGCCAGTTAAAAAACTCATAGAATCTGAAATGACAACCAGGGAGCCTGCATGGGAATGACGTAAACATTCTACATATATGTGAGAGTTGTGTAGCTTGGTCTACTGCAGGACACTTCAAGTTGAAGCAGGGGCTCTCCTTAACACTTTGGCTGGCTTTTGGGAATGTATTCCTCATACTGGGCTGCCTTGAAGAGCTTTAATACAAGGAGTGGAGCTTAGTCCTACCTCAAGTTGATATGAGTTGCTTTTCTGACACCCATTGGAAGGCTGTACCTTTATGAACAAAAGCAAAAGAGGAGTGGATTAAGGAGGTAGGCAGAGGGGAGGTAAGGGGAAGGGAATGGAAAGGTAGGAGGGAGGAAAAACTGGGGTCACAATATAAAGTAAATAAATTTGCATTTCCCTGCTGGCTAAGGATGTTAAGCACTTTCTTAAGTGTCTTTCAGCCATTTTAGATTCCTATATTGAGAATTCTATATTTAGTTCTGTACCCAACTTTTTAATTGGATTAATTGGTGTTTTGGAAACTAGCTTCTTGAGTTCTTGTAAAATTTGGAGATCAGCCCTCTGTCAGATGTGGGATTGGTGAATATCTTTTCCCATTCTGTGGGCTGCCATTTTGTCTTGCTGACTGTGTCTTTTGCCTTACAGAAGCTAATCAGTTTCAGGTTGTCCCATTTATTAATTGTCAATCTAGATGTCTGTGCTATTGGCATTATGTTCAGGAAGTAGTCTCCTGTACCAATTCATTCAAGGGTTCTTCCCACATCTCATCTAAGAGGATCAGTGTGACTGTATTTATGTTGAGGTCTTTGATGCATTTGGACTAAAGTATTTTGCATGGTGATAGATATGGATCTATTTGCAATCTTCTACATGCCAGCAACCAGTTATGCCAGCACAATTTGTTGAAGATGCTTTCTTTTTTCTTTTGTATAGTTTTAACTTCTTTGCCAAAGATGAGGTATTCATAGGTGTGTGGGTTAATATCGGGGTCTACAATTCAATTGGTCTATGTGTTTTTTTTTTCCAATACCAAGCTGTTTTCATTACAATAGTTCTATAGTATAGCTTCAAGTTAGGGATGGTGATGCCTCCAGAAGGTCCCTTATTGTACAGGGTTTTTTTTTTTGGTTATTCTGGGTCTTTTGTTTTTCTATATAAAGTTGAGAATTGTCCTTTCATGATCTGTGAAGAATTGTACTGGGATTTTGATAGGGATTGCATTGAATCTGTAGATTGCTTTTGGTAAGATTGCCATTTTTACTATGTTGATCCTACCTATCAAAGAGCATGGGAGATTTTTCCATTTTCTGGTATCTTCTTTACTTTCTTTTTTTTTATAATTGAAAGTTCTTGTCATACAGGTCTTTCACCTGTTTGGTTAGAGTTACCCCGAGATATTTTATGTCGTTTGTGGATATTGTAAAGGGTGATGATTCTCTGATTTCTTTCTTAGTCCCTTTATTGTCTATATATAGTAAGGCTACTGAATTTTGGGTTAATCTTGTGTCCTGCCAATTTGCTGAAGGGGTTTATCAGCTATAGGAGTTGGTAGAATTCTTCAGGTCACTTATGCAGACTATCATGTCATTTGCAAACAGTGAAAGTTTGACTACTTTCTTTCCAATTTGTATCCCCTTGACCTCCTTTTGCTGTCTTATTGCTCTAGATAGAACTTCAAGTACAATAATGAAGAGGTATGGATAGAGTAGACAACCTTGTCTTGTTCTTGATTTTAGAGGAATTGCCTTGTAACTCTGACATACAATCTCACTCCTGTCAGAATGGCTAAAATCAAAAACACCAATGTAAGTTTATGCTGGAGAGAATGTGGAGAAACAGGAACACTCCTCCACTGCTTGTGGGTATGCCAATTTGTGCAGCCACTTTGGAAATCAGTATAGAGATTCCTCAGGTAAATGGTAATCAGGCTATCACAAGATCCAGCAATTCCACTCCTAGGCATATACCCAAAATAAGCACATTCATACAATAAGGGCATCTGTTCAACAATGTTCATAGCAGCACTCTTTATAATAGCCAGCACCTAGTAGCAACCTACATGCCCCTAAACTGAGGAGTGAATACAGAAAATGTGGTACATTTACACAATGGAGTAGTACTCAGCAGAAAAAAAAAAACAAAAAAAAAAAAACACAAAAAAACAATGGATACTTGAAATTTGCAGGCAAATGGATGGCACTAGAAAATACCATCTTGAGTGAAGTAACCCTTTCACAAAAAGACAAACATGGTATGTACTCAGTCATATGTGGATTTTAGTTATGGATCAGGATATTGCCAGTCTACAATCCCACCACCAGAGAGTCTGGGAAACAGGGAGGACCCTAAGAGAGACTTGTGTGGTACCCTGGAGATGGAGAATGTTACAGGATCTCCTGAGAAAATTGGGGCATGGGGGGAAGGGACTGGGAGATGGGAGAGGGAGAGGACCAAGGAGGAGGGTAGAGGAGGACATAGAGGAGCAGGAAGCTTGAGTCAGGAGAAGAATAGAGGAGAGCAAGATAAGAGATATCATAATAGAGGGAGCCATTATAGGTTAAAGAGAAATCAGGCACTAGGGAAAAGTCTGGATATCTACAGAGATGACACCAACTAACAATCTAAGCAATGGAGGAGAGGCTACCTTAAATTCCCCTTCCCAATAATGAGATTGGTGACTAACTTTTATGCCATCCTAGAGCCTTCATCCAATGGCTGATTGGAAGCAGAGGCAGACATGCAAGCTAAACCCTGAACTGAACTCTTGGAACCCAATTGCAGAGACAAAGGAGTGATGAGAAAAGGGGTCAAGAACAAGCTGGTGACACCCACAGAAACAGCTGACCTGAACAAGGGGGACCTCAGGGACCCCAGACTGAAGGCTGAGAGGCCAGCATGGGACTGATCCAGACCCCCTAAACGTGGGTATCAGTGAGGAGTCCTTGGCAATCCATGGGGCCTCGAGTAGTAGATCAGTATTTATCCCTGGCACAGGAATGGACATTGGGAGCCCATTCCAGGTGGAGGGATGCTCTTTCAGTTTGGACACATGGGGAGGGCCTAGGCTTTGCCTGGGATGATATGACAGACTTTGGAGATCCCCATGGAGGGCCTCACCTTCTGGGGGGGGCAGAGGGGGAATGGGATGGGTGCTTGGGGGTGGTTGGTGGGGATGGGGGAGGAGGGGAGGGAGAGGGATCTAGGACTGATATGTGAAGCAAGCTTGTTACTAATTTTTAAAAATTTTAAAAATAATCAAAATAAGTAAGACAACAATGTTTAATTCACGATTTGGTGTACATAAATGAAATCTCTTCCTTATTGCAATGCATCATTTTGTGGGGAAAATGTTCAATTCTTTGAAAGTACAAATAAACACAAAGTTTAATATAATTAATAAATTAATAGGAAAATGGATGGACTACCATCATAAAAATAGAATTTGATTTATATCTTTCAACTTGTACAAAAATCAATTCAAGATATATAAAAGAAATACTGAGAATGAGAGATGATTTCCCCTAGTGACAGAATTCCAAAATCTTAGTTGGTTATTCGGTTCTTCGAAGCTAATATCAATCAGACTGAACAGTTCTATTTATATATTTAGCAGGGGGAGAAACAACTAAAAACCCTCAGTTGGTTATCCAGCTTCACAAAGCCAACATCATACAGACTGAGTAGTTTCTAATCATATATTTGGGAGAGAGAGAGAGAGAGAGAGAGAGAGAGAGAGAGAGAGAGAGAGAGAGAGGAAGGCACACAGAAAGTAACAACTAAAGAAATAGCAGAGAGAAAGTAAGGGGTATACAATGGACAGATTGTATATGAAGAGAATAAAGGGAAGAAAAAGAAAGAAAGTTATACAATTATATTAATAATAATTAAAACATTTAAAGTCAATTTTAAAGAAAAGTTAAAACTGTTGGAAGCAAATGAGATGCCCTTCAAGATGTTTTGGATGGCAAGAATTTTTAAATAGAACAGCAACTGCACAGGAACTGACCCCAAGTATCAACAGATAGGACTGTGCAAAAATGAGCTTTCTATACAGAAACAAATCATCAGTGTTAACAACCAGTTCACAAAATGGAAAAAAATATTCTCCAGTTATACTTTAGATAAAGAGTTGATATCAAAATGTAAAAAGAACTGTAGAAGGTACATATGAAGAAAATAAAACTGTTAATGAACAAATGGACAAACAAACTGAATAAATGCTTCTCCAAAAATGAAATGGAAATGACCAAGGACAATTTAAGAGTTTCCAGTATCCCTATTCATCAGGAAAATACAAATTAAAACTGCTTTGAGAGTATCACACCCTACTCAGAATGGTTGTTATTAACAAGCCTGAAAACAATGCTGGAGAAGATGTGGAAAAACAGAACCCACTAGTGAGAGGGGTGTATATTAAAATAGCCAGTGTAGAAATCAGTTTGGTATTTCTCAAAACATTAAAAATTTAATTACCATACATACCTATTTCACTTTTGGGCATATATGCACAGATCTTTATCTCTACAAAATAGAGGTATTTATTTATTTTTTCTTTCATCACTCCAGCAAAGATTTGGAATCAACCTAATTGTCTATCAACAGATGAACAGATTAAAGAAATTTTGATATGCATATACATAGATGCATATATATGATTCAGCTCCAAAACTGAAGCTAACAAATTGAAACAAAATGGATGGAGTTAGAATGTATAACATCAAGTGAGGTCATATGAATGCAAGAAACAACACACACACACACTTTCTCTGTTACACACATTTCTCATGTTTCTCTGCAGAATATAGCCTATAATATATGTCTATATGTAAACAAATGTGGATTTTGTTTCTAAAATTTAAAACTTAAAAATAGGGAACACAATTAAATATAAAAATGTCTACAATAGGTTTAATTTACTATTGGCATGAAATGAAAGCAGAAGCCATACAATCATACCTTGTTATCATAAATTTTTCAGTGGGGAAAGAGTTCAATTGTCTCAGAATATAAAATAAAATCAGTTTAACATTTCAGTAATGACTTCCTGAAAATTTTAGTCAGATGAGTTTACTGTTTTGAAATCAAAGAAATAAAAACTTTGTTCTGTTTCTACATGTTGTTTTGTTTCCTAGAGGCTTTTGTATGTGAGACAATTATTTTCAAAGCATGAATTAAGAATAAATAGCTTTAAAAAACAAGCAATTCTCCACGTTACTGGGTAATAATATCTATTACCCCTGAAATAGTTTCACTTAATTTTCACTTGTTCCTATATCCTACTCTAGCTTTGCTGAGTGGAATTTAATAAATATCTTAGCCCAGGATTAAATTTCACTGTTTTATGAACTGTTAAATTGTGATGCATTCTTATCAGACCTAGTGTTCCATCTCCTAGACATATTTTTTTTACTACCCTGGAGCACAATTAAACAGACAACAAAGGTTGGTTTTCAAAACCAGAGAATCTTCCAACAGGGAACAATAGATGAATCTGAGCAAGTTCTTTAGTTACCACAGTGGTCTCTTAATAATTTTTGCCAGCCTTCAGGTATATACCATATGGAAATGGCACTGGATGAATAGTAATCTTCATGTCATAAGTTATGACCCAGAGAAAAAATAGATATGGAACTACACCACAGATAATACATGGAGATCTTCAAAGGATCTGCATAATATTCAGACATAGTTTACATAGAAACATCATAGTCTGATAGTGCATTTACTTCTTAATTTTAGAAACGAAACTATACTTTTAGTTCATATGGAAATTATAAAAAGAATATACGGTAAAATGGCATGGTGCTATAAACTTGTTCTTTTGGTAGGCAAGAAGGTGAAGGAAGAAGCTTCTGTGTTTGAGGCCATGCTGGCTACATAAAAGGGTCCTATTTTTTCCATTTTCAGAAATCCATAGTAGATATTTAACTCCACACTTAGGAGAATATGATTTCTACTAATGCTCTCTAGAATGGCTTTCCCAGTTTTTAACAGGCAGTGCATAAAAAGTCAGGTCATGAGAAAGGCAGGATTCATTGACTAAGGATGATGTGTTCTTGGAAAATTTTCTCAGCCTCTCTGAATTCTGCATACTAACAAATGACCTAGAATAGTTATGGTGTTTACTTCAACTTGGATTCATGAAAATACGGAAAATTTAGTCCCACATTGAAAACTAAAATAATATAATGCACACAAAGTATTTGGTGATCCTAAATATGTACATATATATCTATATAATATATTATATGTATGTATTATATATAACATATATTATGTAATATAATTTAAATACTTATATAATAGTTTACCTCAGTATTTAAATTAAATGTAAATTTCAACATTGAAATAATGTATTTATACTTACTTTCCTTCCATAATATCATATATTCCTCAAAAAACTGAGCCCCACTAAACTATTGTATTTCCCATATACATGTTTTGAAAAGTGAAGGTTGATTAATCTGCATTTCATTAATTCAAGACTTACACCAATTCATGACTACTTATTTTAGGCAGATCAACTCTTGTGTTTTTTTCCATTTTTTTATTTGAATTAGATAAAAAATATTAAACTGCTTGTCTAGTAAGCTACCATACTTGACATTAAGGAATTTTAAAGACTGATTTTTGTATTTTGGAAAAATTGTTTCTAGATTGGTCTCTGTCTACTTCCAGATCTAGGACTTCTCAGACAGTCTTTTGTTGGAACCCTGGTAAACTGTCAGGATGAAATTCATATTTAACACAAAGCATATAAGGTAACAGAATCTTTAAAATATTGAAGTAAAATTTTATATTGTATAAATATATTTTTTACAAATACAGACTGTTGTAAAATTTATAATAGAAAAATTCTCAAATTTATAATTGTGGAGAAAAGACCATTTAATGAATTATGTTTGCCCTGGGCACACATTGCTCTTTTTTGTTCTTGTTTATGTTTGATCTTGATTCTAATTTGTTTTCTAAATATCCCATTGCCTCCCTCGGTTTAATTAATTTTCTAACTCCTCCCTTAGGGAAACATACCTCTTTTCCTGGATGTTCCTATAATGTGCAACAGCCGGGCTAACAAGAGATGACATCTTACTGGTCTCAGTTGTTATTATGGAACACAAAATCAGGGTGAGGGAGTTCTATATTTCCTGGAAAAGTCCGTCAGTATCGAACCTTTCAAATTCAATGCCTACAGGCTCACTCAGCAGACACTTTTCTTTATAATCATTCCCCATAGGATTAAAATCTTGGTGTTTAACAATTAATTGATGAAATATAAATACTATTACAGCAATGCTTCATAAATTGCTTTCCTAGGATGAAATGAATCGCATAAATCAGTTTGGCTAATAGGCTAGATATAGCTCTCAGATAATAATGTCCCTCACTGTAGTTAAGTGTTTTGCAATTTTTCACCTTGTCCTTATGTTACTGTACCTCCTATTGCACTGGTCCAAAAATGAGAAATCATTTTCCACCAATTTTACCTAACTTGGGGCAGACAATGCAGTGGTTTATTGGGAGAGATGAGCCTTATTTCCTCCTGCCATGTCTGCAAAAGAAGAAAACTTTTGAATGCTTGTAACAGTCTACATGGAGAAATATTCACTGTGTAATTATGGATCAATTTGAATTATTTAGTATGTAAAAAGTCAGACATTGAAAGACAAATAAGATCTCACTGGTATGTGGAGTACAAAAATGCTTATCCAATAGAAACACAGTGTAGAATTATAGTTCCAAGGAGTGGGTGGCAAAGATTATACAATGATAGTTATGACAAACTTAGGAGAGTTTGTGTAGAGAATGGTGGCTACAATTAATACTAATAATTGTATCATGGAAAAAGTGCTGAGTGTGTATCAGGTTACGAGGAAGACAACTTTGTTATTATTGTAATATGCTAATAAGCTAAGTTTCACCATTATATGATATATATGAATTTCTTAGCAACACGTTTTATACTATCAGTGCACACAACTATATCTATCCACTTAAAATCAAAATATAAAAGTAAAAAATGAAAATCAATTAGGAACATTGGATACTAAGAATGATTTAAAAGGCGATTTATGCTTACCCTGCATAAACCCTGGTAAGTTAGTAAGTTCCAGGCCATAATTTCACAATGTGGTCTTTGGAGAAAGACCTATGCAGTTTAATTTCTTTTCATTAGTCTCTTTCAATATTTGAAAGTCCTTTATCCTTTTATCTGCACAAAGAAGTCATGCCACCTTACATCTGAATCTTTGCTCCACTTGTCTCCAGAGTATCATCTCTTGCTCCTTAAAATGTAGTCCTGTTTCCTCAACACTCACCTTGTCATCCCAGAATTTCTTTGTATGTGTTACCTGGGACACCATTCTGTTTTTATACATCTGTTTATCACACTTCAGGAATGAAACTGTGCCAGAGGCCTTCCTGAGACTTAAGTGCTGTGAGCAGAAGGATCATTGCTCCTTGGTATCCTTATCTCTAGTTTTTATATTGGAAGGACTCAAACATCGAAATAAATGGAAGAAAATCTATATCACAATATGGTTTGCTTCCTAACTCATTTGCCATTTCTTTGCACAGTAATTTTATCTGCTTAAGGATAACGGTGTAACTTAAGTAGCTATTCATCTTTAAAATAGATAGAATTTGATATGAATTAAGGAACCCCTTGCAATTATATTGCAACTTAATATTTGTCAGTGAAAAAAATACTTGAAAGTCTGACTGTACGTCACCAATAGGTTATCTAGTATAAGCGATCAGTCTTTGAAAACATCATACAAGCAACATTACAGAGACTGAAAAAACTGTATTTGATTTTTTAGGAAAAAAATATATATGTATATAACAATATTTAGGAAAGAATATTTAGGAATATATATATATATACATATATTTTATATATACATATATATATTTATATATACATATAAATATATATATATATATACATATATTATGTATATATATATATATCAACATGTATGTATATAATAACATCATGTAATGACCAAACAGGCAATGAATTTGAAAAAGAACACAGAGGCTATGGGAGAGTTTAAACAGAGGAAAGGAAAGTAGGAAAATATAGCTATATTAGAATCTCAAAACATAAGTAATTTTAAATAAGAAAAAATTATGATTGTGTCTAATGTCCATTTTGGACAATGTTATCCAATGTGAAGGATAGTGGTAAAAGACAGAGATGGCTTTACAATTAATCCTAAATTCTGAAAATGAAAAAAGAAAAAATTAAATCATACACAAGAATATACTTGATATAATCAATATGATTTTTATAAATAGAGGAGACCTTATGGAGAGAAGATGATGTGACAATTGTTCTCCAGCAATGAAACTAAAATTAAAGTATTATCATTATACACACACACACACACACACACACACACACACACACACACACACAGAGTCAGAATCATTCAACATATTTGATGCAACCAATCATGGGCCTAATATCAGGCTTTCATACAAATATTTCCTATAATTCAAATTTTTAATACCTGCTGGCATTACTCTACATCCTGTGGATAAAAGTAACAGTAACCCTGCTCTATTGAAACTTATAACCTGGGAGGAATAAATTCACATAAATATTTATGACATAAGTAATACATTAAATACTAAGAAGGTTTTGACATATGAAATTGTAGATTTCATCCCATCTTACTTATGAAATGGAAATTTTATATAATTAAATTTTAATTATAATATATATCTTAATATTATTAAGCTGCCTCAGAGATTAACACAAATCTACTCTTTACTGGAACAATATTGGTCAAATCCTGGAATAAGCAATTGTCCTTTAATAACAATTTTGTATTCCACTGATCAAAGGATAACAAAGTGAAGTTGTGACTGTATTTTACAGCCATACACAAAGAATTCATCTTTGGCTTAGTTTAACAACTTTTAAAATGAGAAGTTGATAACTTCAGAGTTTTCCCTTATTTTGTCTGCATAAGTAGTTTTCAGTCTGCTTACAAATTCATACCATCCAGTCACTTGTTAAGACATCCAGTATCTGCACTTGATTAGTTTAATTTTAGGAGAAATTCTAGCAATCACAATGCCATGTTTCTTGGCTTGTCTCTATTTTATGACTTGGCAGTGTCTAGAAACCTCATACAGAGATTCTTGAGCCTGTCCTCCATAGCATATGTCTGCCAGCCACAGAACAAATAAATATATGATTGTTGTTTAATAATATATGGCAACATAATGATATATTCTGAATTGCAGTTTACTCTCCTTTATGAGTTATGTTCTTAAAATTGAATAGTACAAGGACAGAATTTGTCTTTGTATCTGTTTAAATTTAATTAGCAACCAGGTTGCCTTCCTATCACCCTACTAATAATGAAAGATGAGTCTCTCAATATTTGTGTCTCTGTTGTTACTACAAAATCTGTTGCCGAGAAAGATATTCATGTTGACTTAGTAAATCAAAGTGTATATATTTAAATTATTCATATGTAGAGAACAGAAATCTCAGCAAATCCCAACAGAACAAAACTTAATGAGTCACATGGAAATTTTCCATTTCTAAAAGTGATTTGGCCATCTAATTGAATAATGCCTGTCACTTGTCTAAGAATAAATTGTACATAAAATTGACATAAAACAGAGTATTATTTCTGGAGCAAGTTGCCATAATGTGGAAGACTAACACAAAATCTTACCACAGTTGCTGATAAATGCATATGGCTACTGGTACATGAACATATTAGTGATGCCATAATACCAAATGCAAACCATTTTTAGAACCACAATGCTATATACAGAAAGCTAAAGCTCTTCTGGAACTAGGGTGTTGTTTAAAACTCTTCTGCTCATCCAATATGTGATTTAAAAAAGAATAAATTACTTGCCACTGCCTATATAATTAGTGGAATAATTGTGGTATTATTTTCTCAAATAGAAATCAACAGCCTAGAATCATATGTAATTGGAAAGAGAGTGCTGTTTTGTTTTTTTTGTTTTTTTTAATGATCAACTGATCTACTTGAGATGCTTTTAAAATAAACTTTCAGGATGGTAACAGTAGATAGTAGAATTATGAAAAGGTAGTTATGAAAGAGAAGCATTATACAACATTTCCCAGGACATTTGTTGATATTTCCAAGGAATAGTGTCACATAATTTACTCCAGTGATGAATAAATAGCTTTTTCTCAGTAAACATTGAAATATTACAATCATAAATTTTCCTAATACAGAAAGAAATTAAGAAACATGAAAAAATATTTCTGAATGGAATAAAGACTGAATGACCATATTTAAAAAAAAAAACATTTTGGGAAAATCATAAAAGGATAGAGCTATGCAATTATAATTACTTTTCTTTCTTTTATTTTGGGTTTTGTAAGAGACCCGAAAATTGACAATTAATACAAGCAAAGCTAAATTTTTTCTTATAATTTCATATGGAACATCTGTTTACAAACTGTTGTATATTTATATACTTCCCCAAACAAAAACAACTCAACCTTTTTAATATAGTCAACTTTTACAGGTGCCTTCTCACATAGCTTATGGGTGTCCAGCAGAATGACAGGCTTGGGTGTCAACTGCTTGTTTTTAGAGTATCATCCAAAGTCTACCTTTCATGACTGATGCTGGAAGGTTGCTCATGTTGATTTCAATTCACTCTGATAGTTCTCTCTTAGTTACATAAAATTAACTTTTCATCTCTAAACATGTACATCTAATTTAGAATATTCTCTTGCTTCCATAGATACCTTTCCTTAAAAAAATGAGTTGACATGATGTCAACAACTTTTATCCCTAGTAACTATGAAAACAATCCCTAACATGCCATGAAAATTGGAATGGTCCTAGTTTAGCCCCAGCTGCTTAGGAAGCTGAAGGAGGGCATCAAAAATTAAAAGTAGCCTGGAAACATAGCAAGACTTCATCACAAGAAAAATAAAGAATCACAGTTTTAGGTTTTCTATATAATTAAACCTTAATATCTGTCTCCTAGAACATAAAAATACCTTTTCTGAATTGTGTAAAGATTACACAATATTCAATAGTGTTCAGATTTAAAAGCGGGCTCAGAATTAAATAGTGTTCAGATTAACGAAATGTAGGGAATTCCTAACATTTGCCTCAAGGAGCCCTCCTTAAAATCTTTTAATGTTCAGTAAGAACAAAATGTAAAAGTGATAGGCCCTACCACACAAGAACATAAAGGAATTTCAGGTTTGAATGAGATGAGGAATTCCACATGCAGAAGAGGAATGCATAGAATTCAATTTTCCTCTTGTTTGCTTTCCCCATCTGAAATAGAGAACATTTAGCTAGAAAGGGGTAGAGACTATATTAACTCTTCGAAATAAGCTTCCTAATAAGATTCTTTTTTTCAAAGGAAATGCTTTCTACTGTACTGAGAAATTTTCATATAAAACAGTAGCATAATAAGGCCCAGTTGAGACCCTAAGAATCAGAGTCATACATGTGATTTTTGTCTGACGTTGTAGATATGTTCACATAGTCATCACACACACACACACACACACACACACACACACACACACACACACACACACACACTCATGTGTGTGTGTGTACGCACATGCTCGGACACACACATGCAACAAACCAAGAAAAACAAACAAAACGAACTCAAACCAGATTAAGATTTTAGCTTATGGATCACTGTGCTTCTAAAAGAAAAGAGTGCTCACTAGGACATGTTAAGATCAGTATGGAGGAGCTAGGCAAATATCTTGGGGTTAAGGGAAGTCCAGAGCTCATGCTTGATGAGTTCTCTCCCAACATCCATGACAGTTTTCCAGGGAAAACTGACACCTCTGGATTCCATAGGAGCAAGCACTCATTTGCACCTATGTACATAAACTCATATAGTATATTTTTTAACAGAATAGTATAATAAGACTGATATGAGTCATGCAATTCTAGTTTTCATTTCAATTGTTGTTCTGTTTAACTGTGGACCATGTACAAATTATCTGAACGTACTAGAAAAATGAAATTTAACATAGTAAACACTAAGTTCTGCCATACTAATAATTTTTTGAGGCAGTTTTAGTTCATTTCATGTATCTCTGGTTTTCAGAGTCTCGAGATGCAAAGGCATTACAGTTTGACATGAAGACTATTTTTAAAAGAAAACATTTGAGATGCAGATGTAAAATAAATCTCACGTGAACTTTGCTTATCTGACTATAACAGAATGTCCTCAAAAACAGCTGCCATTAACCCTCTTCATGGGATTTTCCTGTGAACTTGCTGCTTGAAGACAGACTGCCTGTTCTCATTAGTGTCAAAATCCTTGATCCACCTTAAAAAGCTTTCACATGGAGTCTGAGATAGAAAATGCTTTTTCTTAAAATGACATTTGTATCTTTATTTCTATTCAGCCAGTTACTTACCACACAATACTCCATGTGCTCATATGAATGTGTAACTAAAATTTATCTTTTCTCCAGATAATTAGTCCATTAACTCAAGGCCCCCAAGAATTTATGCCTAAGACAGGAGAGGGAAAGTTTCCACCTAGTAGTTGAAATTTGGAAGTAGTTGTAGCTGGATTTCCATGAGATAACTGTGTGAAAACTCTAGTGATACATGATCTTTTCAAGAGGGTTTTTATTATCAAACTATGCAGTAGTACTAGGTCAGAATTCTCATTATTGTCACTAGATGCTTATTAAAAAGTATTCTAGCATCCAGGTCATATCCAGGCCAGAGAATACAATTAAGGTAGAACTCAGTGCAATGGGAGGAAATTTCTCCTATGTCCTAGAACATGTGCACATTCCTCAACACCTCAAATTAGATGTAGTATTTACAATTTCATTTTTTGTTTGTCTGTTCATTTTTTATGAAATGAAAACCATGAAGTCCAATTGAAATAGCATATAATAAGCATAAACCCGGGATCAAACTAATAATATAGAAGAAAAATACATGCAAACATTAAGTTCTGCATATTTAGTTTAAAAATAAAATTAATATAACTATTGTCCAAAATGTAAAGCTCAAAGATAAAAGATAGGTTTACTTTTGTCTTCACTTCCTTTCATTTCCTTGCTTTTTTGGGGTAAGTATAATATAACAATTATAATGGACATTGGTGCTTATCATTGGCCATGGACACCAAGAGAGTATGTGTTACCTCAATTAACTCTCCAACAAACAAAGAACGGTCAAAAGAATTCTGCTTTTTAAAGCCAACTCTCTTCAGGGTCAATATATAGATGGAAGGATTTTTTTAGGGCAGATTCTGTTACATGAATACCTTTTTGCACAGCATACACATAGTAGACTTAAACTATATTGAATTTAGAAATGTTAAAATATGCATTCTTAAATAGGAAATAAGACAAAAGAGAGGTGAGTTCTTGAATCCAGTTATCCATTCCATCCACTCACAACATGTTACAATGTTTGGTTAATTACAAACCTGTGCTGTTAGATGTTGGATCAACATAGTAAAAATGGCAATCTTGCCAAAAGCAATCTACAAATTCAATGCAATCCCCATCAAAATTACAACACAATTCTTCTCTGACCTTGAAAGAACAATTCTCAAATTTATATGGAGAAACAAAAGACCCAGGATAGACAAAACAACCCTGTACAATAAAGGAACTTCTGGAGGCATCAACATGCCTGACTTCAAGCTCTGTTACAGAGCTATAGTCCTGAAAACAGCTTGGTATTGGCACAAAAATAGACAGGTAGACCAAATGAATAGAGCTGAAAACCCTGATATTACCCCACACACCTATGAACACCTGATTTTTGACAAACAATCCAAATTTATACGCTGGAACAAAGAGAACATCTTCAACAAATGGTGCTGACATAGACCCAAGCCTATTGCCTTGCACAAAACTTAAGTCAAAATGGATCAAAGACTTCAACATAAACCCAGCCACACTATCCTATTAGAAGACAAAGTGGAAAATACCCTTGAATTAATTGGAACAGGAGACAGATTCCTGAACATTATACCAGTAGCACAGACCCTAAGATCAAGAATTGATAAATGGGACGTCCTGAAACTGAGAAGCTTCTGTGAGGAAAAGGACCCAGTCAGCAAGACAAAACGGCAGCCGGCAGACTGGGAAAAGATATTCACCAACCCCACATCTGACAGAGGGCTGATCTCCAAAATATACAAAGAACTCAAGAAGCTAGTCTCCAAAACAACAAACAATCCAATTAAAAAGTGGGGTAAAGAGACAATTCTCAATAGAGGAATCTAAAATGGCTGAAAGACACATAAGAAAGTGTTCAACATCCTTACCCATCAGGGAAATGTAAATCAAAACTACTCTGAGATACTATCTTACTCCTGTCAGAATGGCCAAAATCAAAAACACCAATGACAGTTTATGCTGGAGTGGATGTGGAGAAAGGGGAACACTTTTCCACTGCTGGTGGGAGTGCCAACTTGTACAACCATTTTGGAAATTAGTATGGCGATTCCTCAAGAAAATGAGAATGAGTCTACCACAAGATCCAGCAATTCCACTCTTAGGAATATACCCAAAAGAAGCATGTTCATACAACAAAGAGATGTGTTCAACTATGTTTATAGCAGCATTATTTGTAATAGCCAGAAACTGGAAGCAGCCAAGATGCCCCTCAGCTGAAGAATGGATAGAGAAAATGTGATACATTTACACAATGGAGTACTACTCAGCAGGAAAATAAAACAATGGAATCTTGAAATTTGCAGGAATATGGATGGAACTAGAAGAAACTATTCTGAGTGAGGTAACCCAATCACAAAAAGACAAACATGATATGTACTCATTCATATGTGGATTTTAATCATAGAGTAAAGGATTACCAGCCTACAATCCACACTATCAGAGAAGCTAGTAAACAAGGAGGACCCTAAGAGAGACATACATGGTCCCCTGAAGAAGGGGAAAGGGTCAAGATCCCCTGAGCAAATTGAGAGCATAGGAAGAGGTGGGAGGGAGCTACAAGAATGAGAAGGGAAGAAGAGGAAGGATGCAAAGGTCATGAGGGAGCAGAAAGGTTGAATCAGGTGAAGAATAGAAGAAAGGGTATGTGACAGGTAGGGTTTTAATTGGGGGGGGTGTTTGGGGAGTATTGGAGGGAGAAGGGAACTGGGATTGTTATGTAAAACATCCTGTTTCTAATTCAAATAAAAAAAATGATTAAAAAAAGAAAGAAAAAATAATCACTTTTTTAAAAATTCTCCTTTGAGGATCAAAGGAATGACACTAATCATAAAATAGATGTTGATAAAGAACAAATGGTTTACTTAGCTACTATGGTAAACAAACTCTTCTTTTTTCACTTTGAATTATATTTTTTCCTTAATCAAATCTATGAAGTGACATAAATATTCTCAACTCTCAATTTTTTATGTTGATAATAGTGTTTGTAAAATTGACCATTGTCAAGTTTAAGACAAGTATATATTTTTTTCCAACTTTTTTTTATTTGAATTAGAAACAGGATTGTTTTACATGACAATCCCAGTTCCCTTCTCCCATACGTCTGCCCCTACGCCCCCCCCAACTAAAGCCTTATCTGCCAAATATCTTTTCTGCTCCCCCTGGATGTTGAGGCCTTCCATAGGGTGTCATCAGTGTCTATTGTATCCTTTGGGATAGGGCCTAGGCCCACCCCCATGTGTAAACAAACTCTTAAATTAATTTTATTCAGCTAAAACCTTTGGGAGAAACTTAGGGACAAACAGTGACAGTCACCACACCATTCCAACTCATGCTTTTTTAGTGGCCTAGAGTAAACTTCACCATTATTACACTGAACTGTATATACCCAGAAGTGTTTGTTTCTGCCATATTTCCCTATTGAATGTGACCTATATCTTCGAACAATAAATTTAGTATGTCATTTCTTCATTAAATTTTGGAAGTAAGCATAGAAAATACAATCGCCTACAATCCGCAGCTCCAGAGAAGGTAGGTAACAAGGAGGACCCCAACAGAGACATATGGATTGACCTTGGAAGGGAAATTAGATGAGATCAACTGGGTAAACTGAGGATGAGGAGTGTGTGGTAAGGGAGAGGGGAGTGGGGATGAGAACATAAGGGAATGGGATGGTCAAGGGAAGTAGGGATGCAGTGGAAGAGCAATGAAAGAGATACCAAAATACAGAGAGTCACAGTGGGTTTAGGGAGAAATCTAGTGCTATGGTAATTCCCAAGAATCCACAAGGATGACCCCAGTCAAAATTCCTAGCAATAGTGAGGATGTTGCATGAACTCTCCTTCCTCTGTAATCAGGTTGGTGAATACCATCATCTATCATCATAGAGCCCTCATCCAGGAAATGATAGAACCAGATGCAGAGATAGACAAAGAAGCACCAGGCCTAGCTCTGGGAATCCAATCAAAGAGAGGGAGTAGGGAATATCTGAGCAAGGAGATCAATATCATGACAGAGAAATCTACAGAGACAGCTGAACAGAGCCCTTGGAAACTCATTAACTCTAGACCAACAGTGGTAGAGACTCCAGGGGACAAAACTAGGCCCTCCATATGTAGGAGATGGTTGTGAAGGTGCACTATCAGAAGGGCACCTGACAGTAGGACCATGACACAAACCTAGTACATGAGCTACCTTGTTGAAGTCCATTCTCTATGGTGGGATGCCATGCTCAGTCTTAATGCATGGGAGAGGGGCCTGGCTCTGGCCCAACATAGTGTCAGACTTTGTTGACTCTCCATGAGAGCCCTTATGCATGGGGAGGATTGGACTGGGGGATGCTGGGGGCAAGGTATGTAGAAGAGTGGTGGGAGGAAGAACTGTTATTGGAATGTTGAATGAAATTTAAAAGAATAAATAAGTTACATAAAAAGTATAGTAGTCTGATGTGTGAAATGATTTGCCAAGTGTCCTACAAGTCAATCAATACTGAGCCTGATCCCACATGCAGCCTTTTCATTTGTCATATCACAGTATCTCACATTCAAAGTCCAGATACTTCTAAAGTCCATAAAAACAGCAGAAACACTTCAAGATAGATTAAATAATGTGATAAACAGAAATAAACAGATGGTTTTAAGTGAAAATACCCTCCAATCACTGACAGAGGCCTTATGTGACTTATTGATTCTTATGTTTTCCAGTGCCAGAAACAGGACAGTGAAATCAATAGCACACAATAGTTCATTTGAAGACATAAATAGTCTATTCAATTGAGATGCTTGGCATGTTCAAAAACATCTTACAGTGACTGTTGCATTTGATAAATAGTCAAGAGACAGAAATAATTTAATCATGTAAATAATATATCAGGCTGTTGTTTAAATGGTAAATTCACAGACAGTCTTGCATTGAATGATAAATGCGCGTGCAAAGGGAAATGGGGCTTCTTACATCTTGCACAATGCAGAAGGCTTTCCTTGACAAAGTTTTAGAATTTTTGCCTTGCCTCCTTTCCTTCCACAACCCCATTTCTACTACTCAACAGCATGTGTCACCACCAATATTATACTGTGTCATATTTATTTGCCATCTGCCTCCTAACTATAGAACTGTAATTTTCTACAGGGTAGAATTTGGCAATTTTTTGTCATTTTATACTCAGTTCAAAGCTAGCCTGATTATTGAGCCATAACTCCAGTCCTATTTTTATAACTTTAGGAGCCCAAAGTTCTCAGAAGGTTTCTTCACCACTACTACAGTTCTTAGACACACATATGATACAGAGCATTAGCATTTTTGGATTTTGCAGAATCAACTAGTGGGTTTGTCTCATGAAAAGACAAGCTAATAAAAGATTACATAGTTTATCCTTAGTTATTATTATAAAAGTCTTTAAATGACATTTCATTTATTGGAATTCACAGATATAAGAAATGTAAAGCCATTTACAATTAATTATATGAACATAGACTCACTTGTCAAGTAATTGTAGTCCATAAGTATAGCAGCATTATTTGTCATAGCCAGAACCTGGAAGCATCCTAGATGCCCCTCAACTGAAAAATGGATAGAGAAAATGTGGTACATTTATACAATGGAGTACTACTCAGCAGAAAAAAAAAAAAAAAAAAAAAACAAAAAAAAAAAAAAAAAAAAACAATGGAATCTTGAAATTCACAGGCAAATGAATGGAACTAGAAGAAACCATTCTGAGCAAGGCAACCCAATCACAAAAAAGACAAACAAGGTATGTACTCACTCATATATGGATTTTAGACATAAAGAAAAGGATTACCAGCCCACAATCCACACCACCAGTGTAGTTAGGAAACAAGGAGGACACTAAGAGAGACATATATGGTCCCTCGGAGAAGAGGAAAGGGACAAGATCTACTGAGCAAATTGGGAGGGGGGAAGGGAGAGGGAGCTAGGAGAATGAGAAGGGGAGAAGAGGAGGGATGAGGAGGACATGAGGGTTTAGGAAGGTTGAGTCAGGGGAAGAATAGAGGAAAGCAAGGTAAAAGATACAATAACAGAGGAAGACATTTTAGGTTTAAAGAGAAATAAGGCACTAGGGAAATATCTGAAGATCTACAAAGATCACACCAAGTAAAAATCTAAGCAACAGAGGAGAAGCTACCTTAAATGCCCTCCCCTGATAATGAGGTTGATGACTGACTTATATGCCATCCTATAGGCTTCATAGAGCAGGTTTTGGAAGTGTAAGCAGACACCCACAGCTAACCACTGAATTGAAATCCAGTTGCAGAGAAGGATGAGTGATGAGCAATGGGGTCCAGACCAGGCTGGTGAAACACACAGAAAAAACTGACCTGAACAAGAGGGTGCTCTTGGTCCCAGAATGATAGCTGGGAAACCAGCATGGGACTGATCCAGACCCCAGGAACCTGGGTGTCAGTGAGGAGGCCTTGGAAATCATGGGGCCTTCTGTAGTAGATCAATACTTATTTGTGGGGGACCAAAATCTTTCTGCTATGGGATATTTTGAGATCCAGCTTTTGGCCTCACTAAACATGGAGCACCAGAAAGCTCTGGCCCACTATTATATTGTTAATGTCAGTAGGGCTACTATTGTTTACTATGGCCTCAGGGTAATATGCCTCCTAATTTGCTTATCTATGCACCTAAGCATCTGAATAGGCCTGCACCTGGGCAGGAAGATCAGAGATCAGAGGTTAGGAGTGAGTGGTGGTGAGTGAGTAAAGGAGAAAGGGAACAAAGAGAGGGATGGTTCCCTCATGGTATCGGAAGGATGGTTAAGAAACACCAGAAAAGATGGCTAATAAAGAAATGACTCTAGTTCTACAACATGGAACTGAGAGCTCTCTGAAGATGACAAGATGCCTGTGTCTGATGTTTATCACCATTGGGTTGCTGGGAGCTTCCAGGTCCACACACCCCCACTCAGGCTGAACCTCATGGCTTTTGGGGCTTAAAGCTGAGACAAGCCGGGTCACAACACTTATCCCTAGCATAGGTGTGAACTTTGGGAGCCCATTGAACATAGATTGATACTCCCTGAGCCAAGACACAGAGGGGTGGGCCTAGGCCCTATCCCAAAGATTATGTCAGACTCTGAAGACCCTTTATGGAAGGCCTCACCCTCCCTGGGGAGAAAAAAAGAGTATGTGATAGGTAGAGTTTTAGTTGGGGGGTGGTGGTAAGGGAGGAGGGGAGTGAGAGGGAACTGGGATCATCATGGAAAACAATCTTGTTTTTAATTAAAATAAAAAATGGAATAAAAAAGAATGCAGCCAAGTTGCTCAAACCATTGCACAGAAAACATCCTCTTCTCCAAATTTATTTTTTAAAATATCATCTTTAAAAGTGAAATTACAAAAATGTACAAATATTCTAATTCTGAACAAATGTTTTCAAATAAGCAATGTGAGAAACAGAACATACCACTCTGTGATTTATATTTTATGTAGGAGGATGAGAAATAGTAACATTTCTCTCTCCCTCTGTTTGTCCATTCCATTTTCTTCTCTTCTGTCATCCCCCTTCTTTTGCATCCTTCATCCTCTCCCCTTTCCTCTGCTGTTCTATTTCAGTGACTGCCAAAATCTACTGAAGACAGAAAATTCCCACATTCAATTTGGCCCTTTCTTGTATCAAACACTTTAATCTGGAGGCCAAGAGATGGCTTATTATTTCAGGACCAGCTTTCCTCCTCTGACTTCTCTTGCCTTGCTGTCTACAGTATCCCACTTTTTCCACCTGGTGTTCTAGACAAATCACAATTCACTTTCTTCATGAGCGGTCATAGAAACTAGGATCATTCTTTTTCAAAAGGTACCTCAAGTCAAACATCAGAAGTCACTTTCTCTCCGGACCCTTGAAAACTGTTACTTACCCATTCTCAGGAGGAAGAAATAGTTCAAGGACCAAGGAATTCAGATAGACAGTCCTTCCTGAGTTTTGTCATGGTCCTTAAGAACATAGCCTTTGTGATGGTACATTTTTGTGGGACTGTAGATTTAGATAAAATCTAAGCATAAAAACTAGTTTTCCTTTCTGAAGGCTCCCAGGTCATATAAAATATTCATTAAACAGAATATGTTTTTCTCTTTTCCCACCTCCCTTTTGTTTTTAGAAATGTTGGTTAAACCCTCATGCTATAAAAAAAAAGTTTTTATACTCTCATTATCTGTTCTGTACTATAACTCACTAGTTCAAGGCCTGACAGTTCTGTGAAATGATAATTAACAATCAATGTTTCATTCTGCTAATTAAAACACACACTGAAATATATCTAGACGTGCTATATCACAAAAATTTACTTATATATTAAAGATCCAATCTATTTATAGAAAGTCAAACATATCCTATAATTTCTTTTTTCAAGATGTTTTAATCCTTTATTGTTTTATTATCTTACAGTGCTAAAATAAAAGCTATTTTATTTATTCCATAAATATTTGGTAAGCTTTAGTGACATGATTATTTTAGTTAATTTGAATTCAATTCTACTTATGTCCTACCTGTGTAAGTTGTCTGTTGGAAAACCCATACCGTTTATACAATTCTCAGGAGGTATATCCTATATTTTCATACTTAATACTTTCTTTACATACTCCATGGAACAGGCAGCCAACAAATTTCAACTTCTTCAAGGTAGTAAAATTAATATCTAAGAAAGGTGCTGTGCAAATCTGAATAAATGTGCCTATAATTCTATATTCATATTCTATATGAAGATGGAAACATAAATATATAATACATATAAACAGACATACAGATAGGTAGAAAAAATAGAAATGTGGGAACCACATTCTTCCCTAATTAAATGCATAATCATGGATACTGATCCATGTTACAGATGCTAAATAGTTTCTACTTTAATGAGCCATTTTAAATAAAATGGTTGCCTGCAATTACACATCTGCAATCCAAGGAAAGCAAGCCGACTCTGTATTCTGGCTGCCAGAATTACAGTGTATTCCTCAGAAGGACAATGAAGAGAAAGGATAATTGTAATTATAGCATATACAACTTCAGTTGGATGAATGTGCAAAACAAGCCTTGCTGATATATTTAATTGCACAGTGCTAATAAGTGGTTGTCAAAAAAGTTGCTGTTAATGCATCTGATTGCATTAACAATATTACCAAGGCACCTATGTCAACATGAGATGAGCATAAAAAGAAATGATAAGTGACTCACTGTATTTAGGCCTGTTAATATTTGGGATCACAACAAAGGGTTCAGATATATTGCCATCATGCTGCTCTGTTTTGATGCAAACCTCCCATCAAATATTTGGATGAGCATCAACAGGGTTATACTTGTGGATGACTCAATCAGCAGCAGGAACACATTCCCCATACCTTATTGTATGCATTGTTACCCCTATCTTATAAAAGAGGAAATTTAGCCTAAAATGAGATAAATAATTTGTGCAAGCCCACACAGCTCTTGTACCCAATTGGTTACCAAAATGCTAGGTGGAGTCCACTTTACATTAAAGCCCATGCTCTCTTTATTAATATTTCCTTAATTTCTTTCCTACTATTTGAAAACATGAGCTTTTATTAGAAACATGAGTACAAATATACCATTGTTCTTTGTGATTCAAGCAAATGGGTTTGCCTCTGCAATCACCCTTTTCAAAAATGTGAAATGCTGTGTTGTTTATATAATTAAATGAAGATGACAAGTATGTCTAATGGCAGTACATATCCATAGTCTGAGCTATTATTATTAATTAGTTCCTGAAAGTTTATAAATTACTTAATTTTTTTATGTCCGTGGTATCTATGGTAAGCTAATAAAATTAGTTTCAAATATCATTGTTGGCTTTTAACTCAGAAATCTCTTAGCAAGTCATTGAAAACATTGTCTCACTTTTTGTTTTGAAGACAGGATCTCACTATGTATTGTACGCTGATCTTGAACCCGGGGCCTCTATCTACCAAGCACTGTGACTATAAGCATATGGATAAGAAATCTGCTTTTAAGTATGTTTCTTCATATGAGCATGCAACAGATGGCAGTTTATTCACAACCATATGCATGTGGTTCTTTTTGATTATGTCTTGATGTAATAGACTGTGTTTCCTTCTTTCCTCCTTGCACAAATGTTTCAAGTCCAAGCAGATAATTGCCCATTATTAACAGTCCTCAACTTTCCTTCATGTCTCAAAGGCAAATCACCATCCTGATTCTTACTTCACATTCTCGCTTTTTCTTCAGTGGTATATTTTTTTTTCTTTCTTTTTTTTTTTGCAAAGCCCTGTGGAAAGTTTACCAGGCACTCATTATAGCAGAGGAAAACCCCTGAAACCACAATTTTAAATGACTCTAATTTACTACCAGGAAAAATAAAAGTGAGACTGAGAAAGCACTTAAATATATGAGGTGAAAAGAAGTGTCCACCGCACACCTCCTGCAAGCAGAGGGAAGCATGGGTGCCAGCATCCACCCTGGCTTCCAGTCTGAACTCTTCACATGTCCTGTGCCCATAGAGTTTTATGCTAAGATGACTGGACATAACTGCACTGGGGGTTTGTTCAGTAAGAGAAATTTTCTTACCAAATGCTGTCTTCTGTTTTCTTCTAATCCAATGTTACATAGATTCAGTTACTATCCATCTTCCTCTGAGTTCTCCCATCAGAATATTATCAAAATCAAGAGCATATAAATTGTGGCAAATTAATAGGCATGAATTGAAATCAGAAACTAAGCTTAATTCCTCAAGTCAGTAAACATTAAAGTAATTGTGAATGTTTTCTTTTACTAAGAGTTGCCTTGTTCATGGTGGCTCTTTATAACAACAGAACAGAGACTAAAAATTGTAATATTACTACTGGACTCCACCACTTTGAGGTATGATTGGTTTTCTGTAGTGGCCTAAGTCTGTTGCAAAGAGAAGTTTCTCTGATAAGAGGGGGGAATATCTGTCAGCAGAAGGACAAAATGATTATAAAGAGTTGTTAAGGATTATACTATCTGTCCCCACACACACAAAACTCACCTAAGAATCAAGGAACATTGAAGAAGAGGTGACAGGAGCCAGAGGATTATGTGTGATGTGAGACTGTGTACCCTAGTAATAGCAGACATTACACTCCAAAAGTCTCACCAACATGACAGCCCAATGATGAGCTGAAAAAGAAAGATACCAACAGACAAACCAAAGTGGATTAGGAAAAGCCCACAAGGCCTCAATGCTACACAAAGACCTCTTGGCAACTGAAGAAAGCAGAGAGCAGGAGGGGTGGTCTCTCTTGGAGGAAAGCACACAAATTGGTTGTTATATTCCTGAATATATATTTATATATATAAATATATATGCATGGAAAACCAAATAGTGTAAAAAGAGATCATGAATTTGAAAAAGATCAGAGAGGGGTATTTGAGAGGATTTGAAGTGAGGAAAGTGAATGAAAAAAGTAATTATATGACAATCTCAAGAATAAAATATAATTTTAAAAAGACTAGTAATGGGAAGCTGGAGAGACAGGTCAGTGGTCAACAACATTGGCTACTCTTCCAGAAGACATGGGTTTAATTCCTAGCCCTTTCATGGTAGCTCACAACCATCTGTAACTCTAGTTCCAGGGGACCCAACATCATCTTCTGCACTCTGAGGGCACAAGACATGAAAACAATGCCCAGACATACATGCAGGAAAAGCACAATAAGATAGAAAGAATAAATAAATGGCTAATATCAAAATAGTATGTTTTTAAAACATTTATTGCAAAGAATAGATTCAAAGTATTCTAAGACCAATTAGAAGGTATTGATAAGTATATATGTAATTCTTAATATCTTACAGGGAATAAATTAAAATACTGACTTTAAAGTTAATATTCCCTGCTTAAAACAATTTAACTTTCTCCTTTTAATGTCACCATTACCATTTCTTTTCAAATCTTACCAATTTTCTATTTCCTTACAGTTTTGCCTTTGATTTTTAAAATGAAAATGTGGCAACTCCTGTTTTAGAAGCCCACCCCCATCTCTCTTTTTCAGAACTCTATTCTTTAAAATCTAATGAAAATCTCCTAATAAACTCACTCTTTTTCACAAACTCTCTCTGTCTCTCTGTCTCTCTGTCTCTCTGTCTCTCTGTCTCTCTGTCTCTCTGTCTCTCTCTCTCTCTCTCTCTCTGTGTGTGTGTGTGGGTGTGTGTGTGTGTGTGTGTGTGTGTGTGTGTGTGTGTTGAGACAGGCTTTCTCTGTGTAACAGCCTTAGCTGTCCTGGAACTAGCTATGTAGTCCAGGCTGGTCTCTAACTCACAGAGATCTATCTGCTTGCCCCTGCCTCCTAGTTAAGCATTTTTTAAAAATATTGAATGATGTGCTTAACTGTGCCACACCAACTCAGGTCTCTGGAGTTTTCTTTTTCAAGTGGTTTTCATTGTTTTTCTGTGTTGTTATGTAAATATCCACCAGAAAATTCCCAGCATATAGAAGACAGGATGAACCAAGTAACCCTATCACCACCTGAGGCACTGTTAATGCTTAACAGCTGCTGGGGAAAAGGGGTTTAGTAGTATTTTTTTTCTCATCTGTTTTCTTTTGCTTTAATGATGTGAGTCCAGCTAGACTGAGCAGATTGCACAACATACCCAGTTGCAAAACTATCTGAGAAACACAGAATTGGAATCAACTCCATTGAGAAAGAAGGACAGAATTTGAAAGAAGTTATCTCAAAGTTTGGAGGAAAGGGGTAGGATAGTGGAGACGGTGGTAAAGAAAGGAGTTGTGTGAGTGGTGTTTATACATTCAAATACATGAAAGTTTCAATTAATAAAATATTGTAACAGAATTATGATGTGTGTTTGACAAAAATAAAGAAAATTTCATCTTTATTTTGAAACCTGTTATTGTTTTAAAGAGTACAGTTGAAAGAGTAATAAAAGAGCAACAAAAAGATGTCAATTAAAATACATCAGTGATGTTTACATAAGATTAAAATCTTACACAATGTGAAGTAAGAAAAAGTAAGAATTAAAGGTCATGTCTAGACAACATACATTTACATGTGAAAATGTTTCCCAATAGAGTTTGCATTTAGCCTGAAAGCAGAAGTCTGACATTTATTCTCACTGTATAGCAATGGGTCATGTTTGAATTTACATTCCTGTGTATTTTTTATTACATAAGAGCTATTATGTTTTCTGAATTTTTTGTGTTCTACTTAATATTTACTGACTTCACTAGTTGGTGTTAGTCTTCCCAGATCTAATCAGAAAGAACTAAACCAACTGCCTCTGACTTGACTTCCAATTCTGTAAGTTCAGGGTACTACAGTGTGCTTCAAATGCACCAAAGGCTATGGTGCACTTTGTAATTCAAGCAGTTGTAAGGTATTTCTGAAATCAACACATTTTCAGGTTCTTAACAACTGGTTTATTAGAAAACATGATGCTAGTGATTTCATAATTTATTCATGTTTTGATATTTCTGAGTTATTTTTGTCCTAAATATTGCAATGAACAAATTTGTCATTTTGTCCACATGACTCATAACTGAGTTCTATGATGTCTTTAATAGAATGATAAACACTTTTGTACTTTATGTGAAAACTATACTTTTGCAATCAGTTTCTCTGGAACTAAAAACTAGGGGAAAACAAATTTTTCTCATATGTTCTCCATCAGTAAGTGCTGCAATCAGTGGCAATCCTTTATATTTCAAGATCTAGGTAGTCTATTTGGAATAGTGCATATGTTGTGTTAACTTTTTGAAGGGGACCCTGGACTTCACACCTTGCCTGCCTTGTCTATTTCTAAATATAGTCAAACACAACTTGCCTGATGACTTACATCAAGATGCAGTTTCAGAACACAATGCCTTCAAAAGAAGATGAATCCATGGAAGTGCAGACAATTTAAAAGTGCTGGCAGTCAAGGTGATATCTTCACTGTAAATCATTCTTCACAAACAACATATTAATTCACTGGATCTTGCATCTTGCATGTTTGCTCTCATCTGTCAACTTTGACATCAGGTGCTTAATATTTTGACTCTGGCACCATCTTATTTGTTTCTGAAGATTGGAATATAGGAGTTTTCTCCTCTCCTTTCCATTGCATACCATTTCATTACTTCAGCCATCATTTTTTCTAATAACAGTCAATTCTAATCTATTGTTCAAGGCTAGAATCTGTCCTCATAATATATACTACAGGTAGACTCCCTGACTGAGAGGTGATGAAATCCTACAGAATGGAGCAAGAAATACAATCTGAACCATCGTTGTTGTACTCACTGACATTATATATTCTATAGGTATTATTTCTTGTTAAATTTTTTCATTTATGTAAACATTTTTAGCAAAGTTATAAGGTATCAACGGCAGTTAAATTAGGTCACATATACAGTCAAATGTTACAAATATAGAAAATAAAAAGTTGAGTAAGTTAACAGAAAGAGCATATTTAGAAATAAGACCAAATCACAGGTAGCTTTGAAGATGGACTATAGATATAGATCATATAGATATAGATAGAGATTCCTATCTATTTCCACTATGAATAAAGAATAACATCTCCATGTAATCAGGCATGGTGGCTCACACCGGCAATCTCAGTACTGAGGAGGATGAAGCAGGAGGATGTCTTTGAGATTATTACCAGACTAATCTACATCATAACTCTCTGTATCTAAAATAAAATCCATCAAAGGGAAGCAACTAAGTTGTAGATATAAATAATAATTATTATAACCGCAGTTAACCTGCTTAGCCATAATATTAAATAAGAGCATATTCAATAAATTACTAACATTGTTCCATTACCCCACTATGGCTAATGAAGATACTGAGTCACAGGTGATTTACAAACATATTTCTATTGTTTATGTAGATTTAAAGTCTTTCTAGAAAGTAATAATGCTAAGAAAGCATATGAGAGAAATATTAGTTCCTTTAGGATCATAGATTTCATAGGAATGTGGAAATTACTATTTTTTTTCTTTTTTCCATTTTTTTATTTCATTTTACATTTCAACCACAATTTTACCTCCCACCTCTGCTACCACACCCTCCTTGTCTCTTCCCACACTCCCTTACCTCCCTTCTAGCCTATCTCCGGTCCACTCCTCCTCTTGTGAATGGGTTCCCATGAGTAGGACCAGGATATAATCCAGGTACATGAGCTAGATTGTTGGAACCTGTCCCCTATGGTTGGATGCCATGCTTGATCTTAATGCATGGGAGAGGGACCTGGCCCTACCCCAAACTATTACACCAGGCTACGAAGTTACTAATTTTTAAACAATTATTTTTACTTATGTATATGAGTGTTTTGTCTGCATGTATGTATGATGCATGTATTTGTACCATGTGCCTGCAGTGCTCACAATAGCCAGTTAAGGGTAGAAGACAGTCAGAAACTACTTTAGGTAATTGTGTCATGCCAGGTGGGTGCAGAAAATCTAAGCTCCATCTTTGGCAACAGCAGCCAGTGCTTTTAAATGCTGAGATATTTTCTAGCCACTAGAGTTCATTTCTTTAAATCAAGTATCATAGATGTCATATATGCTTTGTATTTTAGGTAACATATACAACAATATGAAAGCCTCTGAACTTATTAGCTAATCAATTAAATTTAGAAATGGGAAAACTAATTATGGAAGGGATAGAGAAAAAGAGAGGACAAAGAAAAATTGATGTTGAACTACTTATTGCATAATGAAGGAAATGTGAAATGGAAGTAAACATAATAGTTTCTGGACTATTTACTGCTGTAAATACTAGACTTCCAAATAAAAGCATATTTACAAGCTTTGACACAAAAAGTGAAGCAACAGCCAGTAAACCAAACTTCCTGATTTCCTTTAGATTAGAAAATTCAAAGAGCAGCAAACAATTAAAAAATCTAACACCCTGAAAAGCAAAGAGGTATATAGATATGGCCACCTTATCTAAAGGCTTAAATCTAGGCATTTTGCTCTATTACCTTCTTATTAAGCTAAAAACTCTTGACAAACAAGTCAATAATTTTAAAAAGTTAAAAATTCTAGTCCTAGAAAAGCACTAATATAATAAATACAAATGTTAATTTTCTGGATTTGAAGATGTTGTTTTAATTTTTTTTTTTGTTTTGTTTTTGTTTTTTCGAGACAGGGTTTATCTTTGTAGCTTTGGAGCCTATCCTGGCACTTGCTCTGGAGACCAGGCTGGCCTCGAACTCACAGAGATCCACCTGCCTCTGCCTCCCAAGTGCTGGGATTTAAGGCGTGCGCCACCAACACCCGGCTACTTTGAAATTCTTATTTTTGTTTAATTTATTTATTAGTTCTACCTAGGGAACAAGCTTGTTTCACATGTAAGCCCCTTCTCCCTCTCCCTCCCCTCACCCCATCCCTCCTCCCCCACCCCCAGCCTACCCCCATCCCATCCACCCACCACTCCCCAGGCAGGGTAGGGCCCTCAACAGGGGCTCTGCAAAGTCCACCAAATCTTCCTGTGCTGGTCCTGGGCCCTTCCCCATGTGTCCAGGGCCAGAGTGTAACCATTCATGTGGGATGGGCTCTCAAATCCCTTCTTGCACCAGGGAAAAATACTAATCCACCACCAGAGGCTCCCTGGAGTGCAGAGGCCTCTTTATTGACATCCATGTTCAGGGATCTGAATGAGTCTTGTACGGGCCTCCCCGAAAGCATCTGGGGTCGATGTGCTCTCCCTTGTTCAGGCCAATTGTTCCTGTGGGTTTCTCCAATCTGGTACAGACCCCTTCGCTCTTCATACCTCCCTCTCTCTTCAACTAAATTCCTGATTTCAACTCAGTGTATATCTGTGGATGTCTGTCTCTGCTTCCATCAGCCACTGGATGAGGGCTCTCATTGTGATCAGTGGGAGGAAAGGGAAGGAAGAGCTGAAATTCTTAATATCAATTCTTCTATCCACAAAATAAAGTAGGATATGAAGCTGGATTTTACTTATATTTTGATGGTGCACAAATGACTTTATCCCCTTTACTCCCTTGTGTATTCGGAGGTTTTTTTTTTTTTTTTTTTTTTTTCCAGTACTGTAGATGAGGCTAGATGAAAATATACACTTTCTATCTAAGCAGATCTCAAGTGACTGAATTATTTGTGGCATTATTTTCAAAACACGAATATGAGATGTGCTAAGAAACCAATCTAGATTAAAATGCTTCATGAAAGAAATACAGGAACCTCAGTGACAGAGCTTTCAAAATCATGGCAGAAATACCGGAGATTATTAATTGATGATATCATAGTTGCATTTCTTATCTTAACTGAGTGTAGCTGTATTGATCAATAGAATATCTATCTATTTAAGGAGAGAAAAAAAATGAGCTTAGGATGTAGTTCAGTTGGTAGAATATTGTGTAGCATCAACAAGGCCCTGGGCTTGGTCCCCAGTACATCAGAAAACCAGGAATGTGGCACACACTTATAAACCAAGCACTAAGGATAGGAAGGGACAGAGGTTCAAGGTCATCCTCTGCTACAGAAGGAGTTGAGGGTGTCCTAAGAAACATGACACTTTATCTCAAACAAAACAAGGAAGAGAGAAGTAACTGTTCTGCCTAAACAAATGATGACATAAGATATTAAAGTATATTTGTCATATATAGTGTTAGAGTATAAAACAAACAAAGGCAAGGGAAATAATTGTTAAGAGTTTAAGTGGTATACTAAAGTTTGAATTTCAAAAATGGGGTCAGCTCGATCGAATTAGGGACTTATTAATGATACAGAGTCAATTTCTGTTACTGATGTAGCTCCCTAGAGCAAGAATAAAATGCAGAATTGAAAGAAAAGAGAAATCCATTCCTCAACAAGAACAAAAGCAAAATATCTCTTTAAATGGATAATTGAATCAATTCCATTTATTTTTACTGCTGAACTTCCTGTTGTTTCCATACCCTCTCTTTCGTTCTGAAAATGTCCTGTGCTTCTTTGTGAAATGAAAACATAGAGGATTGCCTTACCACGGTAGCTCTAGGAGCAGAGTCAATGTACTATTAAATGGGAAATCATCTGTTCTCAGATTTCACTTTACCACCATTGCATTTCCCCAGAGGGCTTTCATCTGGTAGAAGAGGCCTTAATCTCTTCCTGTGCTGGCAGAAAACCACCACACATTTAGTACAGCTATTCATAACAATTTTCAATCACCTTCTCACAAAAATTCCCACTAAAATCTGTTTTTCCAGGCCAGACTGCCATTAATGCATTTAACTGCCCTCTGAACTCCAAATAATGGCTTTCTACTGTAGCTTACCGAATGCTTTTTTTTTTTTTTTTTTTTTTTTTTTTTTTTTTTTTTTTTAATTTAGGCCTTTGATGACTCACAGTCACTTAGTTAACTTTTGGCCAACACATACCTTTTTCTTTCCTTCCAATCAGTTGGTAGTACTTCGGTATAAAACACATAGACAGAAGTGTGTACTGTAAAATCACATATTAGCAATAGTCTATGTATGCTGTTTGGCTAAAAGTGAAAATACCTTTTTTTTTTTTATTTTTGACTAACCTTCATCTTTAGCTGCTAGGTAGTTAATGCTAATGATATTAATTCAAACAGTAAGCAATGGGCCTAGAGAAAATGGTCTTAATGGTTTCCCAGAGCAGCTGCTACTGGATTCAGCAAATCTGCCATGCAACAAATTAAAAATGCTTAGGACAATTGTGTAGGCATGAAAAGAATGGCCTTGTAGCTTGTTGAACATTTCAGAAAATTCATCTGTATGGCTACTTTAGATGACATTTAAATTGAAAAATACCACAGGGATTGTGCTTAAAAAACACAGTGAGAAAATGTTGGCTGAGTAACACGGATAAAATTATTGAAGGAAGAATACACCAAACACATGATTAAGCTTACGCTGAACATGCTAAATAATTGTAGAAACTTCATGTAGTTTTTTTGGATAAATAATAGAACTGAGCAATCACTTTATTCAAAGAATAAAGAACCAATGAAACATATTTGCATATGACCTGAGTGTTTCCCCAGCTCTTCATGTGTTAGCAATTTGGTCTCCAGTGTGTTGGTGTTCCGGAGATTTAACCTTCAAGAAATAGGCTCAGAGGACAATGGTTAAGTCCTCAAATGTTACCCTTGAAAAAGATTCTGTTTTTTAAGACCTGTAAGTGCCTAAAAGAAGACACTGTCACAAAAGGTTAAAGCCTGGCACCTGAATCTGCCTGGCTGTCTTCCTCTCATGTGGGATGATTGTTCCTTCTGTTCACAGAGTATTCCACTTCTTTGTGGAGTGATGAAGCCAGGAAGACCTCTCAGAGATGCTGGCACCAAAGAGTTTGGTCCCTATATCAACTAGAATGATGAGCCATATAAATGTCATTACTTTATTAAGTAAAATGCCCTGGTATTTTGTTATCAAAACAGAAACGGACTAACAATACAGTAGAGTTTAAATTCTGTCCTTACTGAAGATCACAAAACAAATTCCACATTATGTTTTCATTTCTAGAAAAAAAAGGAACAGTACTCTAAAAATCTGTCTGTAAGCCTGTTTATCTAATAGCAAAGACAGGCAATTTTCCTAAATTCCCTCCCTGAACTAAGGAATAGACTCATTAAATTAATAAGAAATTCATCTCACAAAGGTTTCACATAACACACTGGAAAGGACACAGGCTAGAAGAGGGAGGGCTGGACAAATGTGGGATCTGAACTTGATAATCATTTATCTTTCTGCAAAAAAAGTAGTGCAATTTACTGCACTTATTTGTATTCAGTTGCTTGTGGAATATCAGTATTCAGTAACAGAAAATAATTGAATGTCTCACCTTTCCTTTTGTATGGGTATTTGCCAATATTTTCATAGAAATGTTTATAATATAATGGTTCTTTTATTTTACCACAATTTTATACCTGGTATTTCATTGTTTTCTACCAGCTTTATGATATAAAGATGCCCAATATGCTGTAATCTCCTAGAATTAAGTGAATATAATCTATTTATTTATTTTTCTAAGGATACCTAGAATAAGGTAGGTGGGTTTGTCAGTAGCAGCATTAAGTCTTTCTAGACTTCTCAAGTGGATTAGTATATAGCATTTTTATTGTAGTCTGATAAATAAACCCTAGTGAATTAAAAGGCAATTTTGTGGCATGGAGAAGATAATAGCATGAGCATGGAAAAATAGCATGAGCAAGAGGGCAAATGAGATCCTATTAACAAATGTGTTTATATATTTATATAATTGTGTATGACTAATACATTGTGTGACTTATACTAAATAGTATTTAATGAGGATGAATGGCAATGTTCAGAAGTAACTTAAAGGCTTCCCCAAACATATACAACAAAATTGTGTGTCCACACTTTTATGTTCAATACACATACACTAAATTCTTCTTTAATGCCAAGTATTAGTAGTTCAGACAACTTCTATATGTCTATCATGAAAATAAGTTATTGTACCTTTTGGTCCTAATATTTCAATATATATAATTATATCACATATATAAAAATCTATATAATTTAACATTTAATGGGCGGGGAGCTTTAGCCTATTAATTTGCATCACAGGTCATAATTTTCTAAGAATAACTATTGTCATATATTGGTGCAATTAATTTATCCCAATTAAAAATATAACTCATAAATTTAAAGTCATAAATTCATCAATATTAGGTATTTAAGCTTGAATATATTCATTTGTAATTAACATCTGAATTCTCTAAACCATGAGATGTAATACAACTTTTTTCTTTTTATTTCTCTCTGACAGTCGTGTTCTCTCTCTCTCTCTCTCTTTGGGTGTGTGTGTGTATGTGTGTGTGTGTGTGTGTGTGTGTGTGTGTGTGTGTGCATGTTTTAAGAGTTATCATTAGTGAAGGATAAAAGCTGAAATGTAGGGCATTCATTTTCCAAGGAGGTCCCAGATCTTCTGCACCTGGGTTCTCTTCTCACCAGCCCTGCTTTGCTTTCACTTGTCCTACTTCTGCATCTTTTTTTCTGTACCATATTCACAAGGCTTTTTAAACCAGAAAAAAAAAGAAACCTAGAAAAATTCCAAACACTTTCTGTTCTTCTTTCAAATAATCCATTTCCTTTACAAAGCTACTTAATTAGATGGAAGGAAAGTGCTAATATGCTAAGGGGAAAAGATCATTTGCATATCAATTGACACACTTTCCTCCAAGTATTTATAATTAGGGAGCAATCAACAAGCCTTTGAAAACTGATGGTTCTGAAAGTGATTCCTGTGGAGCTGGAGGAGGCAGCAAGGAAAGTAAATGAAAGGCCACAACAAAGAAGTCAGGAGGCTTCAGAATGCACCTTTAACCTTTGGAAATCTCAATTAAGTAGCCAAAGAAATGGGAATAATTGTGCTTACTGCAAACCTTTCATAGGCAAGAATTTCATTTCATGGAGTTCAATTTGCAGGACCTTAAATTCTTAATGGTCCAATGCAAAGACATTCCTTAGATCAGTAAAGTCAACAAGAGGAAGTGTGGATGGAGGAAGAGAGAGCATTTGAGGAGGTAGAGATTGAGAGGAAAGGAGAGGGAGGAAACTGTAGTCAGCATGTTAAATGGAAGGAAGGAAGGAAGGAAGGAAGGAAGGAAGGAAGGAAGGAAGAAAGGAAGGAAGGAAGGAAGGAAGGAAGGAAGGAAGGAAGGAAGGAAGGGAATTATTTTTAACCTAACAATTTCACTATAAAGAGAAATAATATATCTACTCCCAAAATTCAAGGGAAATTTTAATATGATCAAACTAATAAACATATCAAGCAAATATATACCAAGAAACAGAGACTACAATTTCTATTTCTAAAATGTGTATGTTTTCATGTGCATATATATGTGTACAAGTGTGTGTGTGTGTGTGTGTGTGTGTGTGTGTGTGTGTGTGTGTGTGTAGATGCCAGAAAAAGGGTCCTCTTCCATCACCTGCCTATTCCAGGAAGCATGGTGACTCCTTCAACCTTGAATGTGTGTTTTCTTGGGCAGCTCAGAAGCCAGCAAGGCACAGAAAAAGATCATCTTACCTCTGTCCCCTTATTAACTGAAGTTATAAGCAGTTTTAGAATATACCAGGAATCAGAAATCCAAATTTGGTCCTCAATATATTGTGGAAGTAACCTTAACCACTTCCATCTCTCTAGGACTTAGATTACTATTTGAGTACCAGATTTCATTTTGTCCTTGTATCTTTCCTCATGAGTCAGCTAGCCCACACATCTAGAGCCTCCTCTAGTTATTCACCTGTTTTATTGTATTATAACATACCTGTCTTCTTGTTTTACTCGTACTGAAGGAAAAGCATTTAACTTTCCCCAAGTATATTCTTTAGGACAGTGCCCCCTCCAAGTTACCTCTACTCTTTTTTTTCTTCTGTCCTTTACCAATTAGGAAGGAAGAATACAGTGTAAAATACAAGGAAATAAAGGGAACCTAACTTTTAAACTGTTGTATTTTGCCTTTTATTCTCTATATGCTGGAGCTGGCAAGAAAGATAAAACACAGGGCTGTAAAGCCAGATAGAGAAGAGGAGGAGGCTCTGTAAGGCTCCTGAGAAGGCAGGGAGGCTGGGGTCAAAGAATAGAATCACAGGGATCAACCTCCAAGACTTCTTTCAAGCATTCCCATAACACAGTCTGTTTTTATCCCTTATTTAACAACGGTTTTGTTATCACACATACAAACACAAGCCTCTTGTTAATGTTTAAGAAATTTATTGTCATAGATTAGAAGAAAGGATATGTGATACGTAGGGTTGTTGTTGGAGGGGTGATAGGGGAGGAGGGGAGGGAGAAGAGAACTGGAATTGTCATGTAATTCAATCGTGTTTGTAACTCAAATAAAAAAAAGAAATTTATTGACAAGGATAAAGTCTCTTGGTGGTTTATAAAGCAAAGTTAGAAACATACTATTAGGAGTGACATAATTATTTAATAAATTATTTAGTAAGACTTCTTCCCCATTATTTCCTCTGCTTGCAAGTCTGTTTGTCACATTAGATAGAATTTTCCTTCATAATGTAGAATGAAGAAGATCACACGAAAACATTCATGCACCTTAAAATTTTAATGAGAGTTGTTTAGATTGCATTATATTCTTGAATTAACTCCAGTTTGATAGGTAAATTCACAATAGATATGAAGCAAAATAATCAACTTGTAGTTTTCTAAGTGTTGTGTGTTATTATTTCACTAGGACTTACACAAGTCTATAACAGCCATTCCTACCCCAGCTCTCAGTTGAGACTCAAGCCTTTTATAAAGGCCTCCTCCATATCAAACCAGTTTCTAGAATGTTTCTTCCAATTAAATAATTCCTTCTAGGGAAATATTTAGCAACCCTAGTGACATTTATGTAGTCTGGTCTAGTGCACCTGAAAATATACTTCATTATTTTATCTTTATATATTATATGCTTACCAAAAATGCAAAAGAATACAAAAAGAGTCATGTTTTCAAGATAATTAGACATGGATAAACAATTTTCCAATGTTTATTAAACAGTTAACAATTTCACTCAAATAAAAGTAGGTTTTCTTAACTCTTACTGTCATTGTTGTCTAAATACTTTTACATAAAATGTTTTCTCATCCTGTAAACTAATTTAATAAGATTTCAAAAATAACGTTTTTTCTATTTTATTTTTAATTACTCATATTTACATATCCATCCCCCCATTCCCTCACCCTCCCATTCTCCCATGTTACCCATGCAACCTACCCCAAGCCCCCTGACTCCTACCCAGGGATAGTGAGGCCCTCTACCAAGGACCTTCAAAGCCTGTCATATTGTGTGGGGGAGGCTCTAGACCCTCATTGTTGTATCCGGGCTGCAATAATATCCCTCCATAAGAAATGGGCTCCTAAAGTCAATTTGTGCTCTAAAGATAAAGACTGGCTCTGCTGTGAAGGACCCATAGACTGTCTTGGACTCCTGATTTTAACAGATATCTATAAAAATATTCCATCAAAACACAAAAGAATATACCTTCTTCTCAGTGCCACATTGGACCTTCTCTAAAATTGACCACATACTCGGCAATGTAGCAAACCTACACAGACACAAAAAAATTAGAATAAACACCTGTATCTTATCAGACCACCATGCTTTAAAATTAGAATTCAACTACCATGCTTTAAAATTAGAATTCAAAAACAACACAAATTGCAGAAGCCCTACAAACTCATGGAAATTAAATGATGTGTAATTGAACCATTCCTGGGTCAAGAAGAAATTAAAGACTTCCCAGAATTTAATGAGAATGAAGACACAACATACCCAAACCTATGGGACACTTTGAAAGCATTGCTAAGAGGAAAGTTCATAGTACTAAAAGCCCACATGAAGAAACTGGAGAATAATCACACTAGAGAATTAGTGTGAACTAATTCTCACACTGAAAGCTCTAGAACAAAAGGAAGCAAACATTCCCTGGAGGAGTAGATGCCAGGAAATAATAAAACTGAGGGCTGAAATCAATAAAGTAGAAACTAGGAAGACACTACTCAATGAAACATAGAGTTGCTTCTTAGAGAAAGTAAACAAGATAGACAAACCTTTATCCAAACTAACCAAAAGGCAGAGAGAGAGCATGCTAATTAACAAAATCAGAAATGAAAAGGGGGACATAAGGACAGACACTGAAGAAATCCAGAGAATAATCAGGTCATTCTTTGAAAACATGTACTCCATAAAATTCGAAAATCTAAAGGAAATGGACAATTTTCTGGATAGATATCACTTACCAAAATTAAATCAAGAACAGATAAGCAATTTAAACAGACCTATAACCCCTAATGAAATAGAATCAATCATCAAAATTCTACAAACCAAAAAAAAAAAAAAAAAAAAAAAAAAAAAAAAAAAAGCCCAGGGCCAGATGGATTCACTGAAGAATTCTACCAGAAATTCAAAGGAGAGCTAATACCAGTACTCCTCAAATTGCTCCACACAATAGCAGCAGAAGGGACATTGCCAAGCTCTTTTTATGAGACTACAATTACATTGGTATGCAAGCTAGGCAAAGACACAACCAAAAAAAATAGATACAGACCAATATCCCTCATGAACATTAATGCAAAAATAAATCAACAAAATACTAGCAAATCAAATCCAAAAGCACATCAATGAAATCACCCACCATTGATCAAGTTGGCTTTATCCCAGGAATGCAGGGATGGTTCAACATATGAAAATCCATGAATGTAATCCACCATATAAACAAACTGAAAAAGAAAAACCACATGATCATCTCGCTAGGTGCTGAAAAAGCCTTTGACAAAATCCAACATCCCTTCATGATAAAGGTCTTATAGTGATCAGGAATAACAGGAACATACCTAAACATGATAAAAGCAATATACAACAAACTACCAGCCAACATCAAACTAAATGGAGAGAAACTCAAGGCTATTCCTCTAAAATCAGGAACAAGAAAAGGCTGTCCACTCTCTCCATATATGCTCAATATTATCTTAAAGTCCTAGCTAGAGCAATAAGACAACAAAAGGAGATCAACGGGATAAAAATTGGAAAGGAAGAAGTCAAACTTTTACTATATGCAGATGATATGATAGCTTACATAATTGACCCAAAAAACTCTACGAGGGAACTCTTACAGCTGATAAACACCTTCAGCAATGTGGTAGGATACAAGATTAACTCAAAACAACAACAAAAATCCAGTAGCCCTACTATATACAAAAGATAAATGTGCTGTGAAAGAAATCAGAGAAACATCACCCTTTACAATAGCAACTAACAACATAAAACATCTGGGATATCAGCATGGGACTGATCCAGATCCAAGGAACATGGGTTTCAGTGAGGAAACCTCACAAATCTATGGGACCTCCTGTAGTAGTTCAGTACTCATCCCTAGCATAGGTGTGGAGTTTGGGAGCCCATTCCACATAGAGGAATACTCCCTGAGCCAAGATACATGAGGGTGGGCCTAGGCACTATCCCAAAGGATATGATAGACTCTGATAACACCCTATAGAAGGCCTCACCATCCACTGGGATATATGATAGCTAGGGTTTTAGTTGGGGGGTGATAGGGGAGGAGGGGAGGTAGAAGGGAACTGGGATTGTCAGGTAAAACAATCTTGTTTCTAATTCAAATAAAAATTCTGCAAAAAAAAGACAATGAAAAAAAAATATCTTGTGGTAACACTTACCAAAAACCAGAAAGAGCTATATAGTAAGAACTTTGGGTCTTTAAAGCAAGAAATTAAAGAATATACCAGAAAATGGAAAGATCTCCCATACTCTTGGATAGGTAGGATCAACATAGTAATGGCAATCTTGCCAAAAGCAATCTACAGATTCAATGCAATCCCCATCAAAATACTGACACAATTCTTCACAGACCTTGAAAGAACAGTACTCACCTTCATATGGAAAAACAAAAAACACAGGATAGCCAAAACAACCTGTATAATAAAGAAGCTTCTGGAGGCCTCACCATCCCTGACTTCAAGCTCTATTATAGAGCCATAGTCCTGAAAACACCTTGGTTTTGGCACAAAAATAGACAGGTTGACCAATGGAATCTAATTGAAAACCCTGATATTAACTTACACACCTATGAACACCTGTTTTTTTTTTGTTTTTTTTTTTTTTACAAAGAAGCTAAATTTATACAATAGAAAAAAGAAAGCATCTTCAACAAATGGTGCTGGCATAACGATTCAGACATGTAGAAGGTTGCAGATTGATCCATATCTATCGCCATGCAATAAAGTCCAAATGAATCAAAGACCTTAACATAAATTCAGACACACTGAACCTTCTAGAAGAGAAGGTAGGTGGCTTCTTTGAAAAAAATTGGTACAGAAGACTGCTTAATGAACTTAACACCAGTAGCTCAAACATTGAGATTGACAATTAATAAATGGGTCCTCCTGAAACTGAGACGCTTCTGTAAAGCAAAGGACACAGTCAGCAAGTCAAAAATAAAGTTATAGTAACTATTATAGCAACTCAAACTTTATCTTAGTATAAACCTTTAGGTATAAGCTTCATATACTATTTTAGTATATTTGTTTAGACATTAATTGCATATCTGCAATGAACCTCCATTCCAACAGCCCTAAAAACATCAATAAGAACATGAATCTAATATGCTTGATGATTTTTTTGTTTCTTAATAATATAACAAAGAAAAGAATATATGTTTATCTAAGAAGAAATTTACATTTAAAGATACAATTCTTATTTTCTGCATTTAAATTATTTAAAAAAAAGAAAGAAAACAAGCTTAAACCAAGGCAGGGTTTCTGTTATTATGTACTGGACACTTGTCTTGAATTTTCCTGTGAAGATGATGAAGACACAATAAGCAGATAAATTCTTTGCTTTGTTTCAGGACAGAGAAATTTTTATTCTTTAATTTTTTGAAAAAGAAATATAGTTACATTATTTCTTTCTCCTATTTCTTTCCTTCTAACATATATTACTGCTTTCAATCCATAGCCCCTTCTTAAAACCTAATTGTTACTTCGAGGTACATTCTTGCCTGAAGACTAGTTCACCAACTCTCATCATTACTTAGTTGCTTGTAGTTCTTTCTGTAGGTTTGACTCCAAAGAAATATTTTTGAAAGACAAGGTTTAGAAAGTCAAATTCATCATTGGTTCAGTCATAGGTTCATATTTAACAATGATCACAAAAGGAAAATTTAAATACTGTTTGTCAAAAGGACACTTTTATACTAGTGAAGAAGTTAGCCAGGTTGTACAGAGTTAGACTGAGGAGGAAAGAGACCAGAATTTCATAGCAGCCTCATGAATAAGAATCTGATTTGCAGCACCTCACAAAAATGTGATGGAAGACAATGAAGCTCTTTCTTTAAATCCTTTCACAAACTTCAAAGCATTTTAAAGAACTTATTTTGTTTAATGAAATAGGATTGAGAAGTTACATACATGCATATATTTGCAAACAGCAAATCCTTTGGACTTGGTTCTGAATTAAGCCACCATCAGACAGAAATCAGAACATAGTGTTTTCAAGAAGGAAAAGAATCATTTAATCAGGCTTTAAGGAACCTGCATTCACAGGACTTATAAAACTTAGAGAAGAGAATGTCAGGAAGGTTTTCCATGAATGCAAATAAGTAATGAGGACAGACATCATGCCTCTTAGTGGAATAATGGTGTAATTTTTCTATTTAACATGCATTGTTCTCACAACCTGAAAGAGTAGTTTTGGCCTTTGTCCACAGAACTGCCTTCCTGCACTTAGAAGAGGGACAGTCTTCAGTCCCTCCCTTATTCCTTAAACTTTTCATAAGTTTTCAGCATAAAAAGGAAAATAGGAAAGTTGATTTTATTTTTTCCCTGAATTTTATCAAACATATTAATGCTGTGATTTTTCCTTAGGAACCCAACAAGTATTAGAATGCAGAGGGCTAGTTATTTGAAGAAATATTTTATACAGTAGTATTTCAACAATTTGAAGTCAAGGTATAATTATATGTTTGTGTACATAATTAAAGCATTGTGCATTTAAAAACGCACACATTCCTTTGCCTAAAGTCATGCTGAGAAATTTAAAAAAGACTCCAGTGCACTTAAAGATTGAATTAAGTAAAAATCATACTATAACATTGCCTTAATGTGAGAATGTAGTTTACCTTCCTGGGGATGAGACATTATGTCACCTCCATGAACCATGTAAATAGTTTCAACTCTCACTAGCAACTAAAAGGTCCAGCCAATCGAAAATAATATATATATATATATATATATATATATATATATATATATTATTCTGATATATATATATCAGAAAAAAAACTCTGGGTTTCTCAGTCTAGATTGCATAGATAACTGAGTAGATACTGATATTTCATGAGAAAATTATCAGTTTTGCTTTAGCATCCTTTGGTAAGTAATTAATGTATGTAAGTAGGTTAATTACTTACTAAGGTGTTTAAGTATCTTGGTAAGTAATTAAATACAAGAAAGTGTTAACAAACATGTAATGATATTTTAAATCAGTGGCCTTTCTACTTTAATGTATCTATCAATCACTGAAGATAATATTCTAAGATTGACAAGATTTGGCTAAAGGTTCTCTCTTTCTGCATCAATGATGATGAATTAGGTTAGAGGACCAGGCATGTACTCTGGAGGTTCTGCATGATATCAATAAATGATAATCACCTAGACAAACAGGCCTTACATGTTATGAGAAAGTAATTAGAATTTTTCTATGATTACCTTCTTTTCAATTTAATAAAATTTCTAGATTCTAGTTTTCACCTAGCTACAAGTTGGCTTAGTCATCCGGAAATAATTTGGACAAACTAAGGTCATTTGAACTTATCATTTAGCCATTGAAGTAAGATTGAAACATAATATAAATACAATTATAATAGTAATTACAAAGGAAATAGTAAAGAAATAACTGTGATAAGCAATCTTCCTATATGCTACATTCTAATATTTTTGAGAGAAAAGTCTTAATTTTAATGCATTGGCTGATAGTTGCTAATTAGTAAGTTTAGAGTAGATGAAATGCAATTTCAGTTTCTAGTCATGATTCTTCATGATCAGACTGTGAGAGTTCTTTGCTGCTTTATTTTCCATAACAAACCACCTTTTAAAAATTAGTATTTTATGGATGTCCTACAATGGATTTCTATCACATTCATCCCATCTGCCATGTCCTACAAGATCCAACTCCTCTTTCTTACTTACTTAACTTTGTGTCCTTTTCTTTTATTAAAAAAAACACACCCTATCAAGTATTAGATTTTAATCCCAAAACAAGTTGCCTCATTTAGAATACTTATATATACTTTATGAATTTACAATTAAGTTAACAGAATATATTAACACCTGAATTATCATCAAAGCATAAACAAAACTTTCATTGATCCACTGCTGCAGAAATATTGATCATTGGTTCCCCAGAAAAAATAGGATATAGGTAAAGACAAAGTTATTTAAACACAACTATTTCTTTTAATGCAAATAATTGCATCATACACTTTGTTAATATTATAAAAACACAAAAAGGACACACATAAACATATGGCTATGAATGTTACTCTTCAGATTTCATATTAAAATTATGAATTTTTATCTTAAGTCATGAAAACAAATTCAAGACACAGTGGACATACCATAAGTTTGGGATGATTTTTAAATATTTCATAGGAATTTCTATATCTTTGGCAAAAGATTTACTATATAGTGAGTGGATTCCATCATTATATTGAACATGTTTTGAAGAATGTTCTTTGGTTAAATTATTCTAAATATTCAGAATTTATTTTGAAATTTTTCTGTCAATGGTCAAAATAGTAATTATTAACTGTGTTTGTAGATATGATTATAAAAATTAACAAAACAAGCCATGCCTTTCCTTTGTGGATTCTGTCCTTCAAAAATTCTGATAAAACTGAAACTCATCAAGAGAAAAAAACAGTCTTTGGAGTTCACTTTCTTTATGGCAAAAGTAGCCATGGGGCAAGAAAGTGCCTTTGCCTTCACTGCAGACCATGTCCTCTCCAAACTGGACAAGGATGAAAAAAAAGAAAGAGTGACTATAAACCTTGCCAAGACAAGGTGGGAGAGTCCTTCAAAAATCCTGATTCAAAGAAAAGTCTGTCAGATATGCTAGGACTATAGGCTGAAGATGGATGCCCCAATGTTGCAGACGACCCTTGGGTGACTTTCTAGGCAGCCAGCTATTTTTGTTATTTCTCACAAATTTTGGAATTTGCTTGCTTTCACTTCTTGTTTATCTAGTTAATTTTACTTCATTATCAGGTCTCTGAGAGACTTGAAGATCAGATAATTATAGTTTTCATTGTTTACCAGACTCAGAAAAAAATTTCACTAAAAAAGTATAAAGTATAAAAGATTGAAAGACATTAAAAGATAATTCCATAATGCAAACTATAATAGAAAGTAATCAGGTAATTACCAAGACAGAAGAGATAATGGGGTATTTTCTTTGAATTCATCAAAGGCAAATATATTTAGTGCCTTTATATGTTGTATTTATTTTACTAATAGAATTTCTTATGTTAGTTGTAGCCTTCTTCTATTTGACAAGAGAGGAATTATTAAGGTATATTGTTTATGATCCAATAAAGCACAAAGCTGACACTTGTAAGGTTCTGTCCACTAACAAGGAACATCAAGGCGATAAGTACCTTCTAGTATGCACCAAAGCCAAGTAAGAGAAACAGTGAAATAATAGTTCTATTTAATAACTATCCCAGGGCTAACAAACTAAATACACTTATATAAAACAAGGTAAAAGTAGTATTGCTGATATAACACCTGACTACACAATACTTGGTAGTAAATGCAGGAAGATTGGCATTCAAGGCCATTCCCAACTATTTGAGACTTTGTATCAAAAAGCAAAACAAAGAAACAATTGAAAACAAATATATAAAATGTACTTTCTGTAATAGTTTCATCTCTCCCAGAAAATAGAGCAACATTTTCAACATGTTGCTCTAATTTCTTCTGGATTTCTGTTTTGAAAATATAATTCAAGTCCACATTTCTACCACTGACATTTACTAATGTATACAAACATTATTGCAAACATTTTACTCACATCTACTGTTTCACTCACATATAAAAGAACAAAAGATGTAGACAAAATCTTTAGTGTTTTCATGTGATAAACATGAAACCATTATCTAGTTCATGAAGTGATTTAACCCTGGGCTGCTGTGGTGAGCCAGTCTTTTGAGGTCCCTGCCTTCCCACTTTATCAGTAGAAAAGAGAATCTGTAGTCAATAAACATACAAAAAGGCTGTGACAGAGTAAAATAGATTACAAGAGGACTCAAAGAGAGAGCTTTGGCATCAGCATTTCTCAAGATGAGACCAGAAGTGAGCAAGGACACAGAGCAGCAGGTATGGGTTTAGAGACACAGGAAGAGGAACAATGACCAAATGCAGTATGAATGGAAGGGAAGAAATAATTTAAATACTTCAATCAAGTGTCAGATGTGGTAACTTTCATAAATTGAAAAAAAGAGAAGTAAATTATAGAAACATTTATAATAATTACGTGCACAGCTCAGGAAAGGAAACTGTGGGTCTTCTGAATTACATCAAATAGTAGCTCTCTGACATTTCTTTCTACTTTCTAGGAAAAGAGAACTTGTCTTTGGTTTTTTTCTCAGAACTAACTTGACTCAGTGATTCTGTAATTGTTAGGGTAGTAAATTCATATATCAGGAATTTTTAAGAATCTTTCACAAATTATCTACACACTGCATTTATTCACAACTCACAAAAATTTTCCTTACATATAAAATGAACCATAGAATTAAAATGACTTGATTTTTGATAAGAAGCTAAATTTTTTTCCATGGAATAAACAAAGCATCTTCAACAAACGGTGCTTGTATAACTGGATGCTGGAATGTAGAAGACTGCAGATAGATCTATGTCTATCACCATGCACAACACTTAAGTCCAAATGGATCAAAGACCTCAACATAAATCCAGCCACACTGAACCTATTAGAAGACAAAATGGGAACTACCCTTGAATTAATCGGTACAGGAGACTGTTTCCTGAACAATGCACCAGTAGCACAGACACTGAGATCAACAATTGATAAATGGGACCTCCTGAAACTGAGAAGCTTCTGTAAGGCTAAGGATATTGTCAGAAGACAAAAAGGCAGCCCACAGACTGGGAAAAGATATTCACCAACCCCACATCTGACAAGGGCTGATCTCCAAAATATACAAAGAACTCAAGAAGCTAGTTTCCAAAACACCAAATAATCCAATTAAAAGCTGGTGTACAGAACTAAATGGACAATTCTCAATAGAAGAATCTAAAATAGCTGAAAGACACATAAGAAAGTGTTCAACATCCTTAGCCATCAGGGAAATGTAAATCAAAACAACACTGAGATACCATCTTACTCCTGTTAGAATAGCTAAAATCAAAAACACCAATGACAGTTTATGCTAGAGAGGATGTGGATAAAGGGGAACACTCCTCCATTGCTGGTGGAAGAGCAAACTTGTACAGCTACTTTGGAAATCAGTATGGTAACTCTTTGGGGAAATTGGAATCAATCTACCACAAGATCCATCAATTCCACTCCTAGACACATACCCAAAAGATGCACATTCATACAACAAGGGCATCTGCTTAACGATGCTCATAGCAGCACTATTTGCAAAGGCCAGAACATTGAAGCAACCTAGATGCCCCTCAACTGAAGAATGAATAGAGAAAATGGGGTACATTTACACAATGGAATAATATTCAGCAGAAAAAAAAAAAAAAGCATCGGAATCTTGAAATTTGCAGGCAAATGGATGGAACTAGAAGAAATCATTCTGAGTGAGGTAACCCAATCACAAAAACACAAACATGGTATGTACTCACTCATATTCGGATTTTAGACGGAGTAAAAGATTACCAGCCTACAATGCACACAGCCAGAAAAGCTAGTAAACAAGGAGGACCCTAAGAGAGGCAAACATGATCCCCTGGATATGGGGCAAGGGATAAGAGCTTCTGAGTAATTTGGGAGCATGAGAGGAAGGGGGAGGGAGTTAAGAGAATGAGAAGGGGAGAAGAGGTGGGCTGAGGAGGACATGAGAGAGCAGAACGTTGAGTCAGTAGAAGAATAGAAGAAAACGAGAATGGAGATATCATAATAGAGGGAGATATTTCAGGTTTACAGAGAAATCAGGCACTAGGGAAATGTCTGGAGATCTACAAAAATGACACCAGCTAACAATCTAAGCAACAGAGGAGAGGCTACCTTAAATGCCCTCCCCTGATATGAGATTGATGACTGACTTATATGACCTCCGATACCCCTCATCTAGCAGCCACAAATAACATAAAATATATTAGGGAAACTAATCAAACAAGTGAAAGACCTATACAACAAGAACTTTACATCTTTGAAGTAAGGGCTTGAGGATGATATCAGAAGTGGCAAGCACTCCCATGGTCTTGGATAGGTATGATCAATTTAGGAAAAATGGCAATCTTACTAAAAATAATCTACAATTCAATGCAATCCCCATCAAAATCCCAACACAATTCTTCATAGACATTGAAAGAACTATATCCAATTTCATATGGATAAACAAAAAAAAATACAAAATAGCCAAAATAATTCTGTACAAGAAAGGAACTTCTGGAGATATCACCATCCCTGACTTTAAGCTCTACTATAGAGCTATAGTAACAACAAAATTCTTGGTATTGGCCTAAAAACAGACACATAAAACAATGGAATGGAATGGAAGAACCTGATACTAATCCACACACATATAAACACCTGATTTTAAAAAAAGCCAAAATTTTACAATGAAAGAAGAAATAACCATCAACAAATGGTGTTGGCATAACTGCATATCGACATATGGAAGAATAAAAATAGTTCCATATCTATCTCCAGCCACAAAACTCAAGTACAAGTGGATCAAAGGCTTCAACATAAATACAGTTACACTGAATCTGATATTAGAGAAAGTGGGAGGTATCCTTGATTACGTTGGCACAGAAGACTAGTTCCTGAATATAACATCAGTAGCACAGAAATTGAGAGGAACAATCAATAAATGGGACCTCCTGAAACTGAGAAGTTGTGTAAGGCAAAAGGTAATAGCCATAAGATAAAATGTCAGCCTACAGAATGAGAAAAGTTCTTATCAACCTCACTTATGATAAAGAGCTCTTCTCAAAAACAACAAAAAAAATCTATAAAGAATTCAAGAAACTAGACACCAAAATACCAAAGAATCCAATTTAAATATGGGGTAAAAATCTACAAAAAGAATTTTCAACAGAAGAAAATGAAATGGCTGATTTAAGAAATTGCTCTACATTTGTTGCCATCAGGGAAATGAAAATCAAAATGACTCTAAGATACCATCATATACCTATCAGAATGGCTAATATAAAAAACATTGATGACAGCTTATGCTGCAGAGGATGTGACCAAAGGGGAACACTGGTGGGAGGGCAAACTTCTACTTTATAAAATCAGTATGGCAATTTCTAAGAAAACTGGAAATCAATCTACCTCAAGATCCAGCAATACCACTCTTGGACATATAACCAAAGGATGCACAATCATACCATAAGTACATTTTGCAAAGCTATATTCATAGAAGCTTTGATTGTAATAGCTAGAACTGATAGTATGTCCTTCTGTATATATGTTTCTATTACTGTTTGATGAAAAACACTGATTGGCCAGTAGCCCGGCAGAAAGTATAGGCAGACCAATTAGACAGGAGAATTTTGGGGGTAGAAGGCAGAGGAGTGGCCAGAGAGAAGCCATGGAGCTGCTAAAGGAGTAACATGCCAAGATTATGGGTAAGGCACATACGCTGGGAATACATAGTTTAATAGAAATGGGTTAATAGTTAAGAGAGGGCTAGACAGTAAGAAGCCTAAGCCATTGCCCAAACATATAAAAATAATATAAATTTCTGTGTGTGTATTTGGGGCAAAGCTCTTGTGGGATCAGGCAAACAGAAACTCCAGCTACACAAAACCTGAAAACAACTTGGATGTCTATCAACTGAAGAACAGATATATAAAATGTAGTACATATACACAATGAAATATTATTCAGAAGTTAAAAAATGACATCTAGAAATTTGCAGACAAATGTGTGGAACTAGAGAAAAAGCATCCTGAGTGAGATAACCAAGACCCAGAAAGACAAAAATGGTATGTATTCACTCATAAGTGGATATTAGATATAAAGCAAAGGATAACCAGGCTGCAAATCCACAACCCCAGAGAAGCTATGTAGGAAGGGGACCCTAAGAGGTGGGTCTTGGGGACCCACATAGAGGTCCCCAAGAAAAGAAAATAGATAATATCTACTGGTTAAACTGGGGGGAGGTAGAAGGAAAGGGTTGGAGGATGGAAACAAGAGGGATAAAAAACACCATTTGGGGGGAGGGTCAGCAATGAAAGCAATAATATTTCCCTTGGTAGAGGGAGATATTATGGTGTTAGGGAGAAACCTAGTACTAGAGACATTCTCAGGAATCCACAAGGGTGACTCTAGCCATAGTGGAAAGGGTGTCTGAATGGGTCTTCCCTTTAATCCAATTAGTGACTACCCTAATTGTTATCATATAGCCTGCATCTAATATGTGATGGAAGCAGATGCAGTGACCCACAGCCAAGCACTGGGCTGAGCTCCTGGAGTTCAGTTGAAGAGAGGAAGGAGGGATCATATGAACAATGGGGATGACAGCTGGGGAACCTGCATGGGAGCAAATTAAACTTTCTGAATGTGAGTGCGTGTTAAGTGGCTTGCTCTGTTGGTGGGGGGCACTGGCAGTGGGCCCATAACTTATCCCAGGTGCATGAACTGGGTTTTTGAAGCCTGTTACCTATGCTAAGCAAGAGAGGTTGGTCCTACTTTAACTTGGTATGCCAGATTTTGTTCTCTCCCCAATCAAGGCTTTACCCTCTCTGAGGAGTGAATGGGGGATAGAAGGGAGGTGGGGCCTGGACAAGGGTAGGGAGGAGTATCCAACCTTTGGGGAACATATATCAGGGATTGTATAGACTTCCTAATGTCCAGAAGACTGTCTGAATGGCAAGGAAGTCTGGAACCTCAAGAGTGAACCTGCATGTAAAATGAGATATTCTCCAGACTGGAAAATGGAGAGTTTTCAGATCTGTGATCAAGGGATCTTCTTTTATATTTTTACAGCTTTAGTTATTATACAGTCATTTTATTTTGATGCCTAATTTCAAACACTCCTCAACAATATGGAATAGTATGATAAGGTAAATGTTCCAGAGTTCTGTGGCTCTTTGTATAAGGTAGAGATGCTAGAGCAGAAAGACTTTTCATTTAAGCAACACTAGTATTCCCAAATGTTAGCATAAAGAGTCATATATTATCTTCACCATTACACTTTGAGTTATGGTTTTTGTACCCACTTGACTGATGAAACAACAGAATGTCACATCATTATCCAAAGGCCCACAAATAGTAAATGCTCTCCACGAAGCAGGCTCTCCCATTCTACACTAGCAAAATCACTAGAAAAACACCTGCTCTCTTGTTGCTCAAGAAGCAGGCATTTTCAATGTATTCTTCATTGACAGATTTCATAAATAGGATCCATCTTGGGCTCTTTTTTTATTTGTAGCATAGTAAAAACCATTGTGATCAAATCAACTCAATAGCAAATATATCTCACAGTGGTGGTATATCTTAGTGTTTTGTATGAACTTTTGCTTCTCAAGATATAATCCCTAGGGAATAAGATAAGATTTCCTAGACTGACACTCTCAGAACCCTCTTTCTCAACCACAGCCATTGCATAGTTCACTATTTTAGTAAAGCTCCTATGAGAAAAGTACTGAACATTTAATGGCAACAATTACCTGCCTTCTGTGACAAAGAGCAGATGATTGTGTGCCATGCCAAAACCATGCCAAAACCTGAAGCTAAATGATAAGAGGCTTGGCAAGAGTCAGAAGCATAAGGTTTGAACTGTGCAATCTAGTCACTACCTCAGCCATCAGATTAAATACTTAGATTTTGCAAGGCCCAGTTATTTACCTGGGAGGATGACACAAGCTTAACCATCTAGTTATTCAGAGGAAATTTCCATTCCTTCAATTGCAAAGCATGTACCTCATAGTGTCTGTAGAAAATGAAATAAAAGACTAAAGTATTATGATTTTAGACTCTCTGAAGTCTTGGAGACTACTGAGAGCATGATCAATATGGTTGATAACAATATGCTATATTTTAAAAGTTGTGAGATAGTATACTTTAAGTGTTCTCAAAATAAAAATGATGAATATGTGTGATATAACATGTCAATTTGTTTAATTTAGCCATGCCATTGTGAACATACTGTATTCTGTGTCATAATTGTGCATGACTTTATTTATGAGCTAAATAAATGAATGGAAAAAAAGAAAGAAAATGAAACAAAAGACTAAAGTAATGATTTTAGAAAAATTATATATAAAAGCATACATAAATAGATGATATAATTATTCCCTACATTCTATGTAAGGAGCCTCATATACTTTAAGTATATGTTAGCCATGTTTTTTATTTTTCTTTTGGATTTAATAGTGTTAGTATAGAGAAAAATATCCTGGTTAAGAGAACAAAATCTCTGGCCTGGGATGAGACACAACATTCCAGTTGGGTCAAGTCATTTAATTTCTCAATGGATCACCAAAAAGTCACAGCAATAAAATAAGAAGAACATCTAGTTTTTTATTTTTATGAGATACCATACTGTTTCTTTCCTGATTTTATACCATTACCTCAGTAGCTTACTAAGCAACAGCAATGTAGCTTTCTAAGTCAGCCTGCTTTTGTTAACATTCTCTATGTTTTCACTTAGAGAAAATAAATGTCACTATATTTTGACTCACTACCTATAGAAATGAACACTTTATATTTGTATGGATTTCAATTTATTGATACAAACTTAAGGTCAATTTTGTTATGTATATTTCTCCTCTTGTTTAGGTATTAGGTTTATACAGCTCATTTAAAATGTAATGTGTAATTAAATACAGATTTTAGATAGTCACATATGATAGTCAAAACTTATAATCGTGGTAGTTAGATTTTCTAGATACATATATAGGTATATTTCAAATGAATAAATATATATATTTCAAATGAATAGATATTTTTCAAAACTTCAAAGACCTACAGATTATGGCATTTAAAACAGCTCAGGGTTTTTCATGGCAAAGAGACACAACTACTCCTGGCAAGACCAATTACATCAGAGAGGAGGATGGGCATCGAAGAAACTTGATATGGAGTTGCTTTCATATAAGTAACGCATGCTAACTGATTGTGCCACTGGAACTCCTGGAGTTGCTTTCAATATGGCAGAAATAGCCATTTGGGCAAGAAACTGCTCTTGTCTGGACTGTTTGGCTGCATGCTATAAAAAGTGGACATGCAGTTTCTACAGAAAAGCGATTGCTAAATTTGCCAAAACAATGTGGGACAGTCCTAAAGAGTTACTGCTTCATGAAAGATTCTGACAGACATTCTGCCGGACACAGAAAAATGACCGACAAACTGCCAATACAGGTGGACAGTTGAAAATTTCCTGCTTCACTGAGAAGTCTGCCAGACATACTAGGACTATGGGCTGAAGGTGGATTCCCCAACATTACAGAGGAAATTTTGGTGACTGTCTAGGCTGCCAGATATCTCTGTCATTTCTAGAGTTTATATATTATCCTTCAGTGGTTTTGATGGAGTTGAAGACAGTTATGGTTATGGTTTTCCTTAACTATGATAAAAGGATAAGTTACATATAAGCCTTATACTCAAAAAGATAGGATAGATAACAGAATATTTCCTTTAAATTTGGCAAATGTTAATGGACTAAATATTGTTAACTATAATTCTTATTTGATAACTGTTTTGTTATATATAATTTTACTATGTTGAAATTAAAACACTTCTCTGTATTTAGACAAAAAAGAGGAGATGATGGGAGATGTCCTTCTGTATATATGTTTCTCTTATTGGTTGATAAATAAAACACTGTTGGCCAATAAGGCAGGAAGACAGACAGGACTAGGAGATGAGGAGAATTTTAGGAAAGGTGGGCAGAGGGATCCCACCAGAAGAGACAACATGTAGTGGCCAAAGGAGAAAAGGGTCTGGGCATTCTCCAAACCAAATCACATGAGAATACTTGTATTTATAGAAATGGGTTAATAGTTAAGATAGATCTAGCCAATAAGGAGCCGTGGCCATCGGCCTATATCTAAATAACTAATATAGCATCTCCTCGCTTCTTTGGAGGTGGTGGGACCTAGCAGGACAAGAAACTGCCACAATAACTGCTCTTTTCTATGTAGCAGGATAGTGACTGCAAAACTCACTTTACACTTGCTGTTCAAATGTCAAGTGGCCCATATATCCAGACAATGTCCCATGTTTCTATAGAACACTTACTTCCCCACTTCCAGGAACAAATTTTTACTCTTCTCAAAACTATTTCTTCATCTTAAACTTTTTGTCACTCTATACAGGCAAATAATACCCCTTGCAGAAGCCATGTTTATTAAACAAAAATTCCAGTACAAGGTATGAATTATCCTGGTATATTTTCAGTAGAAAAATTGAGATATAGGACTACATATTGGTTTTCTGAATTTCTGCAAAACCAGTAGTAACTATGAAATTCTCCATTATTAGGGTACTTTAAAGTTCAGCACCATGGGCCCTGAGTGAAGCCAGATCAATGGGATTCTGTTTCTGAATTTCTTGTTCTCACCATGGTGAGATTGTCTTTTACAACACATTCAGAAGAGAAATACAAAGGAAGACAAATTTCCTCCTAATTTGGTATTTCATTGACTCAAGTGGTGACTTTATATGAAGCTAAAGTAGAATTTACACTTATAATGGGTAGATTCATATAAAAACAATATTTGCATATGAGTTTTTAATTGACGGTAGCTAATATATCACTTTTCTTACTAAGCTGTTAATTCTTTGGGTAAGTGTGTGTGTGTGTGTGTGTGTGTGTGTGTGTGTGTGTGTGTGTAAGTGTATGTATGCATGTATGTGTGCTCTTGTCTTTATTCTCCATGCAAATGACTATCACATTGCATGTGGTATTAAATAAGATTTTGCAGAATGAGTGAATAAGTAACAGTTCACAGAAAAGTTTTATAAAGGTTTTTCATGGTACCATTTCAATATCAGTGCCTGTTTAAAAACTTTACTTTTCTGGTTCAATTTGGTCACAGGATATTCTGAAGATTAATGGATAAAATATTTATGAGTTCTTTTAGAAAGCCAAATGAAAGATCAACATAATATTTCCTCTCTGCATAATAAAGCAAAAGAATTCCTAACATCCCGTAGGCAAATTCACCGTAAAACTCCTCATTTCATTTTGTCAGAAATATTCTTTTGATTTATTAATGTGGATTTAAAGAGTATTGGACTAAGAATGTTTGGAAATTAAAGCATCAATGTAGGCCCTTTTCTATTTCTTAAACCTTTGTATCACAAAAATGCGCAGACTAAACTCTTTAAAATGTAGGCTTCTGATCTAAATATCCTTTACAGAAAGCATTATAATGAAAAGAGCAAAACAATTTGGTGCTAAGTCCATCTGTCATCCATTTTTATTTACTCATTTATTACTGGAGCATTACAGCATGCAACTATGTATGCCTGAATATTTTTTTTTGAAGTAGAATCTGTGCATTTGTATTTATAGTCATTTGCAATATAGTACAAAATCAGTATCAATATTCTGAAAAAACTGAATTTCATGTTAACGGAAGAGCCCAGTGATGAGCATGAATGGCATTTGGATTATCATACATGGACAAAATTTATGGAGAAGTCACTGTGTGCCAGACTCCAACTTTGAGCTGTCTATATAGGACATACTTGGTCTTGAGATTTACATTATGATCAAGGCATCAAATTTCCATTGACTAGATGAAGTGACTAAGGCTTTGCAATATTAAGAAGTTAATGGAAGTTTGGAGAAAATGTAATGCCAGACCTTGATTTATATGGCCATATTCTGATTACAGAGTTCTTGCTCTAAGAGAAAAGTAGAATATATTCAACAGTCACCCAACATGTTTAGAAAGGCTTAACAAAACTCTATGCTTTAGCCTTGTGTTCAATAAGACGTGATCTAAGAGTGAGAAACAGGAATGTTACATACCTTTTCACAAACTTACAAATACACATAATTATCTGTTACAAAGTTATATTATCCTAATAGTAACTTTAAATTATTGTAGTTGGACTCAGTTTTGATGGTAGTAGATCCAAGTTTGATGCACATTATGTTTGAAATATTGATAAGAATTGTCTGTCAATTAATAATCCAACAGAACACACACACACAGACAGCAGTGTTATTGCATGTAGGAATAAAATAAAGAACAAACTGATGAACTATAGTGCATTGTATCAGAATTTGTGTTGAAATTAAATGCTGGATAAAAGGAAGCAATAACAAGATGATTTAAATATCCAAGTGATTTTCCAATATTTCACATGTTAAATAATTATTTTTACTGTAGTACGATCACAAAATGTTTAACTTCTATTTAATGAGAGTCTCAAGAAAGTCAAATATCTAAAGTAACAACACAATGAGATTTAGAAATAGGATTCCCATACTTATTTATCCTCTCTTTGTGATTTTAATCTATATGGGAAGGAAAGTGAACAACTTTTTAAATGAACTATAAGTGTCAAAGAATAACTTTCATAACAATTTTAGTAACTTCCCCTCATCTGCCAATTGTTGCCCATATATTTAATTACTCACAATTTGCTACTCTAACTCCACAGTCTGTAAAATAAAATCCTTCTTTGTCCTGTTATTTTCTACAAATTACTGTTCTTGAATATATCCACAAATTCACTAATCTTTTGATAAATCCATTTATCACTCAATTCTCTAGAATGTATATGTACTGTGCTAATGAATAAACTATTTGTTAGTTTTGTTTTTTTTTTAATTCAGTAAATTGATAAGATCCCAGTAAAGAATCCCAAAAATGGGTAGGAAAAGCCTTCCTTTTCACTTTGTACTTTTAAATCATCAAATAACAACTCAAGTTTTTGGATGTATTTATGCTTGGCAGTCTGGTTTACATAATCTTATATCAATAATTTGAAGATAAATTTTGCTCTCCATGTCAAAGTAAAACATTGCCTTGATTAAGCCTTTCTTTTTAAAAATGGAAAGGTTTTAAAAATTTGTAATTTCTCTTTAAAAATGTAACATGACCTTTGCCATAGTCTATCATTTCAACTATTATTTTTAAATTTTTTAAAATTCATTTATTTGTATTTTTTGTACACTGGTGTTTTGTGCACATACATGTCTGTATGAGGGTGTCGGATCTCCTGCAACCAGAGTTATAGACGTTTATGAGCTGCCATGTGAGTGCTGGAAATTGAACCCAGGACCTCTGGAAGAGCAGCCAGTTTTCTTAACTACTGAGACATCTCTTCATCCTGCAACTTATCTTTTAGGTAGGAAATCATTACTTAAAACAGAAACTCTATCTCTTGTAAACTTTACATAGATCCTTATTATCTAATCTTCCAGTAAATAAAGGCCATTAGATGGAATTATTAATGTTAATGAAACAATGTAGGCTGTTAGGTCATCTTCACTTTTCATACTCAGATTTAGTTCGTATCTTGGTCCATCTGAGAAATCCATAGGTTGTAAAATAAGGATATATTGCTACTCTGTTCTCCATGGTATATATTTCATATATTTACCATTCACTAAATCAATCAGATGTAAGAATAATGAAATAATGCTATGCTTTTCACTTCATTACACATATAAAATATACAAATTTTCTGTCATGTCTGACTTTATTGTTGACTTCAAAGTCCTTTTTTGACATAGTAACAAGAATAAAACAAACAGTTATGAAATTTGGTTAATAAATCTCTAAAATATATGTTTCTCAAAAAAGACAAAGAAATTACAGAAAATAACTGGAAGGAAACTTACTGCAGCAAAGTTTATGGGCATAATTTGAAATGAGAACTTCCAGTAGGCCTCAGTGCACAGCCAGACCAAAATGTAGTCACATATGGTACATGATTGAATGAAACGTTTAAGGAGGTAGATACAATCACAAAAATACTTGATTGTTTTCATCATTTCATTTGTGTTTTGTTTGGGCTTTCCTTCCTGAATACATCATATTATGGTCTGTCTGAATAATTAGAATGAAGACAATTTCCTGCTTTTATCATTAAGAGACATATGTACCATGCAGTAGCCTGACGTGCTGGCTGGTCTTACATCAACTTGACACACAAAACTAGAGTTGACTGAAAAGAGGGTACCATAGTTGAATGAATAGTTTCGTGGGATCTTGATTTAAGTGATTTTCTTGTTTTTCTTTTTCCATTGTGCTTCTTGTTCCTACTTTTCAGATCTGATTTGCTGTTGCCAGGTGGGAATTTTGTCTTATTTTACAGAATAGAAACTGCTCTTGCTAATGAATTAAAATGAAAAGTCAATTCATTCTATAGTTTGTTATGATTTTTGTTAAACTTCATTGCTCCTTGTTTTTAATATTATGGAAAGTAATACATTTCTATAAAATAAATTGTTGGAAGAAAGGAGAATAATATTAAAGAAACACAAAGTAGGAGACTGTCAACAATCAAAGTTAAAATTGTACCAACAGAAATTAGATGTCATCTTCCACTATTTCAAGTCATTAATTTTGCACAATCGTGGTAATACTGTATTCCTAACCTAATTCCAAGTGCCTGGTTGTTCTATCCCTAGTGTTACGTCTAACACAGTGTAAATCTGTTCAAGAAAAGTATAAATAATTCATCATTTTGCTACTTTTAACACTTAATTTCTGGTGTGTGTGTGTGTGTGTGTGTGTGTGTGTGTGTGTGTGTGTGTAATCCCATGTGAGATTAATCAGTTATTTCAAAATGCCCTTATTACAAAATAGTTACTTAGTTTGTTCTATTCTACAGCAAAATCTTGTACATAGTCTAAGCATAATTGAGAATTGAAATCTTAATTCTCATTGCCTTGAAGAAAGACATCTACATCTACTTAAAATGGGAAGACTTCAGCAAGGCAAAGTGGCCGTTCTAGTAAAAAGGAAATGTTTTATTTTGTTTTTGTTGTTGCTTTGGTGCTTCTGTTTGTTCTTTTATGTGTTTGCTTTTTCTCCTTCTTCTGCATCTATTTTTTCTCAATAATTGGTCAGTATTCTGAGAGAGTGGCCCTTAGCTTCTGCAATTAATTTCATGATATGTGTCAGGTAGAGGAAATACAAATGTTTAATTCAAGACAAATAATGATAGAAAAATTTAAATTTCTTGCCTTGTTAATAAAGAAATAGTTGTCAGAATTCACTAGAATTTGAACTAAAATACATTGAACTCTCTCTTGAATATTCACAAATGAAGTTTCTGCTAAATACTGGGGCCTCAAAGTTGACTGTATTTAATTCCTTCATCCATAAAGTAGAACCCTTAATCTATTAGAAAAAAGTATGAAAACAAAAAAGCATTATAGTTAAACTTAAATAGGAAATCATATGTAAAATACATAAAGGAAGGGACATATATACAAGGTATCTAGAGCAATCAACTAATTAAAAATAGAGGAAACTAGATAATTGGAAATTTATTATAGGGTGGGAGAGTGTTTTAAAATTTACACTAAAGGTCAGAAGAAAAAAATAGCATTGACAATCATTGTGTCACTAGATGAACAATGAGTACCTTTTTACTAGTATGCATAGGCAAACTGCGATTATTGGAAATGTATTCTAGGTTGTAGCTGGATGATTCAAAATTTAAGCAAACTGTTCATGATTTTGTTCTCTTGAGCAATGTTATCATAAATTCAACAAATAAAAAATAAAACCATAATAAATCTCTGTACTTCCAACATATAGTAACTACTAAAATTGAGTTTTCAATCAAGGGTAAGTCTTCGTTGATTGCATAATGTATCTGTACAGAGCACTAAGGGAAATGACAGCAGATTCTACAGTGATGGACAGTGATAATTTTTTCAGTAAAAGGAGCTTCCACACTTGTACAAGCATGAATGGACATGATCCTTCAACAGAGAATGAAAATTAGAAACAGAGTATTGCAATAAGTGTTCATGTTTAGGAAGCTGAGAGCATCAGCTGGATTGTAATATGTGGCCATACCTATCACTCATAAGACCAGTATTCATATTGGAAGTAACTACAACTGCAGAAGTTGACTTACTTTCAATACTCATTTGGATAGTTAGTTGTTATCCTAGGATGACAATTAAGATGCTAAGTCATCCAGAAAAAATGTACGAATCCATTCTGTTGTTTCCTTTTATAGTTCTGAAATAAAGAATATAGAACTCTAAACATTATGATCATATGAGGTGGCAAATGACTATGAATCTGATAATGACAGGCCTGGCTCCAAGGACTAAGGACATTGCTGATAATTCTATTTCCATGGGCTTGTTAGAAAAGAACAGAAAATATATAAATTCTGTGGTCTTGTGAGGGACAGTTGCCAATACCATACTATCAGGCTATAATTATTTTTTTCTTCTGACTCATATCTTTATTTCATGGCTCTGTTCATTCTGGAGGAAATTGGCTACTGCTTCTCTTTCCTACATGCATAATTATTAACTGCAAACATGCTTGAGACAAAAAGTATTTGTACAACACATCAATATACTATTATTTTAATTGATATCTACTATAAGGTTTTGAAAAAATCCAGTATATTTTGCATGAATAATTACTAATGTATAATAAAAATATCTGGGGCTGTGGATTTAAGGGAGAACTTGCCTACTAGCCTCAAGGTACTAGACTTGATCCTCAGGATACCCCAATTTTATATTTTATTTATATAATTATAATAAAAATACTTAATATTTATCAATTTTTCAACAGGACAATTGCAAAAACATAGACAATATCCACATTGCTAAAAATATTTTATCATAAACTTCATGTCTATTTCCAAAATATTCTATGAGGCTATAGTTTACCACAAAAATATTTTATGACAAGCCGCAGCAATCATTACAATTATCAGGAGATCAAAGAAAACACAAGGATAAAGAGGTAGTTATGTATCACATGGAAGAACTTTATATATTCTCATCATTTAATATGCCACTTGAAAAGCATCTCAGGCCTCTACAAAAGGAAAATTGATTAATAATTTTTTTTTTAAAATTCAAGCTCTACATATAATGCCTAGAATTTTTGATAACCAAAATATTTTCTCAGCAGTCCATTTCAATTCTACCATGTACTCATTCCCACAGAGTCATTGGCAAATTCAAAAATTCAGATAGAGGGAGGAGGAACTCGGGATAAAGAGAAAATACAATCATATGCTCTTCCTGAGACTCCTTTCCACATTCTGGAGATTGTATCTCCAAGAAATCTGCCTCTCTATTAAGAATACACTTTCCCTTTTGTTTATCCATATTGCAACCATTCATATATGTTGCTACAAGTCACCAAGCCCCTCAGATTATGTACCACATGTAGAAACACTACAGCTCAGAGATTTCCTGATAACCTTAGATATTGCCGTGATACTCATGTAGAAATGGGTTTGCTAACTGTGGAAATATGAACTGAATTCTTGGGGTGAAAAAGTATTGCCTCCATAGTGAAGTTTGCAGAGCATCTTCTCTAGAATAATTCAATAGTAGTTTTCTAATATAAATGTTGATATTCATTTTGAAATTAAAGAATTATATATATCCAGAATATATAAATGCACAAATGATTAAATAACCAGTTAAAATGGATGACAGTTTAGTTACTAAAATAGAATATCAAGTCTCAAATTTTAATGACCATCTTCAAAATGGTAGTAAAATAGAATATTTATGACTTGTTTCCTATGCTAAAAATCTTTTGAAATCTGGCAATACTTTGAAAAGAAATATTTTTATCTTAAAATATTTAAGTATTTTTAATGATAAACATATTTATATCAAAATCAAATAACTAGACTCCCTCAACTGTTATATATGTTTAAGGGAGTAAAAATCCTCACAGCATATTTCCTTAAAATTAAAAATAAAAGGTATTTCTAAATTCATGAGTTATTTTATGACTAGAATGAAAGAATCATTTTTCAATGATATATACTGATGATAATTTAAGTGATTAATTTAATTCACTCTGCAGGCATTCAGTTTACTAAATATTTTAAGTCAGGGAAGTCCAATTTCTCTTTGATCTGTTTCAACTCTGCAAACATGCTTTAATGGAAAAATACAATTAATGGAAAAATACAATCACAATAGATAGTGATATTAGAGATTTAGGGATAGAAGATGTTTATAAATTTTGCATTTAGATTAATACCATGAAATGCATTTATTATCCAAGTTTGGAGCTATTTCTTACATTATAGCAATAATGTGATCTATAGAAATGAAATTAATGAGAATATATGAGGCATTCAAACTCCTATAAATGGTAGACAATAACACTACACAAACTAGAGAAAACCAGTGCCATATTTAGTTGCTGAAGAAAACAATAGTTATGATTTTAATTAATCTAATTCAATGTGTGTGATTTCAAGTACACACCAATTTACAAAAGACAACAGAGAGAAAAAGAAGGACAAATGTGTGTGTATATTTTATACTGTTCACACAGTGAAAGAATAGCATCTTTGATACAATAAATACCATAAAATAATACTGAAGTCTTAAAAGCCTGTCTTTGTGTGATGTAGATTGTTTAACATTGTAATTACAAATTACAAATAATTAAAATTATCATATACCTTGCATTAGATTTTCATTATATCATCATCATCAACTAGTAAATTTACTCCGTCAGACTCTTCAAATTTTATGCATATTACATTTTCTAAGAATTGAAAATGAAAATTTGAGTATTGACTAGTTATGACTGTAGAATGAGAGAGTTTGAGGTAGGGTTTTTGTTATATAGATATTCATATAATATATGATATTAAAAACCAGCAGGATAGAAATGATATTTGGAGTATTGATCAGTGCATACCATCTGACTATATCTTTACAAGTGTCTTATTTGTTCTACTTCTCGTACTCACTGCATATAATGATGTCCCCATAGCTAGAACCATAGTGATCCTTCTCCTCATGCCTTTGGTTTTGCTTAGATGAGATTGTAAATCTGTCACTTAGTTTTGCAACATGGTTCAGAAATGCAGTTGTGTGAGAATTCTAGGTGCTTGTGAGAACACCCCAAGAAAACAAGTGTCTTGTGACCTCAAGTTCTTCAAAACATAGATTTGTCTTGGAATGTGTTTTTGTGCTCCCCTCGGGTCTAGTGGATAGGAGTGAGTTTATTTCAGATTGTACATTATTGCTTGCTGTTATTATTCAATTAAATTTTTAAACTATCCTTTTTATGCATCTATGGGAAAACATCATTTTGCCACATAAGGCTTGCCATGTGATTGTATACAGCTTGAACTCATGAGAACTTTACTGAAGTGATCTTACACACCATCACAATAGAAATTATCTGAGGCACTGAACAAAGTCAACTATTGCCTGAGTCCACCTAATTTACAGGCTACATTAGTTTCTAGATTCCCATCATCTCTATAGTGGTGACAAGTGGCAACCAAACCGGGACCTGAAGTCAACTGTAAGATAAGAGTGTGTACATCATTCATAGAAGAAAGAGGACACAAATGATAGAAACCATGGAAGACTTTGCCTTGTGTTGAGCTTATATATCATTTTTAAAGAAAGGAGTATAAGTATTAAAATCACAATTATTTTATTGCTTGTAAATTATTCATGATTATAATCCCTGCTTTTCAGAAGAAGGACTTTAGATGAAGGAGTATGGGACAGAGTCTCAAAGAATATTGAAAATGAACATAAACAAGGGGAAGATCCCCATTCAATTTTGGGTCACTTGGGCATTGATTTGGAGTATTATCAAGATACTTATAAGGAGGATACCAATCATTAAGAAGAAGTGACTAATTCATTGAATGAATATAAACTTGACGATCAAACTTGTAAATTGGTAAAAGAGGCAAAAAAAGAAAATTTTCCTCAGTCAGGCAAAATTGAAAGTAAAAACACTGCCACCAACAACTTTGCCATGGCATCTACTTTAAGATCCTTACCGCAGCCGCCTTTAGAAACGTATTCTACTTTGCCTGAAGAATGACACTGGAGAATGGAATGAGTGATATTCTAATCTTGAATTCCCTCCACTTTGCAATGAGGATTCAGGAATGCCTATGAAAATGCTAAGTTTATACCATAGACAAGCTATGGCAATGCATGGATGAGGAATTCACTTACCAGTTCCTCAATGGCATCATGAGCTGTACTTGGTATTTCTATTACAATTTCAGCAAAATCAGTGTTTATCAGGGATTAGATTTATTTTAAAGGCTTCTGCTTTCTATGGTCCTATGGCTCCATATTGTTATGAATATCATTTGGATTGGAGAAATGATATCCAATGATTACCCTATTATTTTCCTATCATTGCTAAAAAGGTTCTTAGCCCTTCTTAATTTCTTCATTGCTAATGTAGTTTGCAGATGAAGCCTATAGAAAAGTTCAACAAGTAGGACTTAGGGATGACCCCAGAAATATCACATGTGAAATGCTGACAGGCGCTGGTAGATGGGCAACAATAGACTACCTAATATACCTTAGAAAATCTCATGCAGCTCTCCCACATACTAGGGATGTAGCTACGTCTACTTGGATGAAAACTGTTGTGTGATCTGACTTCAGCTATACTTATTTAAATATTATACAAGGTCCCTCTAAGCATTATGCTGAGTTCATAGGGATATTCAAATATTCTTTTGAGAAAGAAGTAAAAGGGGAACAAAATCAGGAGTTACTAATAAAGAGGCTGGCTTTGATAATGCAAATGGAGATTGCCAAGGTGTAATTAGACATCAGAAAGAGAGACATGGGAAATATTGCAGACTTTCTGTAGGTAGGTAGAAATATGGGGACCTAAATACATAGAGTAAAACTAGCTGCTTTAGAATCCAATGCTGTTCAAAGACAAAAATCAACAAAATGTTTTAATTGTAGTGCATTTGGCCACTTAAAGAGCAATGTAAATTGTTCTTATGACAAAGGAATGTTCAAATCAATGAGTACCTGGCTTATGCCCTAAATGAAATAAAGGAACATTGGGCTAAGGCATGCCAGTCTAAATAGGATGAAATGGGACAGTACATACCGTAGCAACAATAAGAATACATGTCAACAACAGGATAATGGATTGAGGGCCCCCATCAGTCCCTGTAAAACTAGAGGGTTTAAACCCAAGAACAATGACATTCATGCCAACCCCAGATTGTAAATCTATTATTTTGTTACAAGCTGCTGCTCAAGGAAATGCTGCTATTGATATTCATTATCCTAAATATATTGCTGGTTCCCCTCTTCAATGTCCTTTTCAGTTACACACGCAGTATTAGGGACCTATACTTCTGGGAACAGTTGGACTTTTATTGAGTTCCAGTGGTTTATCCATGAAAGGAGTCATTAACACAGGAGTCATTAATAAAGATTATATAGGAGAAATTGCAGTCATGATCACAGTGCCCACTGATTGGCAATTGAAAGCAGGAGAAAATATTCAACAATTATGATTGCTTTATGTAGCCCCTTCACACACACAAAAAAACTGTACTTTTGTGAAGGATGATTTTGTAGTACAGACAAAACTGCAGCTTTAATCACTTTACTGAAGAAAATGATAAACCATATTCGATTTAAAAATGAAAGGAAAAACTTTTACAGGATTAATTGATTCTCCAGCTAATGTGTCTATTATAACCATAGAAGAATGGTCCTCCAAGTGGCCTGTTATGAGGTAAATTCAACCCTAATTATGGACCTATGAGCTCTAAGGAAACAAAGTGAAACAAAAATACAATACATAGGTCCAGTAGGCATAATGGCAGTCCCACAGCCAGTTACTAACACTGCAATAAATCTTTGTGGGCAGAGACTTTCTATAAAAAACTAAGGCAGAGATCTGTATTCCCCCTTCTCATGCTACCTAGTCTTCATAAATGTATTGACTATGGAAACAATGGGATATCAAAAAGGAAAAAGACCAGGAAGTGTTTCAAGGAACTTTTGAACCTATATTCCCACAGAACAAAATCATAAACATGGATTGGATTTTTCATAGCGGCTATTGAAAAGTAACACCTACAAAATTACACAGAAATCTAGTGAGCCTGTCTGGACACCTCAGTGCTCCCTTTCTAAAGAAAAGTCATGGACTCTTTACCAATTAGTCAGAGAACAATTGGAGTATAGGTGCAAAGAACCAGTTTTTTTCCTTCCAGAAATTCTCTTGCTTTTGTAATGGAGATTGTTGATTGACTCACAGATTGTTAATGCCATCATGTGGTCAATGAAAGCTTTACAGCCTGGTTTACCTATGACCACAGTTATTCCTACAGATTAGCCTTGAATAATTTTGTATTTAAAAGATTGCTTTTGTAATATACATATTCATCCTGATGATAAGGTACATTTTCCCTTTTCTGTTCCCTTACTAAATCATAAATAACCTCAGTTTTGAAATCACTGGACCACACCACCTCAAGGCATAAAAAACTCCTCTATTATGTGACAATACTATTGTAGGAAAAGTTTATAGCCTGTAAGGCAGGCCTTCCCTCAGGCTTATATTATTCTTTGTATGAATGATATCTTGTATTAGCCACCTCCAAAGAGGAAGAGGAATACTCTATATGTGATAAGACTCAGGATATGCTACATAAATGAGGGCTTATTATTGCACCTGAAAGATTACAAAGATCAGAAACTGTAATATTTGGGACAAATGGTTACTTGAACAACAGTTAAGGCACACCAAAAAGAGTCAATTAGACAAGACAATTAAAAAACTCTTAATGACTTTCAGAAATTAGTAGGAAGCATTATTTGGTTATGTCCCACTTTAGAAATACCTAATTAATATAAGAACCAATCTACTTAAAACTCTAGAAGAAGAGATGTTGTTGTATAGTCCTTGCATATTACTGTGAGAGGTAATAGGAGAACTACAGTTCTTTGAATCCAGACTTAACAAGGTATTTGTGTATACTGTGAATCCTTCACTTCCTTTAAACTTACTTATTTTCCCCACTAAATTGTCTGCTCCATGTATTATAGCCTAAGAGGATAAACCTTTGGAATGAATTCATTTACACCACAAAGGCCATAAAATACTAACTTCTTAGCTTACTCTTCTTGCTCAATTCATAAAGCAGGTGAAGACAGGATGCCAACAATTATATGGATTTAATCCATGCTGTATTATGCTTCTTTTAACTAACAATAGTTTTCCAGAGCATTACAGATCCCTATGGATTCATATTTCACTTTCAGATTACCATGGAACAATAGGAAAACTTTTTTTTTTTTTTTGGTTTTTTGAGACAGGGTTTCTCTGTGTAGTTTTGGAGCCTATCCTGGCACTCACTCTGGAGATGAGGCTGGCCTCGAACTCACAGAGATCCTCCTGCCTCTGCCTCCTGAGTGCTGGGATTAAAGGCGTGCACCACCAACACCTGGCACAATAGGAAATCTTTGTCCAGCTGGAAAACTATGGGATTTTCTCATATGAACTCAATTTGTGATTACAAAAATTGACCAACCTTCTCTCATTCCACAGACAGATATTTATTTTATTGATGGCTCATCTAAGGGTAGAGGAGAGATTAATTGTCCAGATAGTCATCAATTTAGTAATAGTTTAATTGTCCTTTTGATTCATCTATTATGGTTAATTCATAAATGCTTAAATATTGTTTCAGATTCTGCTTATATTGTATTATTATTTTCAGCAGTACAAACTGCTTTAATTTTATCTTTTCATTCTGTTATGCTACCATTACTACAGAAAGTATATCTGGTTAAAACCCACATAAATCCTGTGTTTATTACTCATATTTGTGTACACACTAACCTCCCTTATTTTATTGCAGAAGGAAATAATCCAGCTGATATATTAACCGTCCCTATTTTTACTTTGCCAGAATAGGAACATCAATCGGAACACCTGCACATTAATAGACTTCTTGAGCAAATATCACATCTTGCTTGGACAACAGAGACAAATTATGCAGGAATATCCTATCCCTTCTGCTATCATGGTCATATAACTGGAGTTAATCCCAGAGGTAAAAATACTAATGAATTATGGCAAATGGATGTTACTAACTTTGGTCTTGTGCCTTAGATGTCATAGTTGCATGTTTGCATTGATACATATTCTAAATTTCTTCGCAATGAAACTAATTCACCAGAGAATGCTTCTGTGGTATATTTTTCTTTTATGCAAACTTTTGCTGTTGCAGGAGTACCTACTTCTATAAAACAGACAATGGACCATTTATAGCATCGAAGAAAATTATGAACTTTTGTAAATGATAAAGTACTAATCATATTACCAGCATATCTTAATCTCAAGGATAGGACATAGCACATAGAACATTAAAATAATAATTATTTAAATATTTTAAAAGGTCAGCATCAAGGGATCTTCTTGCATTTTATTTACTCTTCATTCTTAAAAGTTGTCTCAAGGTGGTATTTGCTTGAGAGCTCAAGAACATTGCTGCACAGATCATTCTGTGGATCATTGTCTTTAGATAGGCCTGTGTGATTTAAGTATCTCTAATTGCAGATGGACCCACTGAAACATTATGGATTTCTCTTTAGCTCCACAAGTCTCAGGCCATCAAGGACATCAACAGAGGCCAAGGAGACAATAGTGGTCACAAAGGGCATATATATGGATCATGTCTTCAAAAGTCAAGTCTGCTAGTCTGAGGCCAAGTTTAGCCCCAGTGCACCAAGTGGTGACATTTCTTCACTAATGACTCTTTTTTTACGACTGGACCTTGGAACCATAGAGATTGATTCATCCATCTGAAGAAGGGACTGGGTTTAAATTTTCCATGGGATTTGAATCACTTCCCATTTGCATAGGACCTTATAACATTTGTATTCACATTAAAGATAAATGTGTACTTACTTTATGCAAGAAAACAGAACCAATAATCATGTGGGTCATTTTGAAGCTATTCTCTAGATTTTTCTGATTGATATAATAATGTAATTAATTGTACTGGATGTAGTATGGATCTCAGCTATAATCAAAGAATAACACATAATGTTTTCACTGGTCTAAAATTATTCATTGTGTTTACAATTTGCTTGCTTATAGAATACTTGTGCATCAAGTGACAATTAGATTTCTCTATAATATCTCAAATCAAAACTACTCTAGATATACTACTACTACTAAAAAATAAAGGGGGCATGTCAGAACACAGTCTAAGGATGGAGCCATACCAGGGGAATTTTGAGTGCGTGTGTTAAAACTCCAAGAAATAAAAGAACTGACTTGTGACCTTGGTTTCTTCAAAACACAGGATTGTTCTTGGAATGTGTTTTTGCTTTATTTCAGATTACTCATTATTGCCTGCTGTTGTTATGCAATTAAATATTCAAACAATCCTTTATAAGTCTCTATGGAAAAATGTTTTTGTCATGTGTGGCTTGTCCTTGTGTTGGTATATGACTTGAACTCATGAGAATATTACTCATGTGACAGTTCTTAACTCTCAAGAGTATAAATTAGACTGAATAAATTTGGCTACTGAATGAGACTTCAGTACACCTCAGTTATCAGCTCCATTCTCCCAGGTTGCACCACCTCCAGAACAGTAACAATGTAAAGGTAACAAAATTATTTGCAATCGAACCTTAGATATTATATTTTTGTCAAAACATCAAACTACTGTTTGCACCCAGGGGATTTAATAATTTATTTACTACTACTTAAGAACACACAAGATTATTATTTTAAAATAGGTATTCATACCGTCATAAATCCATCCAGCAGACCTGAATCAGGTTTTGGGGGTGCCTGCAACCGTTCCATAGACCACTTTTCAATGATGGAGGAGACTTGGGTATTCTCTGTATTTAAAATTCTGAACCCTGTCATATTTACACCGCTGTATCTGTAGGGCTCCACATCAAGAGCAAAGAGGTCCTGAAACAGAAATTTCCTTCTGTTATCAAAAGTAGATTTTATTCACAAGAATACAGTGCTGAAATCAATACATTTTATTTTCCTTAGAAAACTTACAACACTATATCTCAAATCATGTCAAGCATTATAAATCAATTAGATTCAAATCAACAATCCTCATATGCAGACAAGGCAAATGTGTATACTCTGCACGTGAACACAAATCTTGATTACATTAAAATTTAAGCAACAGAATAACATAAAGTATTTCTGTAACATACATTTACTATTTCTATATTTCTTGGGCTTTATACTTCTATAATCTTTCTTGGGCTTTATATTTTATGCAATAGTATTTTTCTTTTACAGAAGTATTTTTTTCTTTACTTTGCTTCTTTTTTTTTCAATTTTAAGCGATACTTTATATACAATGGGGAAAAACACATGCATAATCCAAATACAATATTGACAACAGCATTTTCATAACAAAAAATCTCCCAAACACTAAGTGTTAATACCATGTACATGAATTCAAGAAGGACCACCCTTTTTGTCTGTTGCACACAATTTATTTAACAATGAGATAAAAGAAATGAGTTGGCATTTTACCATTCTATACAGTGATTAGATCTTCTTGAATTTTCTTACTTATACTAACTATAGCACTTGCATGATTTACACTAGAATTGCTTTTCCTCATTTCAAGTTTCACAAGAAGAAAGAAAAGAATGCTTCTTCTCTAGTAACATTAGTATGGTCTAAGAGAGTAATCATCCCTATTTTTGTCTAAACCCAGTTTTATCAGAGAAACAAAACAACAATTTCTACATCTGCAAGACAAGAGGTTGGCTTAAGCCAGCATGCATAGATAAATGTGTGTGGGTGTGTACATGTGTGCACGCTGGAGTCAATTCCTATTGTCCAGGGTAATACTTAGAAATACCCACAGAGTTCACTATAGAAAAAAATCTTCCAGCAAGATCAGCTTGGGACACATTATAAGATGCATTATTTCTAGAACCAGTTTCTGAGTATTATTTTTCTTTTCACTTTTAAACACAAATGTTTAAGTGATGAAAATACAAATAAAAATATGAATATAATGAACTTGTTTTTCCCATTAAAAAAAGGCATGAGTCACTTGCTTCTTAACCAGTAAGTCACATTTTAACTTTGTTTTGTCTGGGTTTCTTTGTTTCATTTGCTTTTCTTTTTCTTTTTACTTTGGAGGAGCCAATTATGAAGTAGTGCTCTAATTACTAATAAGTATATGAAAGATGAGAAAAATGTTACCATCATTAATTTGTTAGATGTAGGAAATTTGAACTACCTTTATTATATGGCCCATGTGAGCCTCACCTTTAAAATCTATACACCATGAAAATCCTTGTTCTGACTATTAGTTTTCCTGGCAGACATGAGGCCAAGGCTATCAACAAGGTTGGGTGTTATCATATGGACACAGAGCACCTGACACTTCCATCCACTTTTTAATTACCATAAGGAAACTTTTAGCTCTTCCTAGACACACTGAAATCCAAGGCACATCAATGTCACTGATCCTGTGTACATCTTCCTTCCTTTTCACACTGCTGTATGTTCTAGGGGGCAGGTACAAAATCCATAGGAAAGCAGCTAGGATTGTCCTGAGTTGTACACTTTGCTTCAGAGGATTATTTACAATTTTAGTATTTAATTATATGATCTATCCAAAGAGATAAGATATGCCTTACTCAAGATGGAAATTATTAATGTATGGCTATATGTCAAGATAGAAAATACTTAAAATGATGAGCAAATTTGAAGTTACAAACAAGCTACTTGGTGAGTTTTCTTGTGAATGACATTTCATATAGCAAACAGGATCTGAGCTGTAATGTGGCTCAAACACTTTTCACAAAATATAGAGACTTAGCATCTGAGTGTTTTAAGATGAAGGAAACAGAAAAGTGTAGAAGCAGAGGGTTACTCGCTGACCCTCTCTCAACTTTCCTAGAGTGGGGCCATAAAAGAATTCCTTTAGTCTACTTCGTTAAAAATAGGTTATAAGAGCCTCTTTTGTCTCTACCACACACTATCTCACTGTTGGAGCAACACTCCCAGACCGGGAAAAGTTCAGAATGCAGAAACTCATGGCTGTTCAAGGTATGCAGAATAAGTGATTGCTGAGTGTTTAGTGCTAAATAGGACATTTATAGCACCATCTCTAAGTCTCACAGAACATAAAGTAAGAGAAAGCAGAAAGAATAGAGTGTGAAGATAGAGTAGGGGGGTTGTGAAACAGTCATTGCAAATGTGATCTCAGCAACTGTGGTTGCCTATCCTGGGCCTACGTAAGATTCAAGCTGTCAGCAAGCAATCATAAACATGGCATACTGGGCCTGACCCTTCCTGTAGAACCATTGGTTATGATGGATTCTATGGGATCAATAGTCAGTTTTTTATTGAGTCTGAAACACTGAGCTTACCCAGCCCCAATGAAAAGTTTCCTTCACTGACACTCAAATGGTCCTAACTGAATTCCATGGGTCACAAGAGAAGGCAAAAAGATACAAGCATGGAAAAGAGACCTGTATTAAAGAAGGCAGGGCATGAAAGAGGTAGGACAAAAATAAGAGAAGTTTGTAGTGAGAATAAACATAATACAATACGCTATAAACATTTGTAAATTTTTACAAGAACAAATGTAATTAATTTTTAAAATAGTGAAGGAATTCTTTATTTCCAGAAGATTGCCACCCAGTGTTTGAAAGTTCTTCATTTCTAGGAGAATCAAAATAAATAGATTTCTATCTATTTCACCTAATTCACTGTTACTAGAAGATACCACATTTTTATCCAACTGTATTTACAAACTGCTATCTACTCTTCAGCAAACCACAGGATAAAAACAGAGAGCCTACTATCCTTGTTTAAGCCATGTCAGTGACAACATACACACAGTGAATATATATATATATATATATATATATATATATATATATATATATTAGTTCAGTCATCCTGTCTTTTGCTCAGATGGATCTCAACCATGTAATTTTAAGATAAGGAAATCTGAATTACATGACAATCCCAGAATTCAATCGTGTTTGTAACTCAAATAAAAAAAATACATGAATAAAAAAAATGATAAGGAAATCTGTCCCATATTCCTTCACATACATCTGTCTTTAAAGAATGACAACCATGTTGATAAAGCCAAGGGGATTCCAAATATGAGTAGAAATATAAGAAAGAAAATATATAGCATGATTCCTATGACAAGATTGACTAAAATCAATTTGATTGCAAAAGAGAATTCATAAAAGTAAATCAAAGCAAAGAACCTGGGAAATTTGGGTTATAATTAAAGAAGTACAGACCTTTAGATATAGCCTAATTTGTTATAAATATCTTAAAATAAGTGTTTTATTCTTTCCTTAACTATAATATATAATTTTCAGCATTTTATAATTATGTTGAATCAAGTTGCAATAGCATTATATGGAACTGTGTGATAAGGAAAGATCACAATTCCATCTTCTCCAAGTTTCCTATAAACTGTAAAACTCATCAAGGAAGAGGTGATGGAGCAACATAGCAGAGCCAGTCCTGGTGTTTGTGCATAACATACAGCCAACTTTGCAAAGAACCCTGCCTGAAGTAATCACTATCTCCCAGAAAACTACTGAGAACAACTGGATTTTAATAACTGCCAAAGCCCAAATAAGGAACTTCAACGTTATAAAATAAATAGCAAGAACACTGTCTAGACTATTAATCAATGGAATAGAAAAAAATTCTTCTATAGAAGGTATACAGTAAAGAAAAATAAACAGAATCTTATTGATGATATAGAATCAACATTACTTAAAGTTCTGAATGAAATCAAAGAGTAATTGATTTGTGAAATAATAAATTAATACAAAACATTTGTTTTGAATTAATAACAAGATTGAAATATTTAGAATTTAACTATGGCAGCCACGAAAATTATACACATGCATTTTAGTCATTAATTAAGCAAAGGTGATAATTGACCATTAAATATATGACAATGTAAAGGCAAAAAGAAATCAGGATAGAGGCTGAAATGGGAAAGAAAGGATTAGGGAAAGAGGTAGAAAGCTACTTCACAAGAGAAATGAGAACTATGAACTATACAGAAGAGGAAACACAAGTGAAGCAGGTTCTTGAGATGCACACTTATAATCCTAGCAATCACAAGACACCTGCAGGATTGTAAGCTCATATACATCCTGGGCTATATAGCAAAAAGAAAAAAGGTAAAAAGTGAAAGAGGGAAGGGGGAGGGAGGGAACAAAAGGATGTCAGGTAAGAACCATTCATAAAATGGTGAAAACATTTTTCTTGCATAATAAAGAAAATGTCATGGGTATTTGAAGTCAAAATATAAAGGTAGCACACAATTTGCTTATTGCAAATTAAATCATATTGACCTAAAATTACTAAACATTGTTAATTTAATAAACTGATAGGGCAATTAGAAAAGACTTATTTCAAAAACACATCCAAATCCAGCCAACACACAAACAAACAAGAGAAGAAGTAATAGCATAACACATTATGGTGGCCTAACACACTGATTTTTGTGGGGAAGCTAATTTTAAAATCTACAATGCCATTAAAGTCTCTGGAGCCACATAAACAGACACACAATTTCCACTGATAACTGAAATAACATAATTTCAAAATCATCAGATTTCTTCCAAGTGTTATTAGTGCTATCGTGTGATTCCTTTCAGGCTGTATCAAAATAATGCAAACTAAAAATGTGTTATTCATTATATTACTTCTTCTCACTCAAAACCACATTTTCCACCATTTTAAAGTCATAACAATAAAATACATGGCATTATTTTTATGTTTTAATAAAGTACTTACCAGAGTGGTGAATATATAATGATAGTACTCTGTCATCATTCCCATAGCTAATGCCTAAGAGGTAAAGAATCAAATGAAACAAAACGATTAACATTGAATGTGTACATAATTGGAAATACATTATTTCAGTATGAAAGGTAATGATAAAGTATATGACTTGATGAATAATCTCAATTACTCATGGTACATAAAATTGGAGCGTACTGAATTTTCCCAGTAGTAAGAAAAAATTAGTTGTTATTAAAGGAATTTTTGAACATTTTCTTTTGACAGAAAAGCTATTTCTTGAATGTTTGCAATGGTATGGCTGATAGTATTTCATTTTGACAGCATTAAAATTGATGTAAAACTTGATATTAGCACATTTGTTCCTTGTATTTGTAATATACTCACTACAAATTTCCTAGTGATTATTACCTTTTTATTTGAATAGCTTTTTGAGAAATTAGAAGAAAGAGATGCAAAGGACAATGTAAAGTGACACCTTCTCTCAACACCTTATACAGAGCCTTAACATTGATGAAGAGAATAGAATATAAATCATAATTTGTAAAATATGGATAATAGAATATTTGTCTTTATCCAAAGATGAGAAAATTACTGTTCTTGTTTCCATTTTCTACAGCTCTTTTTTTCTACAGTCAATTTTTGACTGTCAATGATCTTAGATCAATGTCCTTTTGTATTGAAATTTGCAGTGTTGAGAAATATGCCTGTCTTTTGCACCTCTAACAATGTAAGATAAATGAATAATAACTGAATGAGAACTGAAAACCCATGCACTTTTTTTTAGCTGATTGAGAAGTTCTCAGTTGAAAGACAGTGTTCTTATCTAATAGTGTCCCCCACAGTACTAACTATGAAAAAGTAATTTGCTAAGTAGCTTTTTTACCTATAACCTATGTGCAGTGAACAAGAAAGCTTCATAGACATAGGTAGGCATTCACCAATTAAGTAGAAACAAATTTATAATTTTTAACATGGTCATTCAGTTTAAAAAAGGATAGCCACTTCAAAGAATAGAACACATATAATAATTAGTTCAAGGCAAATCAAAGTATTAAACAGAAAAAAATAATTTAGGGAAAAAGTTGCTGATTGCTATTTCTTGAATTAATAACAATTCTGTAACCCTATAACTTGTAGTCAAGCTACTTTAAGGAAAGTAAAGTGATATTTTCCTCACTAAACATTTACATTTTCTGTTACAGTAAACAATGTTTGTTCTCAACAAATTGTGCAGAAGCCTTTTCATCTCTAGAATCAATGGTAGCTCAATTTTATCTTTGTATCTAAAAACATTAGCTCAAAATATGCAGAAAAGCTTAAAAATAAGTTGTAAAAGCATATCATTAATATTACTAAAGTATATCAAAAGTTAAATTAAGTGTATTGAATATTTAAACTATAAAAACTTTATAATGTAGGTTCACTTTTTACATACACTAAGGAAAATAGGGCAAAACAAAGATAAGTAAATTGCCCAACAGAGTAAAGATGAATCCATATCTAGCATGTGGAATCTGAAAATGATTAAAAGACAGTTGGAGACACTAACTGTGAGTCTACAAACACCAGGGAAATACATGTGAGAACTGTCTAGGCTAAATGCACAGAGATTTTCATAATAAAATTGGTATGTTTATGTTATAACTTGCTGTTTTGAGTGTATTTGCATTCACTTTTACATTTTATCCAAAGTAAAGGTTTTTTATTTCACATTCTCTAATCTTAACTTTGAATCCCTTGCTATGGTTTTCCTGTTGCATAGAATGATCTCCAGAGGCTTTACTTCAGAGCATCTTGGCTTTGCCCTGGGGAATTCTGTCAGAAATCTGAACAGAGTGGAATTATCTGCTGCTAAGGCATGTCCATCAATTAATGCAGGAAACTTGCATCGAAGGAAACCTAGTCAGCCCTGAGCTTCACTCTCTTTTAAAGCTTTAGGCAAAAAAAAAAAATGCAGTTAGTTTGAAAAAATGTTTAATGTTTTTCAGAAAATAACAAGGTTAAGCTGACTGAGGTCATCATTTTCTGGTTTTCCTAATAGTTCTTAGCTAGAGCACTCTTTCTGAAAGCTCATCTACTTTTGCTGTTCAGCTCTGAATTTGTATCTTTGATAGTCCTATATCAGAAACACACATATATCACATCACACTACATTCTCTTCTTAGTTTGATTTCCATGTTCTGATAAACACCTTTGTAAGGAGAGATCCTGGATATCTGTAATGCCAACCAAGCCCATTTGGGTGTGGTCATAGGTACATAGAGGGGTAGGATAGAGAGAGGACAGGAGCCGCTACTTCTCTCTTTGGGTTCAAGCCATGTCTTGGAGGCATCTGGGATCTTGGGGGCTCAGAGTGCCCGTGTGAGTTGTTTTCATTGTTATCATTTATAGTATAACATCAATAAGCATATCTTGTGTATGGCTTGTGTTCCTTTTCACACCATGACAAAATACAATATGAGGGAGGATAAGGTTTGATGTGTAGCAGCAGTTCTCAACCTGTGAGTTGTGACTCAGAATACCATTGGGGAAAAAAAAACCCTTATATTTATATTATGATCCATAACAGTATCAAAATTACAGTTATGAATTATCAACAAAAATAATTGTGTGGTTGGAGCTCACCACAACATGTTGAACTATATTAAAGGGTCGCAGCAATAGAAAGGTTGAGAATCACTGTCCTAGAGTCATATTCTATCATTAAGGGAAGTCAGGGCAAGAACTGGAGGCAGGAATTTAAGCAGAGACCTTAGAGAATTAGGGCTTACTGTGATCTCTGGCTTAGTCTCAGCTAGCATTTTTGTACAACCCAGGACCATCTGTTCAGGAATAGCACCACCTACAATTGTTTGGTCCCTTCTCCCATCTATCAGAAATCAAGCCAATTTATGGAGACAGTTTCCTTGTGTTGGTATCTTTCTTCTGCAAATAAAGCCTGTCTGAAGGACAGCCCGCCAGCTAACAGTTGAGATCTGGAGGTCTTCTTCACTGAGTATATTTAAATATTATTTCGGGTTTGTCTTCATTTCAAACAGACAGGGTTTACATAAGAAAATACATAAAATAATGGATATGCCTAATAGACGGCAGAATGCACTCTGTTATTGGAGGATTTCTCATCTTCCAGACAGCAAGTACAAATCAGTTAGATCTTAATAGAAAACATTTCACTTGTTGAAAGTCAAGAGAAAAAGTACAAGCTCATTATCAGGAAAAAAAGAAATCTTTTCTAAATGTGATCATGTATTGTTTGGAAAGCATGTGAAAAAGCTTTACTTTACTTTTAGTATTTATTCCATCATTACATTCATAATGAAACAAATCAAAAACTAAGCCAAGCATACTTCCTCATATACATTGTCACATAAATATAAAGCTAGAACAATATCCAAATCAATGAAATATTTCAGGATGAGTAAAACCAACACTCATCCTGGAATGCTGAACAAACTTGTGCTTAATAAACTACCCATGTTATAGCAAGCACGTGTTATTGGTGGTTATATTTAATGGAATATAATTTGACATCTGAAACTTCACAATTCTATATTACAGTTTTTTTATCCTCAAAGGCTATAAGCACAATTGAGTAATTTACCAAAACCACAATAATGTTAGCCCAATATTGTATGTTTGAAAGACAAAAACAAAAATTTGAATTCAAATTCACACTTTATGTCTCAACAAATGCATACTGTTCTGCATTTAGTCTCAAGTACCAGCCCCTCATTTATAAGAGAGACTACTAAGTAATTCTACACTCTAGATTGAAGTTAGGATTATATACTGTTGACATAGTGTTATTTTTCTGACAAACTGAGGGGTTTTGAAGCTTCCTTTTAGGAAGGCAATACTTTACAGGAATGAATACTGAGAACATCACTTGGTTGGGTGCTATTTTTTCTGCATTTTCCCTATTAGTGCATGCTGTTTAAGTAACTAAAAGATTACCTGCTTTAATATGCCAGCTGCCATTTCATGGCTGCAGTCAAAGATCACATGGAACTCTTTGCCTCTTTTCATTTCTTTCAGCAAAGGCTTTGCATCCCTCGTATCAGCTGGCAGCTGACGGATTTTTAGTCGAAGATTGTACCTTGATGGAGCTTTGATGAGCTCTTGCAAACGAATGAGACCTTTAATTAAAAAGAAAAAAAAACAGCAGAAGCAAATAAGAGTAGCCCATAGAATAATGAAATATAAGCCTGAAGCATGATTATCTCAGTCACATGTAGGTGCTTTGATGTAGGTCATTGAACTAGAATTGGAATTCCTTTCTTCTTATCAACTTTTTAAAACAGTGTTTTATTATGTCTTTTAGTCTGGCCTGAAGCTTACTATGTACTATAAATTGGCCATGAATTACCAGAGATATTTCTGATTCAGCTTCCTGAGTTTTGTATAACTTTGTCAGGTAAACATATCAGTATGTATAACTTCATATATTAAAGAAATGTGCACTGTCCTTGACAAACATCTTTCAATAATGGCTCAAAATATATCAAATCACTGATCTATTTTAGAAAATCATGAATTATTTTAAATATTATGTCTATTTATTGATATAAATAATTTTCAAGTACTGAAACTCATTTAACATTTGATACACAAACCCCTGATACTTACAAAAAAAACACATAGTTAAAATGTGTCACTGAATTCTTTGTGATTTGTATCAAGTCAGAAAATGTCCTGTCCCCTCCTGTTCTTCCTTCTAATATCTGTAAAAACATCTGTATATTTCTTTCAGTCTTTCTCCTTTCTATAAAGAATTACTTTGATGAAATTTATTAACATAGTAGTAAGAAAAAAAATTGTAAAGAACTAATATGCCCCATTTTCTCTGTCCTTCCTCTAAGTATATGAGCATGTTACCTATTTACATTTGCTAACAGGATGGAAATAAACTCTGCAACTAAAAACCCACTCTATATTCAAGTAACTTGCCAGATGAGAATAAAACCATAATTTGTTATTTTAACTAACCATAAACATTTTAAAAACTATTTTTTCATTATCAATATAGTACCATTATAAACAAAATTATACATGTTGTTGGAGATTCAAACAATTACTAAAACATAAGATGATAATAAAGCAAAATTTCTAAGAATCTCTCATTTAAATTGATTCCCTTTTAAAAAATCTAAATGTCTACCCTATCCATAATATGTAAATGCAAACACATAAGATACTAGTCTTGACCGGATACAAATAAGAAATTTATTCAGCCTATTTATTTTAGTAGATTGTATGATAATTGAATCCAAAGTTTACTCTAGCTTGGATGGTGACTTTGGTTTTGGGTTCAACAATCAACAATCTGTGTAGCTTTGTGCAAGTTGTGATCTCTAATAGGATAACACTGTATATGAATTAATATATAAAACACAAAAAGAAGCTTGCTTAAATTGACCTTCAACAAACAACAATTTGCCATTGTTGTTATATTGCACAACACGGAAAATAGGATATATTTTTAAAACCATTCTTGAAACACATTTGTCACTGATTTGGAGAGTAAAAACCTAATCTCAAAACTTTACAAAAATATTTTGGGAGATTCATGTGTTAACAAAGGAGGGGAGTTATCAAGTTACAAATTAACTCAACAATTTGGAATGTAAAAGTTCAACTGGACTCAGACACTTTCAGAAGAGTGGTGTTTGCCAAGCTGATCCCAAATATAAAGCCTGCCAAGTATTTTCAAGTATTTTAAAAGCTCCTGTGGATAGTTCATTGAGCCATCAGGTACGATAAATGTTTACTTATTCCCTTCACACATACACATCCCTGCTGGCATTAATGGAACAGATTTCAGCTTGCCAGCTTCCCTGGGGAATGATATTGAAGAGTGAAAAAAATAAATCACTGTTGCTAGTAGGAGCTACTGTCTCTTACACAAGAATTAGAGTGAAATATTGGCTCAATTATTCCTTTGATGTGTGCTTTGTGCATGACTTCTGTATGGAAGACACTGTGTCATAGATAAATATAATCATTGAAATAATCATTTGTATCTAGTCTTTAACTGCAATTGATTGAGGTGACAAAAGCATTAGTATATAAGTGTAGTTTCTACTGACGTTTCACCCTTAAGTACTTGAATAAAAATGCCCCAGTATTTCCACGAGAAAGAGAGAATCTGGAGAGTAGTTTGAAAGTCAAGTGGAATCAGAGTTTTATATCCTCACTTTCAGTCACCTTCTACATCAGATGGCTGGAGAACTTTTGTGAATTCTAAGCCTCCAATTTTTCTATCACATGATATAATTTCTCTGCTTCCCATATCTTCTCTTTTTCCTTGCCTTCCCCTTTCTCTAATATTTTAACAGAAATTATTTTCTAAATTCTAGAATTTTGAATATCTTGCATAAATGGGAGAGGACTAACAAAGTAATTCATAATGCATTTAAGACAGCAATAGGATGAATATTTTCCTAATTATTCTATGTGAAATATTTGATAACTTCCCAGTAATATAGTTGATGAATAAATTTTTATTCCAGTGTATCTCTTTATTTTTGATTATTTCTTTTTAGATGCTGATATAATTACATAATTCCTTGATTGCCTTTCCTCTCTCCAAACCCTCCCATATACCCCCCTTTATCAAATTGATATTCCCTTTTTTCATTTATTGATATTACATATATATATATACAATTATATTTTATGTTTATACAATTATACAATTGTATGTTCATACAATTATGTTTATACAATTATGTAATATATATATATATATTCCTAAATAAATAATTATAGCCTAAACATAAGCTGGACAAAAACAACAGATGTAGGTATATTAACTGTAGCCAACTAATGAATGCTGTGAGTGGAAAAGGCTTCTGCATTGAGGATGCACATAAATTAGTTTATTTCATATATATATATATATATATATATATATATCAATTGTACATATTACTAAGGCCAATTCATGCAAAAATTATATTGTCCCTCAAACTATTTTATCCACCACCATGTTATTCTACCCTACAGGTATGATAGAGATTTCCTCCAAAAGGAAGTGAGCATAAACTTTAAAAATTCTATAATTACAAAATTAACTGTGTCTCATTAACTGTCTCTCTACCTAATCCAAATGTCCTTCCCTTTACACCTTATTATAAGGTAACCTGCTACATTTTATCTGAAAGATGTTCTTGTACAAACCATCCATATGCAAACAAATATGCCTTCTTATAAAGAATCTATAAGATTTATATGATCATCTTTTTCTCTGCCTAGGAGAAAAATCTCTCAAAACAGTTAACATAGTTTACACATAGTCCTGTTTTACATTAATTTGGTGATAATGGAAAATACAGTGACACATCTATTATATTTAAAGGGGCACAGACATTTTACTAAAAATTTGCTTAATAAAAATAATTTGCAAACAAAATTTCAGAAATACCATTTAACAAATTTAGCAACCAATTATTTAATGGCAGAATAGAATTGTAACTCTTTAAAACAGACTTTTAATTAAATACTGTCTTTCCCCTAAGTAATTAGTTTATATAATTTGGAAAATGAGCTACATCTTGTTACCTCTGAATACATCACTATATGTGTGGTGTTGTTGGTTTTTAGACCATTTAAACTCTCTTTTATTTCAGCAGTGATTGAATTCAAGGTTTGCTTTATCATTTATGGACAAAGGTCTGAACTGCTCTTTTCAGACATTGTCATCAATTTAGCTCTTAAGGAGAATCCAGAAGGAGCCGTTTATACACACTCCACTTGGCACCCTCCTTTACAGAGATCAATCACACCATATCTCATGTAGATTCATGCTTCCCTAGTTCCAGGAAGGCAGTCCCCAGGTTCATCCTACACCCAAGTATCCATTTCAGCAGCCAAATGAGCTAGAGATTTGCCACCTGGATAAATATCCAGGCCCATTTATCAGGTTGGTTAATATGGTCTTTGTGCAAACTAAGTTAGACTCCAAACAAATACATTTTAAAATTATCAATATGAAATATGACTATTCTGGATTCCATGTTTCATCATCACCCCTCTGTTTAAACTGAGAAAAGAAAACCATGCATGAGGAGCCAAAATACATTATTTTCATGGGTTCTTTTTATTAATTTTTTTAGAATACATCAGTGTTTTAAAAAAACCTGTATAATGTATGTACACATGTAGGGACAATAAGCCACGCCTGTTAGAAGCTGGCTGCAGGTGTGCGTGACCATGCCTGTCAGGAAGTGGTCAAGGTGAGGTCAGGATGAGTGTGAGTGGTTCTTAAAGGGAAGCAAAGAACATTGGAGCCCCTTCTCTCTCTAGCCTGGCTGCCTTGCTGCCCTGGCATGCTCTGGCTTGCATTTGGCTGGTGTTTATCTGAATAAGGATATCTTAACCATAGGGATTAAGGATCGGCTCTCGTTAAATACACATGTGGTGATATTTGGTTTATGATATAACAAATAAAGCTTGCCTGAACATCAGAGTGTGAAGGTAGCCACACTAGTTAGCCATAGAGGCCAGGTAGTGTTGGCACACACCTTTAATCCCAGTACTTGGGAGACAGAGGCAGATGGATTTCTGTTAGTTCAAGGCTACCCTGAGCTACAGAAAATTGATCCAGTCTAAAAGAGAAACAGAGCCAAGGGGTCGTGGCTTACACTTTAATACCAGTACTTGGGATTCGTACACCTTTAATCCCAGAATTAGGGAGGTGGAGACAGTAAGGGATACATCTCTGTGAAAAGAGGAATATTAAGGCAGGAGGACACAGGACTATTCCGTGTGAGGATTCCTAGAGAGAGTATTGCCCATTTGGTCTGAGGATTAGGTAGGTGGAGGTAACGACTAGTTTCTGGCTGCTCTGCTTCTCTGATCTTTCAGCATTTACCCTGATATCTGACTCATGATTAAGACCAATTAGATTCATACTATATATAACCATAAAGATAATTTAACATATGTTAATGCTATGAAAATAGCCAAATAAGCAAGGTATCCACTTACAAAAAACAAACTACACACACACACACACACACACACACACACACACACATGAAATTCGCTCCTTGGGGTAAGTATTTATGCTCAAAGCAGACAACATGTAAAAGAGCTAATACACTTTTAAGTTTCTAATTTCCAAACGTTGAGGTCTTGCCAAACTGTTTCCCCAAACAACAGACCTCTAATTTCACTTTTATTGTCAGAATCTGTGGCTTTTGCTAATGGATCCTGTGAGATATTGTCTAAGATTCCAGAATGCCACTGCCTTGAAAGACTATTTATTTAAGTTGATGCCTTGGGCCAACATGGAAGGCTATAATGATGCATTGAAGTTGGGATGCTTTGTGCCATTTTATATTAATAAGCTCAGGCCCTAGAGTGTTTGAAGATGGCATCAAAGTAGAAGGTTGTCATTCATGTCTACAAAGATAAGGCCCAATAATAACTACTTGATGCTTATGTAAAGGCATAGGTGAGTTTCCCTGATTGGCAATACTGCATGAGTAATTTTACATAGAAACATGAGCATTATACATAAACACAGTTTGAGAGGAAACTGGGAGTTTGGAGTTTGATCTTTTGGATTTAGCCATAGGTGCACCTGCTCTGGGCTAACTTTAATCTGTATGCTCTAGTTATCATCAGTTGTAGCAGTGAGTTCAATAGCCTTCATTGGATTCTGTGAGTCATACAAAACTTGATGTTACAAGTTGGGATAGAAATTAGAGTCATCATGGAGGCCCCTGAACTTTGTATCTGTTGTCAATGAGAGGTTAAGCAAGAGTACTTTGAACTCAGATAGCTGATAGATACTCTAAATATAAAACTAAATTGGCACTCTCACTCTCTGCTCCCTAAGCAGTGTTTTCTCTCATATGCTACGATATAGGACAAAGCAAAACACAATGTAGCCTTCTCTGATTTCATACACATACCATATCTAGCTTTCTAGCAAATCCTGTCAAAGACATTTAAAATAGCCCCCGGAAAAGACTGGCACTGGCATTCTTGAGATATACATTACATGTCACATGTGTTATTCATGACAAAAAGCCTTTTAAATAAGCCTTATATATGTTTCCACATATCAAGAGCCCATTGGAATCAGAGATTTCTTTTAGAGCAAGAAGTTGCCAATGTGGAAGGCATGCATATACAGGGCTCTGGTGCAAAACTGGGTACCATGAGAGTAGTTTGATGTAGCCATACTGAGTGTGTAAGAGCATATAAAGTTTTAGATTTGATTAAATATACAAAGAATCCCAGTGCAAGGTACAGTATGACATGACTGTATCTCTTTACTCCGAAGGCCTTCTGAAGGGAGTCAGCACAGACCCAGGCAAACTGTCCATCTAAAGTAAGTTTTTTTCAAAAACACTGCTGAGAATAGCATGTATTCCTACTGACAAAACCCTCGAGATATCACATCTGTCTTGGTTTCATGGAAACCAGGCATTAAGTGGACAGGGTTTCCATGTCTTCTGGATGAAACTTTGTTCAGGATTAAAGATGATCTGCATATTACCTGAAAGGAGCACCTGATTGCTCAGAAAATATGGAAGTGAGGTGGTATGAGATCTGTACTTGGGTTTCCAGCAGGAAAATTCCAAGGAAAGCAGAATGTACGAGTCTGACACAGCTAAACCTAAGTCAATGCCACAACATACTGCCCTGTTTTTTTTTTTCTTTCAAGCAATTATATCACTATTTAAAAAATATATTGTGCTTTTTTTTTTAACATGCCCACAGGTAAACCCTCTGGCTTCTTGAGTCAGGGTCTGACCTCAGGATGTACAAGGGTCAAACTTTATCCAGAATGCTTCAGTTTGTGGAAAGCCAACAAAATTGATGTTGCATTTTAAATTCTTCATTTTTATTAGAATTTGCTTAATTCTCAATCATCACATAAGTGTCTGATTCAAATGTACTGTTCACCAGGGGTACTGTATTCATTATATGTGGTAGGTACACTGTTAGGTTTTTCTGTCTTTTAATCAAAGTTCCTCTATCACATTCACATGGCTGTTGCACATGAGCAATAAAATATAGAAGTTTTTATTGCAATAAAATAGGGAAGATAAAAATAGTGGAGATAAAATATTGACTAGTTTAATTAGATAGAATTTTTTGTCAGGATTCTCTTGTTAATAATGTCTGCAGATGCAATTCAAACTACACAGACCCAGAAAGTCACAAAATATCTCCCACACTGAAAATGAATGTCAGGATGAAACCAGTAATTCTGTATTTGTGACATATTCTTCCATCAAGATGTTTACATTCCTACTTGTGCTCTCCCAATTAATGACATGTTGTTGTGGGATATTTAACTATGTAAAATGTGTTACATTTGTTTATGCTGTGGAATATTACTTTAAATGTATAAATTTGTGTTACATTCATTTCTGCTACATTTGTTCAACGATGTAAATATGTGCTACATTTGTTTATTCCGAATATTTTAATTATGAAAAGATGTGTTGCTGTTTCAACTTGTCTGCCCAAGTCACCTGATTGGGCTAATAAAAAGCTTAATGACCAATAGCTAGGTATAAGTGGACTGTTGAGGATGGCATGCAGAAAGAATAAATAGGAGAACAAGCAGAAGAAGAAGGAGAAAATGAGGGAGCCCGAATCCAGGCAGCTGCCAGCCATCAAGACATGGAAGAAGCAGGAAAAGTAGGATACACAGAAAGAAAATGTTACAAATTCCCAAGGTAGATAAAAAGAAGCAGGCTAATTTAACATAAAAGAACCAGTCAGAAATAAGACCCCATGTCATGACTTGGCAGCTGGGTGGTGAACCCAAATAAAAACCAACAGAAACTCACAACAGTAGGAAACTTAGGAAGTTTCTGTCAAGATCTGAGGAAGGACAAAGTATTGCTTAGGTCGGGCTGTTTTCAGACAAGGCAGTATTCAAGTTAGATGCTTCTGTCTGTGGAATCAAAAGAGATGGGAAAAAAATAACCCTCTCCTGAATTGTTTATAACAGTATCTCCCACAGAGTGACTCTGATCAAATAAATATAAATAAATACAAAACAAAATCACAAAACAACGTTTCAAGAACTCTCTGAACATGATCACTGTATAGGTATTTACTAGCATTTGGTACTTTTATTTTATTGTTCTTTCCAGTCTACAAACATACTGGAAAACTTTATGCAATTATTTAGAATGCCATGCTTAAACCAATAACATCTTGGATAAACTAAGGGCTCTGTATACTGCTTCCCTTCTTGCTTAGCACAATTTATATTTCTTTACACATAATCTATCATTTGCTATTTTGGCTATGTAACTGTCCCTCCCCCAGTGGGACTGACATACATCATTGTTCAATTTTGATTGCTACATTGCAGACTCCTTTGTCTCCTGCCAACTGGCTCAGACATACACCTGTCCCTCTGTCACTCTCACTGCCCTCTCAGCTTGTGATAACCCAATGCAAGCTCTCTAGACAGTGGCTGATTAGGTAGCCTGCTGTCCTTTAATCCCACTTGTGTCCAGGTCAGCACAGTTATGAAGCAGCAAATGATCCTTCATGGCTCGAATGTTGGCTGTGTCCCAGGATGCTGCTGTTACTGGTTTTATCCTTCCACTTAATACATCAAATATGATTTAAAGTTGACATTGACAAAACAGCTTAAGAAGCTGTGTGTGGTTACGCCCATGACTGACAGTAGTTATCAGAACTACTGTTGGCGAAAATGAGAAGTAAAAGGTGACTCTTTAGAAACACAGAGTTTATCCTATCTTTTTATTGTTCCAGAAGAAAACACTTTTAAACCCAAAGCTTTCAGTAACTGTGCTCAAGTAAGATGCAGCTTACATTATGGTTGTGTGAAAATTTGAATGTATCAGGGACACATGGTAGCATGGACTTCATGATTTGAACTATACTCTAAAAGTAAATACAAAAGCATGAATAGTAGATATATTACTTACGAGATTATAGGATAGTGATGAAACACATGTACCAATACAATAAATTATGTACAATAATAGAGATTTCTCTAAAATGCAATGGCCTGGTAAGAAACAGTGTCTAAATGGGGGACCATTTTGTTAGTGAATCAGGAAGAGTGAACTAGTGAAACAAAAAACAATTTTGAAAAGCACCATTATTAGATAGATGATAAATATATAGATACTAGATAGATGACAGATAAATAAATGATAGATAGGTGATAGATCAATAGGTTATAGCTATATACATATATATATATATATATATATATATACATAAGATAGAAAGATAGATAGATAGATAGATAGATAGATAGATAGATAGATAGATAGATAATAGATACGTTTACAAAGATTTGTGGATTATGTGGTTGATGCTCTTGGAGATCTAAGTAAATACTTTTCTCTAGGAATTTGTTTGTAATAGTGGGTCAGTATCAAGTAAAACCACTTAATAAGAGCCCTAGTTTGTATTGTACTTTATGAAAGAACGAGTATGGTTAATTTACAAACAAATGAGGAGAACTTAGAAAAATTCAGGAGGCTTCATGAAACCCAAAATGGAAATTCAATCTTTCCTTAGAAACAGAAAGAGGTAGGTAAAGATTGGTTTTATTTCTGCTAATTCTTATGAGTCTTTATTGTTCTTTTCTAATAAGAATAGCTTTCTCTCCCTCATTGTTCATTGAGAACACATGTTTATCATCAACCAATGAGTGTTGTTGTCATAGCTCTCGGCAAATACTGGTTTCTTTGTCCTAATTTCAGATTCTTCTAAGAGAACATCTTAGTTGCCCTCAGAATGTTCAGCTATATAGTCTAATGAACTATATAGCCTAGAAGCATAGACTCACCATAATTTATGAACATTCTTTTTTGGGCACACCTTTGGGAGTGAGAAAATTAGGGTTTTCTGTCAGATCCATGTAACCCATAGATCATGTGGAAAAAATGAAGAAATTAAATTGAGTAGAATAATATGGGTTATAATTTCATGAAAGAATTTCTATGTGATAATCTAGGAAACATTTAATTGCACAAGGTATTAATTAAAGGATTGTCATCATTGTCTTTCACCTTGTGAAATAAGAGGATAGCAGAGAGCATTCTCTATATGTCTCCCTTCATCTCAGATTTGAGAGCTTTCTTACCACACAAATGAACTTGTTATTGTTTCTGTGAAGGTGGCATATCTTATGAAGATTAATTTTCTTTATAACTAAACCAAGATTACTTTGAGTTCTATATCTTGACATTAGTTCAAAAGACTTTTAGGTACTCTGAAACACGTGCAGTATTGTGAACATACTAAAGTCATGTTAATTCAGACTGGTAGGTCAACATACAGCACTAGAAATCCAATTTATTGATTTCTCATTGCAGGCATGGCAATAATTAGCTAAATGTACATCTCCAGTTGTAAGAAGAACCACATCATCATAACCTGAAGGTTCCTAGATAATTAGTTTTGCATCAGGGAAAAGAGATTGATGAATGAAATGATCATATGTAACCATTGGTAATTATTTCTTACTTAAGGCTTATAGTTTACCCACAAAAACTATGCAAAGAAGTAGTATTACCATCCTTAATTGTCAGATGAACTGAAAACACTGTGTTGATTTTGAAATCTGTGGGGTTAAGGTGGCATGCCAGACATGTTTCCCCCCAATCCAGCAGGATGTATTTATTATTAGTACATTATACAGTGTATCTACAATGCCACTGGTATAATTGAAAGTAAAAGTTAAGAATTTGTTTTTTATTTAAAACTTTTAGAGAAATATTGGCTTTATTCAATAAGTGAAGACATTAAATTGAGCTGGTGTTTTATTGTTGTTTTGTTTTGCCATCCCTAACAAATTATCAAAATAATTGTCTTTTAGACAATCATTGCCTACAAAAATGATGAACTAAGTCCTTACAGCACACATTCAATTCTAATGGAAATTTCCACCGGGCAATGGTAGCATATAACTTTAATCCCAGCACTCAGGAGGCAGAGACAAGCAGATCTCTGTGAGTTTGAGGCCAGCATGGTCTACAAAGTGAGTTCCAGGATAGGCTCTGAAAGCTACAGAGAAACGCTGTCTTGGAAAATTAAAAGAGAAGAAAAAGAAAAAGAAAAAGAAAGAAAGAAACAAGATATTTCCACTAGTAAATCTGGTACTTGTGCTGTATGGATATGATTTAATCTAGCTTTACAGTTACAAAGAACATAAGCACCTGAGAGTGGAGAAAACGAAAGACATTCAATTAGTGCTTCAGAATCAGAGATACTGTGGAATTTTAAGGAACTTTTTTTTAGTCACTGTTAATCCAGAAGGTGGGTTAAAAGATAACCTGTTTGTCAATCAAGGTGTCTTAAACAGAGTTTTCATAGTATTCAAAATTCAAATATGGTAATGCAAAGTCACTAATCCTCTGTCATAAAAATGCCATCTTCACCTTTACTTCTGATTAAATATAAACCTAAAGGTTAAAATACAGAGTTACCAACATAAAGAAAACTTACGAAGTTAAGTCCAAGATAAAGAATGAGAACAGGGAAATATCTTAGAATAGAGGTGGATAGAGGATGGGTTGAATGTATAAAATGGTTAAAAAAAGTCAGTGTCACCAATCACATTATCAGGGGAGGGCATTTAAGGTATCCTCTCCTCTGTTGCTTAAATTGTTAGTTGGTGTCATCTTTTTAGATCACCAGACATTTCCCTAGTGCCTGATTTCTCTTTAAACCTATAATGTCTCCCTCTATTATGGTATCTCTTATCTTGTTTTCCTCTATTATTCCCCTGGCTCAATCTTCCTGCTCCCTCATGTCCTCCTCACCCCTCCTCTTCTCCCCTTCTCATTCTCCTAGCTCCCTTTCCCCTACCCCCAAGCTCCCAATTAGCTCAGGACACCTTGTCCCTTTCCCCTTCTCCCGGGTACCATGTATGTCTCTCTTAGAGTCCTCATTGTTTCCTAGATTTTTCTGGCGGTGTGGACCGTGGGCTGGTAATCCTCTGCTCAATGTCTAAAACCCATATGAGTACATACCCTGTTTGTCTTTTTGGTGATTGGGTGACCTCACTCAGAATGGTTTCTTCTACTTCCATCCATTTGCCAGTGAATTTCAAGATTCCATTGTTTTTTTTTCTGCTGAGTTATGTAAATGTACCATATTTTCTCTATCCATTATTCCATTGAGGGGCATCTAGGTTGCTTCCAGGTTCTGGCTGTTACAAATAATGCTGCTATGAACATAGTTGAACATATGTCCTTGTTGTAGGAATGTGCTTCTTTTGGGTATATAATTAAGAGTGGAATTTTTGGATCTTGTGGTAGACTGATTCCCAATTTCCTGAGGAGTTGTCATACTGATTTCCAAAGTGGATGTATGAGTTGGCACTCCCACCAGCAGTGGAGGAGTGTTTCCCTTTACCCACATCCTCTCCAGCATAAACTGTCATTGGTGGCTTTGATTTTTAACCATTCTGACAGGAGTAAGAATGATATCTCAAAGTTGTTTTGATTTGCATTTCCCTGATGGTTAAGGATGTTGAACACTTTCCTATGTGTCTTTCAGCCATTTTAGATTCCTCTATTGAGAATTGTTTATTTAGTTCTGTACCCCACTTTTTAATTGAATTGTTTGTTGTTTTGGAGACTAGCTTCTTGAGTTCTTTGTATATTTTGGAGATCAGCCCTTTGTCAGATGTGGGGTTGGTGAATATCTTTTCCTAGTCTGTGGGCTGCCAGCCATTTTGTCTTGCTGACTGTGTCCTTGGCCTTACAGAAGCTTCTCAGTTTCAGGAGATCCCATTTATCAGTTGTTGATCTCAAAGTCTATGCTACTGGTGTAATGTTCATTAAGCATTCTCTTTACCAATTAATTCAAGGTTATTTCACACTTTGTCTTCTAATAGGTTCAGTGTGGCTGGATTTATGTTGAAGTCTTTATTCATTTGTGCACAGCAACAAACATGGATGTTTCTGCAGTCTTCTACATGCCAGCATCCAGTTATGCCAGCACCATTTTGTTGAAGATGCTTTCTTTATTCCATCATATAAATTTAGCTTCCTTGTCAAAAAATCAGGTGTTTTTAAGTGTGTGGGTTAATATTAGAATTTTCAATTGGATTCCAGTGGCCTACCTATCTATTTTTGTGCCAATACCAAGCTGTTTTCAGGACTATAGCTCTGTAATAGAGCTTGAAGTCAGGGAAGCTAATGCCTCCAGAAGTTTCTTTATTGTACAGGGTTGTTTCGGCTATCCTGGGTCTTTTGTTTTTCCATAAAAAGTTGAGAATTGTTTTTCATGCTCTGTGAATAATTGGGCTGGGATTCTGATGGGAAATTCATTGAATCTCTAGATTGCTTTTGGTAAGATTGCCATTTTTACTATGTTGATCCTACCTATCCAAGAACTTGGGATATCTGTCCATTTTCCAATATCTTCTTTAATTTCTTTCTTTAAAGACTCAAAATTCTTATGATACATTTTTTGTTTGTTTGTTTGTTTAGTGTTATCTCAAGGTATTTTATATTGTTTGTGGCAATTGTAAAGAGTGATGTTTCTCTTCTTTGTTCGCTAATGTCTCATCTGTATATAGGAGGGCTATTGAATTATACACCATCCTATAGCCTTCATCCAGCAGCTGGTGGAAGTAGAAGCAGTCACCCACATTTGATCACTGAACTGAACTGGAATCCAGTTGCAGAGAGGGAAGAGTGGTGAGTAAAGGTGTCCATACCAGGCTATTTACCCCACAGAAACAGCTGACCTGCAGAAGGCAGTTCTTGGTCCCCAGACTGATATCAGGGAAACCAGCATGGGACTGATCCATACCACAGGAACCTGGCTGTCAGTGAGGAGGCCTTGGAAATCATGGGGCCTCCTGTAGTAGATCAGTACTTATCCCTAGTGTAGGTGTGGAATTTGGGAGCCCATTTCACATACAGGGATATTCCCTGAGCCAAGACACATTGGGGTGGGCCTAGGCCTTATCACAAAGGATATGACAGACTCTAAAGACCACCTATGGAAGGCCTCACCCTCCCTGGGGAGCAGAAAGGGTATGTCATAGGTATGGTTTTATTTGGGGGTCGTAGGGGAGGAAGGGAGGAGTGGGAACTGGGATTGACATTTAAAACAATCTTTTTTCCAATTCAAATAAAATAATAGAAAAAAATGTCAATGTCCGAAAACTGGTCCAGAAGCTCTACTGCATCCATTTAACAAAGACTCAGCAATAAGATACGCTAATACTTTGAATAGACAAATAATTACTAAGTTAAAAGTATCAGCATAATGGAAGTAGAAAAAGACTGCAGTAGTAGCATAGACTCTCTACTCCAACAGCATCTTACACACAAATAATACAGTTTCTTTTAATGTAGGCTGCTGTTGATTTTGTATATGCTCCAGTTTGAAGGAAGGTGTGGCATAAATCCTGGAGTAGCATCAACTATGTTCTTTTGGATTTCAGTGTCTGAATATCTAAAATTAATCACATTTGAATGGCCATTTCAATATACAACATTGAGAACACACATTCAACACACAACACCTCATATTCTTATTTAATCTCATTGTATTCAGCATTCTGTCTCCATTATATCACTGAAACTGAATTTATTGAGATCACCAACATTATTGTAGGTTGATAAGTTCTGTAGATAAGTTCCAGCTTTCATTTCCTTGACATATAAACAATATTATCACTCACTAGTTTGATAGGATCTACTAATTTATCTTCAGGAGCACCCATATTCTAGTGGCTGCCTTATTTTTTATCTCCCAAGTTTCTTCATTTACACTCACTTCAGTGATTATCTAGCTCAGTGCATGGCTCTGCACTACTCTTACATAGGTTTTCCAGTCCAGACTTTGCTAGTTCTTACCAATCCATCACATTAGGATACTTCGAGGATCTTCAGACTTAACATATTTGCAAACCAGAAGTTTTCCTGTACCTATCTGTTAATGGCAAGTCTGTAGGTTCCTACTTTGCAATAAGTGTGGATTTTATCGAGATTGCTCTTCTTTTATGACCTTGCTCTCTCATGTACCAGAGACATTCCTTTGAAAATTGAAGACCTCTCATTTTATACTTCAGATTCCTCACATATTGCTCTTTATTCTGCTCCACTAATCACTTATTAATGCATTTATATTTCTATATTTGTAACATTAATTTTAATCTTTATGTCCAGAATGCAAACTCCATACAGAGAGGGACTTTTCTTTGATTAAATTTCAAACATGTTCAAATACATTTGTTAAATGAATGAATGACATGGCATGATCTTTAATCTTGAGAATTCTGCAATCCACTTTGCAAAATGAATTATATGTTGAAAAAAAAGAATTTCTGCCAGCATAAGAGACTGTGCCAAATATAACTGAGTACAACAGACCCAAAGTGCTCAGATATTGTTTTTTACTAAGGATTCAGATGACTGGGCTCCATTTGAATAATTCATTCCAGGAGAAAATTGATCATAATCTAGGGAAGTAAAGATGGGAGTAAACCATTTTAGATGACAGCAATTTAAGGCTTCAATGACATTTCATATTGTGATTTAAGGGGAAGCTATTTGTTGAACATACATATAGTTTATTCCAAATGGAGTTTTCTTTCATCCTTCTCTATGTAGCACAAAACAATTTCCAACTAATTGACCTATTGGTTAATGTATACATGACATATGTTACCAGGTCTGGCGGGGGGGGAGGGTTATCCAGTAAGCCCCATTTCATGTGAGTATTTTTTTCTATTCATAAAAAGCAAAATAAGGAGGGGGAGGAAAATGAAATAGTTACTTAGAAACAAAAGGAATAATAAAAGTGGGCCAAGGGAAAAGCTTTTAGCAAATGTGAAAAAAAGCCACACTGGCACTGATGATGGGCCACTTAGTAGTGATTATATATAATGGCATATAAAGGAAAAGCAGGCACTTAGAAGCGAGGTAGTAGTCTTCTCAAAGATGTCCTGGCCTTGCCAACTGTCACTTTTGCTTGGACTGGACTTTCTGCTAATACATCTTATCTTTTCTGTCAGTTGATGCTGGGCACAGATGATTATGAGATCACCTTTTTCTTTAGCAAGAATGTTTTGATGAGGCAGTTGAGCTAAACTGAATCAGCAATAGATATATCACACAGGTGTCCCCAAATCCTTCCCTAGTCCTCCCTTGGATACTTCAGGAAGCATGATTTTTCCTCACCTATCCAAACAGAAGAAGGTGAGTCTAGTTATTTAGACAGAGAAGTGTACTGATCAGTATAGTTCATCACCTGTGATTCTCAGCATTTTCAATAATGGCTATTCAGTTGCTGACAAAAAATTGTATTCTAGAAAGTACAATTTTTTTCACAGTTGATTGTATATGGGCCCTGACCTAGTTACTATTCTATTAGAGTGAAGACCATGACATAGGCTACTTATAAAACAAAACATTTTTTTTTGCTTGCAGTTACAAAAGGTTAGTTCATGACCATCATGGTGGGGGTCATGGCAGGCAGGGATGGCACTGGAGCAGTTGCTAAGATCTCACAGCTGTTCCTCAGGCAGTAGTCAGAGAGATACTACTCCTGGCTTGGACTTTTGAAACCTCAAAGTTCACTCCTAAAACTACTCCAACAAGATCACATCTCCTAATCCTTCCTGCCATCAACTAGATGGACACATGAGCCTATTGAGGCAATTCTCATTCAAACCACCACATGGCCAAACTTGCTTTCAGGTTGCCTTCACTGTGGGAGACTTCAATTCATTTAGCTCTCCCAGAAAACCCAGCAGAAGAATGCTGAATCAACTTTTACTTTAAGAAACACCATTAGCAGATTCAGGAGCTGCCGAAGGGAACTTCTGGCTTCATCTACAGTGCAAATGCATGGTTGGCTGCTCAGGTCTAGTGATAACACACCCCTGTCTGTCCATTTGCAGTTTTCTGTACTCTCTGAATTCTTCAAATAACTGCACTCCCTGCTTTGATTTCACTACACAATGGCAGACATCAGTGGGCTAGCTTTAAACCTTGCCCACTGAAGATTTTTTTCTTTATTCTTGGATGATAGCTAGTCTGGTTTCCCTGGTCCAGCATGGTAGCACAGCAACTTTGCAAGTGTCTTGAACATTTGTAAAGTCAGTTTCCTGTTTGCTATAGTAACTGGCTAAAGCAAAATAACATAGGCATTTAAGTAGATGGAAGTCAAACTGAGTTTACAACATATGCATAATATAGGTTAAGAAAAAAGACAGTGACAGTTATATTTGAATATGTACTAGGGCCATATAGAAATTGGCTAGCTATCAACAAATAAATAACTCTCACATTGTAGTAAATATTGGTCATTACATATGTAGAAATGGTTACTTAATATTTTATATATACATACAAACTGCTGTGGTTCAAAGGTAAAGAAGTAGAAGAGAGAATATTCATCAATATACCAGAAAATTTAAAAAAAACAAAGCTACCAAGTCCTATATGATCTTACATTAGTAAAGGAGTTCTTTATTTTTTCTGTTTTCTATGGTTCCTTAAATCATTAATAGGAAAGAGAGAACTTATATATGGTTTCTGGGAATATAATTTATGCCACTTCCTTCCTTAGTTATTATTTTTATCAAAGTTCCTGAACTTCATTTTTGGAAGGAAATGTTAGGGAGGAAATCTGAGTATCTATTGAAAAGGAATGATTATATTAACTACTTGTAGCAGTTAATGCCTTCAGCAATAATCTAACATTGGTATTATTTTTACAAAACAGATCTACTCTCTCAAGCAGTAAATATCTAAGATTATAGGCCAGTCATCAATCCTTATAATCTCATTTATCAAGGAGATTCACCACTTCATCCTTCTTTGCATCAAGAATAATGAATGTCATGGTCAATGGTTCTTGACTTATACCTCTTTTAAAAACTAAGACATACTCTAGCAGCAATTATAACCATTTCTCAGGAAAAACAAAAGCAAGCAAACATAATTTCTTAACATAGTTGTGAAGTAAAAGGTCGCTATCTAGGGTTTCCATTGATGTAACCTAGTTTGAGACACTCTGGAGAATCTGTATCAATGTACTGTTCATGGAATCTCTAGTTTCATATGAGCCCTTTACTTTTGTGTGCGTAGAGTCTGAAAGAGTGAGAAATATTTATTAAGTGCCTAAATATGTCTATATCATCAGTACATATAGTCACTCTTATTCCAATACCAATGCCTCTAACCACAATTATTAAATGTCCAATCTAAGATTACTAAGTTACATACACAAAAATTCATAATTTGTCTTAAATGTAATCTACATACTCCCATTTAATCAACAAAAGTGCTTAGGAACAAATTCCAGCAAGCTTGTCAATCTCTTTTTGGGATGGTACCTCAGGAGTCATTTAGTAATGATGAAGTTATTTTGCCCATCGAAACTACAGTTAGTTACTAATAACATCTAGTAGGTAGATGCAAGAAATGTAGTTAAGCATCTTGTACATATGTACACCAGTCCCCACAGCTAGTATTCACCTAGGTTGGTGAAAATATGCAGCAATGCTGAGAATCTGTGGCCAAAGCACACGTATCTGGGATGCAGTTTACACACAGTGGTCTTGTGTAATGTTGTTTTCTGTGGTTGTGCTTGATGGGCTAGTTCCTAAGATGTCTATCCTGTCCACTTAGGTATAATTTTCATGGCTGGACATGCTTGTCCTTTTATAGTATGTCAGGAACTATTCATCCTTTGCTCAAAATACTGAATGGGTTGCCTAAAGTGCACGAAGCATCTTCTTCATACTGACATTAGGCTGCTTTAGATATAATCTTTGTCCCCTGTGAAAGCAGAGATGCTTTACAACATTACTCACACTAAGTATCTCTTACTTTTCTGGCTATGGTTTCTTATGTCTCATAAAATAAAGCTTGGTTGAAAATACATTTCTTATAGTACTTAAGAGAAAAGTTTAGGTCATCAAAAATGAATGTTGTACAAAGTTTGTAAGAATACATCAAGGTATTACCTACATGTAATCCATTCTGAATGTCTTAGTATTTTGATATCTCAGGACAATTAGTTGTAGCACAACTCCCTTTTACAGAGATAGGCATTGATAGACTCTTGCATAAGTTGTCTATACACAGACATTTATTTATTTGTTGTTATCCTTGATTTCCTCCTTATCTGTATCAGTTGCCAGAGCAGAGTTATTCCAAAGAAAGTGAACACTGGATTCACCACTTTCAGTTTGAATCCTAATTGTGACATTTGTTAGTATCTTCTTTTCAGACAGTTCCTTAATGTCATAAAGACACATATTTTACATCTTTGTATTTGAGGTCGATGTAAGAGTAGTCATGAAAGGACAAAAATAAAGAGTGTATATGCTAACTGTTCAGAATATAGCTGGCCTGTAATAATTTTCATAGCTTCCATTATGGCAATTATTGACATTTATCTCTCAAAGATTATCTCTTTCCTCTTAATAACTTTGGATAATTTTCCCTATAAACATTTTTATTCTTCTATGTTTCCATCTAATCCTTGTTGAAGGTTGAATATGCTGATTTTAATTATTCAGAATTTTCTGACTAAGGTAGAATGTAGCATTGTTACTTTCTGTATCTCCCAAGAAACTTAATGTACTGCATTGAAAAAAAAATTATATTCAATCTCAAAATTCTGTGGTGGAATCTTTATCAAATATTGACAGTAAAAGGTGAACTATAAAAAATGCAGTTTCAAGATTCTAAAATTTGATTTTCTTCTGATTTTTTATTAATATATTATATCTGAAGTGTAATACTTTGGTTAGTATTGACACCATGAAATCTCTTCTTAATCAACACGATAACAATTTCCATCATCAGATGATTGATTCCCCTTGTCCCTTATTATCATGCCTACTCTTAAGAAAATCAGGAGGTGTGAATCAAGCATATTTGGATTAATACAAGTAAATCTTACACTGTCTCATACATGTGCAGGGTTATGATTAAATCACCAAGAAAAGAGAAAAGAGCTTTGCTCTTAAAATCTCAAAAAAAGATTATAATTGAGTTGGGATATCAGTTTTGAATTCAGAATTGAAAACTTATACTCAGCAGTTCACTAGGAAAATTTTATTAGCAAGAAATAAATAATGATTCAACAAAATATCCACTTATAACATTCTTTGAAGGAAAATTTCAACTAATCACCTGAGCTCATCTACCTTTTAAAGAACTAAGCATTTAGTTGCTTGTTGGGATGGACTTTTGCATTATGCTACAATTTTCATTGAATAAAACAGTTTTAGATATTAAAGGTGTATTAAACCTTTAACTTCCATAAATAATATTTAGAAATGCAAAATAGATCATTTAGCATATACTGTTTATTTTATGAAATGCCACTTACTTTGCATACCAATCTTATGACTAATTTAAAATATTTTGAGTATAATATTTCCACATGGCAAGTAAAAATCACTGATAATGAACAGAAATATAGAATGCCTAAAGCTACATTCTTGTTGTTACAAGTTGAGTTACAGCACAGCATCTACTATAGGAGAGAAAAATCTCCAGAGGGACACAGGAGGAGGGAGAGTTTCCAAAGAGAGGATGGGATGAAGTAGTAGAGGGAGATAGAATACATAGTGGTCAGCTAACATAAATAATTAAATTAACAAGCAGTCTGATGAATTAAACTATATATGAAAGAGGTACAAATCAAGTTTTGTCTGTAGTTTTGGTAAGTCTGTCATTCCCCCATTTCAGGGACTAAAGAACATTAAGACTTAGGTTTCTTTCTTATTAGACTTCTAACATCAACTGGTAGGATAGGTCTATACACTGCAGGTTATTCAGATACTGCATCTGGAGATATGCTCTCATCACCACTACTATCATCAAAGTCTTGGGAGAAGGATGTGATGGTTATCATCAGTGTAGAAAGTCAATTTAGTCACCATATTGCTTTATATTATTTGGCAATGAAAATCAAATGGAATTAACTAGTTTTGGGGATAAGATAATGCATTTTTGCATTATGCATGAGAACACATTATTAAAAATCAAAACTATAATGATGTAGAAATTCCATTTTTGTTTGAAGATAATGATAAGGATATTTTTGAACAAACATTTTCCATCCCCAAACTAACAACCAAGACTATTATATTTACTCACAGAATAAAACACTTAGAATATGAATATCACTAAAGGAAATGTATCATGGTATTTTTTAAAAAAAATAGTAAATATGTAAAATTTATGCTGTCTAATTCAGTAAAGAGATGGAGAAAAAAGGCTGGATGGGGAAGATATAAGGAGAGAATATAAAAACCAGAGAAAAAAGAAAGATTGTTGTTTAATGGCAAAGAAATCCAGTCTGCCCATTGACTTCCATTTATCCTTCAGTCTGTGTGAATGTGGTTTGCTCTTTGCTGTAGTCTCAGGGCTTTTGTCAACACATGAGCAGCATTACAGACCCCTTACATTGTCATCTCTCTCTCTCTCTCTCTCTCTCTCTCTCTCTCTCTCTCTCTCTCTCTCTGTGTGTGTGTGTGTGTGTGTGTGTGTGTGTGTGTGTACATAAAGCTTGTATCTTTGCCTCCTAATATACCCAATATACCATGTGTGGTTGGTTCTCTTTGAGTTTAGAGTTGTTTTAACATTTTATTTAACATTCATAGGAGCACATACAGTGTCTTGATCAAAATCCTCCAGCAAACCACCCCTCTAATTCATCCCATTCCTTCCACCACATTCCCTCCTAACTTCATGTGCTTTCTTTGTATCTGTACAACTCAGTAGTATCTTTATGTGTGATCATCTACTGGAGCATGGGTAACCTTAGTGTCTGTGTCCTTCAGAAAACTAATTCCCCTTTCCCCAGAAGCCATCAGTTGCTAATAGCTCCTTTAATAGGATGGGACTTGATGAGACCCATCCTCATCCATGCTCACATTTTAACTGACTTTGTCTTGTGAATCTTTTGTGCATGAGTCCCTAGCCCAGAGAGTTCATGTGTGTAACTAATCTTGTCATCATGCACAGAATGTTATTTAGATTTAGGTAGCTACTTCATCTGGCTCCTACATTCTGTCCACACCTTCTTTCAGGATGACATTTGAGTTTGGGGGAAGAGGAGAAATGATATATATGTTCCACTGAGAGTTGAGCACTCTATAGTTTCATGTTCTTTGGATGTTGAATAATATATTTCCTAAAGTATGCTTAAAGATTACAAGTGTCAGTGATCCTTACTTGATCCTTCCAATATTATCTCATGACATTTTTAAAATTGGCATCATTTGTCATTTTTGGTTCTTTGGTATGCCAGTCACCTAGCTTTCTGACCTATGTTCATATTATGAGAAAGAGAATTAGAGTTTGTCATTTATTACTGTGTAATTAATAGAGTAATTAATAGGCTCTGTTAAGATTTCAAGTACTGACTTAATTTCCATTTTAATGCCAACGCAATTAGCTCAACCGGATAAAAAGTTCACTGTGAAGATGGAAAGGAAGATGTTTTTAAATGTTTGATTAACCAATCAGAAGCACTACTTACACAATTTGCACTTTGGAAAAATTATCAAGAAATTAAATAAAATTTACTTATATTATTTGCCAAAATAGTTATAAAGAATTAATTCAATATATATGAGTTCTAAGACTTTTGAATTTACATTTGACAATTTCTGCTTTACATAAGCTGAATAATCTTCTTTACATTTAAAATTATTTTCTATTTATTTATTTGGGGATGTAGTGGCACAACAACTTTAGGCAGTCAGTTCTCTTCCTTTTACTACACGATTTCTTGGTCTTGAGCTCATGTTGTCAGGATTGTCAGAAAGTGCCTTTATCCACTGAGCCATCTCAAAACCCATATACACTATTCAAAGATAGAGCATTTTACAGAATTGAAGTTATTTAGTCTGGAAGTTTAGACAACTAAAATAAGTATTTCACAGAAGAGATTTGTAATTTTGCCTATGACCAATCAATATGAAACCAACCATTTTAAGTTGACAAAAATTCATAGTTGCCTTAACAAATGGTATCATTGTGTGATGTATTGTCAGGGTTATATCAATATTAGTGTTTTCTAAAACTGTGAAAATTTTTGTATTTACAAGATTTTGTAGAGCAAATGTTATTAATTTATGCTTATTCAGTCACATAAGACCTTGGGAAATGTTAGCATGCCACACCTCGTGCCTGCCAAAATGTAGTGTTTTAATTAAGTCTTTCTAATTATTTTATCACTGGCTAAAATAAGAAAAAAACACTGGCAGAATTCAACCATTCTACAAACCACAGTAATTTAATGGGTCATGTTATGTTTCAAAGAGCAAGGACTGAAAGAGGACTAGACAATTCTTTAGAAGAGTAAGCTTGATTATTGTATATAAATACTTAAAAGGCTTTCAACTTTCACCAACATTGCTGTGACTAAGAATGAATAATCTAGAGAAATAAAGACCAGGCAACTACATACTTACAACACCATCGTCACATTTCATTGACTAAAGATGTTTACTTATCCATACTTAAATTTATATGTTAAAGAATTATGACATAGTACTGTTTAAAAGTAGAAATAACCAGATATTTAGAAAAATTACCCATGGCAACTGTAGTAATTTATTTTCCTGCTGCAAATGTAAACAGTTATTTATATATGCTTAATCCTACAGTAATATTTTTTAAACTTTGAATGAGAAAACTCTAGTTTTAACATTAGTTCCAATAATTTCATTCAGTGTTATCAATTAAACTTAAGAACCAACACTTGCATTGTAATTTCATTATATGTTAAACAATATATTTTATTTCATCAAAGTTAAAGAACTGCAACTATTAAAGAATAGTAAAATAAGGTCTTAGAATGTGATATAGCATCACAAAGAGGTAACTGCTGGACTTTGTATTTTTATTAACATGTAGGGTTAATCAGAATTCTGTTTATTATGCAACAGTTTCTTATGCACTTAATGCATTCACATGAGTTATTTCATGATTTTTTTATTACGAAAATTCTATCTCAACATGTATAGATGTCACTAAGCTTTATGGCTTGAGTTCTATCCCAATAACCTGCAGGATTAAAGGAAATAACCAACTTCTACAAGTTGTCTTTTGACCTGAAACATGAGTTATACATCTTCCACAAACAAACAAATATATGCCATACAGAGTTCTCACTAATATACCTTTATAACTAAATAGCAGTGACCTCTACAACTAAATACTAAAGCCAAAGCACAAATCAACTAAACTAAACTAAACTGTCATCGATTCAAGTAGGCATTTCTCAGAAGACAAGTGTCCAGCAGTCGTGAAAAGTTAATCACCATCATTTTATCATTAGTGAAATACAAATAAGACAATGAAGAGAACTCATCTTACCCCAGTTATAATACCTAATACAAATACTAATAAATGTCAGGAGCAAAGAAAAGAGAACTTTTCTATACTTTTAGTGAGAATGTAAGTTAATATGTCTACTAAGAAAAACAATGGGGAAGTTTATCAACCTCAAACAGCTAAAATCAGAACTACAAAAGCTGGGAGCAATGGCATGTTCCTGCTGTCCTAGAGTTTTGTAAGCTGAGATAGAGTAATCTTTCCAAATTATCGTGAACTGTCATAACAAAACCATTTCTCAAAACACACACACACACTCACACACTCACACCACATATATATCATATATGTATATAACAAAACATAATAACAATCAATGAAAAACAGGCCATGAATTAGAAAAAGTTCAAGGAAAAGAATATTTTAGGATTAACTTGAGGAAAGAGAGCAGAAATTATATTATCTTAAAATTCTCAAGACAGATAACTAGGAAACCAATATAGGACTGATCCAGGCCCCCTGACCATGGGTGTCAGTGAGGACCTCTCAGCAATCTATGGGTCCTCAGGTAGTAGATCAGTATTTATCCCTAGAAAAAGGATGGACTTTGGGAGCCCACTCCACATGGAGGGGTACTCTCTCAGCCTAGACACATGGGGGAGGGTCTAGGCCCTGAGCCAAAAGATATGACAGATTTGAAGATCCCACCTGGAAGGCCTCACTCTCCCTGGGGAGCAGAATGATGATGGGATGCAGGGTCAGTGAGGGCCAAGGGAGGAGAGGAGGGAGAGCGAACTGGGATGGACATGTAAAATAAGCTTGTTTCTAATTTAAATAAAAGGAAGTTATATTGTAATCTCAAAAATAAAACCAAAAATGAAAAAAATATGTATTAAACCATATAATTACTGCACATTTATCAAATACACAGCTGAACAGCCATGCTTAGTTCTTTATAGTTCACAATAGCCGAAGTATGAATATAGGTTAAGTGTACACCAATAGCAAAGAAAATGTAACACAGAATCTGTGGCAGCATGCACAAAACCTGGGAAATTCCAGGCAGACAAAAATCCTACCCCAATGAAGAGTTATTAGTAATTGATAGCTTACAGGGTCAAGAGAGTTCACTTTCTTTAATGTGTGGTCCCTGGTAGGCCTAATAACACTCCAGGAGATGGTCACATACCTTAAAGCACAGAGACAGTACCTATTAGACACTGTGTATTTTAAAGTAGAAGGACACAAAGTTGGGTAGGTATTCAATGGTGGGATCTTTCAGATGAAGAAGGAAATTAATATGAAAAAATTAAAATGTATGAAGTTCTCAAAGAATAAATGCTTTGTGATACATCTGTACATGTAATTGCCTTATATTTAACTTTGTATATGCAGAGGAATAATGCACCAAAAGAACTAAATCCTGTCATGTGTAGCATAGGCAAGTCTGCAGGATATATGTAAGTAAACAATGCCAGGCATGGTCATTTAGAGTGGGATCATATGTGATTGTTAAAGAAGTTGCTCTCATAAAAAGAGAGTGAGAAGGTAGTTGTCAAAATTCTATAATGGAAATGGGTAGAGATGGTGGTTATCAGAAACTGAGATAAGAGGACGCCCCAAAGAATCAACTAATCGGGACTCACATGATGAAGCTCAGACATGCTTGGGTCTATATGAGGTCCTCTGTGTATATATTACGGCTCTCAGCTCATTTAGTGTTTTTATGGGATCCCTAACAGTGGGATCGGTACATCTTCAACTCTTTTGCCTGTTCTTTGCGACTTTTTTCCTCCTATTAGGTTGCCTTTTCCAACCTCAGTATGAGGGATTTTGCCTTGTCTTCAATATTATCTTGTTCTGTCTTATTTGGAGGCCTGTTCATTTTTGAAGGGAAATGGAAAATGAAGGAGGAGCAATGGATCAGGGACTGAGATAAGTGAGGACAGTCAGGGAGAAGTAGAGAGAAAGGAAATTATGGTGTGGGTGTGTTACATGAGTGAAGAATATACTTTCAATTAAAAAGATGATACATGCCACAAAATATCCCACGGAGGTTAGAGCTCCCCATATAGTTTTGTATAATGCTGCATCTAAAAATGCCATTTTCTTTCCTCCTCATGTTTTATTCACTGCTGGTTTTTCCAGGTTCAGAAATCTTCATGTTTACTCTACAATAAACATCAAGTTTATTAAAGTATTAGCTCACATGTTGCCTTCCCAGTGTCTCAAGTGATATTTTACTTCCATTCACTGTATGACTTTATTCTCTTCTTAGTTATATCACTTCTTGTGGTGAGTAGTAAAGAATATGTATCCTATGATATATGTTCTATACTATATCTGCATATATATTCTAAACTATATCTATATATCATACATTCATTATATATATCATATATTCTAAATATATATGACAATATAAGACCTACATGTGTGTGTGTGTGTGTTTGTGTGTCTGTGTGTTAGAAACTGGACTCCATGTGGCTGTTTATTCTTGTTGTTGTTGTTGTTGTTGTTTGTTTTGTTTTCTGTCTCCTTGATTGAAAAAAATGTGACACAGAATAAATATTATGCAATTATTTTTGTAGTGACCAAATAGAAAACAAAACAAAGAAACAAAGTAAGAAATACATAATTGGTGAGCAAATTACAACATATTCAGAACTCCTAAGTCTGGAAAAGGAACATGGACACATATCCACGAAGTGATAATCTTGAATTATCACTAAGGATCAAGTTGAGAAAACTTGATAAAAAGAAAAAATCAAAGAAAAATACCAGTGTTGTATTGTGTAATGACTGTGTTTATGGGTTATTGAAAAAGGAGAAGAACTGGCTGCCTGGACCTTTGGCATCAAGATTTGTGAGTGTGTATCATGTGTATATTGATACATGTGTATATTGATATCATGTTTATATTGTAGGAGGCAAAGAGCACCCATATTTTATGAAGAAGAAGGGAGCAAGTGAGAAATAAAGAAGACTATAAATAAACCCTCAAACAGCATGAGTATTTAAAGAACAGAGTTTTAGAGTTTAAAGGTATGAGAATTTTTTTTTTCTCATCAAGGCACAGCATTAAATTAGGAGGGGCCTCACTCTAAGCTATCTGATGCTATCCTCACAACTAAGACAATACCTCTAAGGAAAAGGATCTAGCCAAAAAAAAAAAAAAAACACACACCCTGAGCAGAGCCAAACACACTTTAACCCAGCAACCAAAACCAAAGAAATGTACCCTGACCCTGAAACCAGTGCCAACGAAACACACTTTGTCCCTAGAATCAAAGCCAGTGAAAGAAATACACACTGGCCATGAAAATGGAGCCAGAAAGCCAAAAGGACCAGTAAAAGAAACACACTTTGTCCCTGAAACTAGAGCCCAATTTGACTCTAAACATATGCAGAAAGCTAACCAATCCCTGAATAGGAGAGCTAGCCAATCTGAGTTCAGGGATTCTGTGTAGGCATGGAATTCTAATAATAATAATAAAAATCCCTGAACAAGCTTTGGGTAGAGACCTTCTTTTGCAGCAGAGTGACAGAGAGAGTAGGCAGATAGAAGCAGCAGAACAAAGCAAGCAAAGTTGTAACACTTCTGTCAGGTGAAACATTCCCTTGATAGAGCAGAATTATTACTCTCCACCCTTGCTCTCCTAGGGACTAGAGTCAAGCTGTTACAACTTCACAGGGGAAGCCTTTTCTGCAGGAACAGACCTGATACACTGGGGAAGGCCCTTCTTGAAACAGGGCTGTAAGCTGAGCTGTGTAGCACTCAGTATTCTGTGACTCCCGAGTTCCAGAATACCTGTCCCATCTGAGCCACCCAAAGGTTTCCAATACCCACACCAGTTACCTCCATGATTGAATAGATTATCTTAGTGAAAACATCAATATTTGTGTAGTTTGAATCACTGTGACATCATAGTTCATAGGTAGCTTGAATCACTATGATGTCACAGATCCTGGCAACAACACTGTCTTTCTTAAGACAAGCCCCTTATCATGTAGAAGTCAACCAATAAAAGATCCCACAGCATAGCACAGCATTATCATTAGAGATCATTCCCACTTTGTTAGTGATGTTATCTCCCAAGATGAGTATTTTCTATTCAAAGAACTGGAGTGGAATCTGCAGCTTTAGATCTCATCTTGGAACCAAGTTCTGTGGGCTGCATTAAGGAAATACTGAGTATGGCCTTCACCTCTGACCACTAGCAGACAGTAGGTGTGTGGTCTAGGTCCTATGCTGCAGTCCTAAATTCTATTGACTCCCTTCTGCTATAATGTTGAGCCTCAAGTTTTGTGATTTGGAGGTAATATTAACTATATATGAATAGCGAGGTAAAACCATCCCACGGTTCTTCTCTGGCCTCCTCTGCTGATGGCTAAACTACTTTCTGCACAAACAATATTGTATTATGTAGCAGGTGACTAATGGTACTCACTGGAATTTATGTTGAAATTTTAATATTAAAAATTGGCTTTATCATTCCCCTAAAATGGGATTGATGACTACTATTTATGTCATCCTAGAGCCCTCATCCAGTGGCTGATGGAAGCAGAGACAGACATCCACAGATACACACTTAGCTGAAATCTGGAATTTAGTTGAAGAGAGGGAGGAATGAAGAACAAAAGGGTCTGTACCAGGTTGGAGAAACCCACAGAAACAGTTGGCCTGAACAAGGGAGAGCACATTGACCCCAGATGCTGCTGGGAGGCCACTACAAGACTGATCCAGACCCCTGAACATGGATGTCAATAAGGAGGCCTCGGCACTCCAGGGAGCCTCTGGTAGTGGATTAGTATTTTCCCCTGGTGTAAGAAGGGACTTTGAGAGCCCATCTCACATGAAGGGATACACTCTGGCCCTGGACACATGGGGAAGGGCCCAGTCCCTGCACAGGAAGATTTGGTGGACTCTGCAGAGCCCCCATTGAGGGCCCTACCCTGCCTGGGGAGTGGTGGGTGTATGGGGTAGGGGGTAGGATGGGAGTGGGGGAGGAGTGATGGGGGTGAGGGGAGGGAGAGGGAGAAGGGACTTACATGTAAAACAACCTTGTTCCCTAACTTGAACTACTAAAATTTTCTTTTAAAAAATTGGCTTTAAAAGAATACAGATAGAAAAAGCATGAAATGAGTATGAAGGGATGAGAATGAGATAAAAGTAGGACAGACTGAAAGCTCCCAGACCAAGCTGGAGAGCTGTGTTTTTATACTAAGCAGTCTAAAGAACCCATCAGGTGGGTCATTGAGATCATTAAGGTCCTTTTCTTCACATTGGGCTTCACAAAGAGGAAAACAAATCAGAACAAGAGGGAAGGGGAAGGAAACACAGTTTATCCTTTTCAGTGTGTTCAAATCTTGCAAAGGTTAGGCTTAGGGAAATAGTCAATGTGTTGCTGTTATTGCTGGAATTATTGTCCTTCACAAAATGTCTTCTACAACTAAGATAAGTTGCTAATCACTAAGGCTTCTATGAATCCTTTTTTCATTTCTTTAGACCAAAGTATGTTTACTATGGATAAGGGATCTTATTTTTGTCTTACAATTTGATATTTTTCAGAAATACTGATATGTTTAAATAATTTGTCCTATAGATATTTCTAAAATATCCTGTAATCAGACACTAGAAATAATATTATAAGTAATCCCATGCTTTATAATTAGTATTAAAAGAAACCCAAGTTTAAACATAACCAAGTATGGAAACAGTACTATGTCAGACTATGTAATCAACTATATCAAAATAATTATATTTAACTTATAAGTGCTAATTGTATTTGAATTTGGAATTATGGAATACAGCAATCATAGCTTACATTTAAAATGTACAACATATAATCATCTTAGTCCTAAATTATCGCACTCCCTAAAATTATTTGGTTCTATGTTACACAAAATTGCCATATTATTCAAATTAGTATCTTCTAGGAATACATATTTTAAAATTTACTTTATTGAATCACTTTATTGTTTCCAATTTAAACATAGGTTTCAGATAAAACAAAAATCATTCTGCTCTATTGATTGACTTTCATTTTATTTTACCAAATTAATCTTAAAATACATTCAGATATATATAGACACAGTGGATAAATATACTCAAGCAAAATTCGTTCTAAAACATTGGCTTTTGCTTAAGAAAAATGTTATAGGATTCTTTCTTCATAATGATTGTATCATAGAAATTAATTAAACCTTAAGTTGTTAAGTATTTGAAATCCAAAAATAGGGATTGACTTTCAACCCCTAACTACACAAGTTTATTCTTTAGTCATTTCATCTTAATTCATTTCCATGACTACACACTAACTAGCAGAACTTTGGTCTCAGACTGTGAATACACCCCACTTTGAATAGTTATTGTTCTTATTTTCTCATGACTACAAAGACATCCCTATGAAAAGCAGAGTACATGCCAATGGAAGTTCAATATGCTCACAGAAATGCTATCTTTTAAGGATATGATCCAGGACTTTTTGTGAAATGGGAAGTCATTTCATACAAAACCAAATATGTTTTAAGAGTCATGACCACCTCTTCTCGTAAGCTTCTTTTTCTTTCCTTATTTTCCATTAATCTAATTTTCTACTGTTCTAGCCAGACATTGTGATTGCCCTAATGCTTCTCCATCCGTTCTTCCTCAAACTTCTAATTCTGGAGTTTTGTGCTTTAAGTATTAGAAATCTCTTCCCTGTTGCCTTACTATAAATTCCGTTTTTAAATGAAACATTTTCTTTTTCCCAATTTTAAATTATTTTATTTGTTTTCAACCTATTCTTATCTATAATTCAGTATTCCTAAAGCATTCTCCACAATGCAACTATTTGCCATGGATGGTTCTAATCACACTATAACCTTACTAAAAATAGTGAAAAATGAAATTAGAAAGTAATCAAAAGGAAATTCAAATCTCATATTATAACATTTTTCAACAGGTTCTGAGTTCTAGAATTGACTGATTAGTTCTAAAACCAAGATCTATATTGTTCAGTAACTTGCCAAATTATTGAAAATAGACTATAGAAAAATAGTCTCAGTAACATTTTCTTCTTCACACAATGTAACAAAAAGAACTCATTTGCTACTCGTTTATAAGCATCTACTATATGTGTATCCAGTGAGGCACATAATTCATGAATTGTGCCAACAATCCTATGGAGTGTACATGATATTCAACTTAGAAATACACAGACACAAGATTTTAGAGGGCAAATAACTTACCATTATCTAAATGTAGAATTTTGTGAAACCAAAGATCATAGCACCCACATCAGTATCTGTTCCTAGATCCATGTGCTTTAGCTTCCTTTCTCAGCTTCTTGGTGCATAATCAGAAATTAAATGGTTGCCTATGAAATACTCATTTGTGGTTTGGAAGGTAGGTTCCTATTATACAAATATCACAGACACTGCTGTACTGATGCTGAGTGTTTAGAGAGGGAACTGTGGTAAAAACAAACAGAACAATACATCAGAAGCTATTACTGACCTATCTTCATTAGCCTCTTGTCTGTATTTTCCCTTATCTTTCTTTTCCTTGAATCTCTCCCAGTGAAGAGTCTGCCATCCCTAACAACCTGGCTTCCTAAGACATCTATACATTTGCAAATCAATTTACAGCTTTTTCTCCAGCTGAGATGCTTCTACTTTCTCTTACTCCATTAGTGAGGGACAAATCAGAATTGGAGAATTTCCTCTTCCCTTCCCAAGTAGCTCTGGGCTTCTCTATTGAGCCCTCACACATATTAGATTTTCTATCCTTTCTCTGAGCTTGCTGCACTAAAAATGTACTGTGGTCATTGAGTCTCCTCCCTGCCCTTCACCTCAGCTCTCACAGGCAAAGTTGTATCTATAATTATGTGTCCTCTGCCCTAGGTGATTTATAGAAATGGATCTATCTATGATTGTTTGAATAAATAAAACATATTTAATTATAATTGAAATGTATATCAATGCAATTCACATCACCTTTCTTTTGAAATCATTGAAGAAATTGTGTGTACTTCAAAACTTTTTGCCAAATCTATTAAATATGTCTTTCAAAGTTACTATGTTTAACTTAGGGCAGATTACATGAATCATTGAAGTTCACTTTTAAAAAAAACCTCTTTTACCTGGAAATCCAGGTTCCCTCTTCCTCCCATCCACGCACTCTCCCCACTATCTCTACACCTCATCCCCACATCCACTACTCAGAGAGGGTGAGGGCTCCCATGGGGGATCATCTTGTCACATTATTTGGGGCAGTACCAAGACCCTCCCCTCTGTATCCATGCTGAGAGAATCCCACCATAGGGAATGGGCTCCAAAAAAACCAGTTCATGCACTAGGGCAAAATATTGGTTCCACTGCCAGTGGTCCCATAAATTGCCTAAGCCCCTCAGCTTTCACCCAAATTCAGGGGGCCTATGGGGTTTCATCGTATTCACATTCCCCAGATGTCAATCTGGAGTCAGTGAGCATTTGAAGTTCACTTTTGTGAGTTGAGCTATTTTAGAAGCTCATGAAAAAATAAAAATTTTAGAGTTTATTCTATTTAGATGAAGATTTCTCCACAAAAAAATAGAGCCAGGAAAACCAAAAAACAAGTGAGAGTTACAACTGCACTTTTGGGACTACTTTAGAGAATCTTTCAGACATCATAAAAAGGACAAGAGAAGCCTTTCTTTGAGGGCACTAAATCCAGATAGTCAGTCTGTCAAAATGTGCACAGACAGGTTTGTATACCCCATTGTCAGGAGCTGGCTGGAATTAGTGCTTTCCATATGAACAGAATAAAATGTGGTCAGTAGCTGAAAGGAGTTTAATGGTTCCATTGTAACCTTAACTAACAAAAGTTGAGTATTTAAATTCTAATGTCAGGAAAGAGATTCAGAACCCAGATTACCTACAGAATGTCTTTAAATAGTTTGGCTGCATTTTAGAGCCAAGAATTTAGTAATAGTGGAGTCAACCAGAATTTCATTATTAGAAATACTTTAAATAAAGTATTGAGACTAAATTATCAATACAAATTTGATTAGATTGAAATTGAAATAGAGAATTCAATTAGACCACAAAAGATTAGTAACAAACACCATGAAAGATGATATCTCTTTTGAATTAAAAGTAGCACAACAAGAAGACAGTAGATTTGAGAGAGAAGAACAGTGAAGAAACAACAACTGGGAATTGATTGTGGACCCCAAGTTAACAGAGGGATTGAGGCTATTTGTAAGGCTGCTGCTAGGCAGGAGGCCCAACTAGGAACTAGGAAGCTGGCCATATGAAATAACCTGTTTCCTCTGAGACTCAGAGAATTGTTTTTGAAGACTGAGAAAAATAATTTATGACAGAACTTACATAATATCTAATGCATGATAGCTCATCTGTAGTCATTTCTATCCCCTTACTTTTTTTCCCAATGTTTTCCAGCAATTTAACAGCAAGCCTGGGATAGAATCCTAGGCTTCTGCCTACCAGCCCATAGCTTTTTGTTGTTGTTGTTGTTAATGGACTGCTGATCTATAAACAAAGATGATACACAGGAATTTTAAAGCAAATATTCACAACTTATCCTGGAATTGCTTACAAGCTGACAGCTATCCAATTTATTTTTAGTTTATATTTAAAATGAATCATATGTTCCAAAATGACTGACAGAAACACAGCTTTGTTTCTGAAGCCAATTCATTTCCATCATTTTTGGACACAATTGAGAGCTATAACAGACTTTCGAGGTGTTTAAAAGCATTCATCCAGGACAACAACAAAAGCTAATTATCATAAAAAAATAAATAGCTCCTGCTAACATCATTTTAGGAAGTTTTCCTAGAACAGAAATACATTTCATCTATCATCCATCTGTTTGGCATGTGGAAACAAGAACTAGATGCGATTATCAGGTATCTGCTGGATGATATAACAAAGTAGAAATGAATATAAATAGAAGAGAGTATTCTAGTAGAAGCCCCATCCCAACTCCGGGTATCTATATACCCAAAGAGCTTGGGATTATGGGGGATGTCCTTTTGTATATATGTTTCTCTTATCGGCTGATTAATAAAACACCAATTGGCCAGTAGTCAGGCAGGAAGTATAAGCCAGGCTAGGATATGAGGAGAATTCCCGGGGATGGGGGAAATGCAGAGAGAAGTCACAAGAGAGATGCCATGTAGCTGCTGAAGGAGCAAGATGATCCAGTAAGATAAGACAGTGTGAAAATATTAGATAAATAAAAATGGGTTAATAATTAAGAGAGAGCTAGCCAATAAGAAGCCTGAACCACTGGCCTAACAGTTTATAATTAATAGAAGCCTCTGTGTGTTTATTTGGAGATAAATGGCTGTAGGACCAGGTGGAATAAGAAACTCCACCTATACTGAAATATTCTGATGGAAGCTCAACCTGAGGCCCTGGTACCCATTTCCCCAAAAAGTCTGGATTGGTTAGGTGAAGCCCCCCCCCTCTCTCTCTCTCTCTCTCTCTCTCTCTCTCTCTCTCTCTCTCTCTCTCCCCATGGCTCTGCCCCCTCAGAATTCCTGCCATGAGTTATCTCCTCCCCAGGGCTGCTAAAGACCACCACCTATAGGCTACTTAAGACCTGGCCAACATATGTCATTCCTCTCCCACTCTCTGAGGGTCACCCAGGAGCAATTTGCTCTGTTAATTAAACATGGGTTTATTAATTTCATTTTACTGGCTTATTACATTGGTTGTGGACATCCAATAACTGGGGATTCAAAACTTACCAGACAACATATGCAATAAGTAGGTCTGGAAAAGGGAACATGTAAATAAAAGCAACACATGTATAATCTTCAGTAAGTAATTGATACATCAATCCACAATAGAGTCAATATTATTTATGCTGAATAGTGTGATGATAGAGACCGCATTCAGTGAACAGTCCTGACTACAATTGCATTTCTTCCACTCTATTTGGGCAGTTCACATTTTTTTCAATTTCTATCAGTAGTAATTTGCAGCAAAATTTTATGCACTTAGGATGGCATTTGAAAAAGATTTTACTGCTTACCAACAAATCATTTGTATTACATAAAACAATGAAAACCAAGTTCTCCAAGGGAAAAATTTAAACTCCAAAAAGAAAAAAATTCTGTTACCAATGAAATTAGCTAATTAAAAATAATACAAAATTTGAATAAACAAAAATCCATAAATGTAGCATAGGAGAATGAGAGTTGAATCTTTGTTCCCTCAACTAGCATAGAATGACACCTATAACTGTCATTGCTAAGCAACAGCTGCCTAACCAATATGTGTTCAATTAAGTGATGCATATAATAGAAAATCCATATTTTATTTGGAGGCTTTTAAGACAAATTTATCTATCAATTTATAATTTCTTTAATAATCTATGTATTATTTATGAGATCAAATACTTTTGAAATGTCTATGTAACTTTCATAGTAATTAGGTGATAAAGCATCTTCTTTTAGTGGAGAATGATGGAGTTTGAGATAAGGTTTCACTCTACGGAACAGGCTAGTGTTGAATTTGCTATGTAACCTAGGCTGACCTCCAACTAGTGTTACTATTACACATACACGTGCTTGCATTACGGTCAATAGACAGTACCAGGACTAGATGTAAATCTTTCCAGGAATTTAAAATGCTTTTCAACAAACACAATTTGAGGTCAAGTTCTCTATAAGTATGTAAATGTAATTGACTATTTGTTTATTTAAATTTATACTGGAGATGGAAATGTTTAGAATATTATTCATAGGTTGAAACACTGATTTCATGTGAATCTTTGCCAATTAGGGATATTGATTATAAATTCTGTTGTTTCTTTGGTCAGTCCTCAAGATGAACATTTACATATAAGTGAAGAAACATGTATATTCACACTTTAATCTTTTGCCAGTTCCTTTCTAATTATAAACAGTATGAAAAAAATCCATAGAAATTAGAGCATGTAAATATATATGCATACATATGCGTATATATATAAATGTTTGTATATGTAAAATTAAGTATGTATGCAGTTTAGGCAACATATACTCAAATTTATCAAAAGAACATAAGGAAATAACCTCATCCACTTTCTATATAACTGCATATGACTATTTATGGACATAAACATCAGTGGATGAATTTGTATCTGAAGATTCCCTGGCATTCCACATAATGCAAACCCAGGAGAGCAGTTAATACATAGATTTCTAGGAGAGTTTAACCAATCACATGAAGGAAATGATTTGGGGGAAAAACATAACAAGCTTAATAAGCCTAATTTAAGTTAAAAGATCATTCTAAAGTACTTTTTATTTTACAGATTTTATTGATAAATGTAGAAGCTAAAATTAATAAAAATATTTTTTATATTTTTCAACAATATAAATAAGATTACTAACATAATAAGGCTAGCTATTTCATATGTCATATAAGTCTATTTTCATTGCTTTTTCAAACTTGAAACTCTTTATTCTCCTAGCAAAGATCCTATCTGTCCATTTGAACTGATAATTTCCTTATAAAATGGATACATTTCTACAAAAAAAAATTTGTCCATGGCAAGCATACAAAGTGAGTGGGAACAAACCATGTTCCTGCCATATTTGGGGAGAATTTAAATTTAAATGAATTTTAATCTCAATGTAAATTTGAAGCCATAGTGAAAGAGGGCCTAAAATAAAATGTTTTACATTCTAATTTAAAGTAATATTAGAATACTGAAAAATATCCTGAAATGAAATCAATTATCATGATAAACCTAACAGTTACTTTGCAAAATAAGTGTCAGAAGAAAACTAAATGTTTCATTTTACTGTTTCCTTTCTCATGTTTTCTGAAAATTTATAAATTAATAATTCAAGATAACAATAAACCATCATTAATAATCATTAAAGCAATATGGCACAGAAAAGCACTGTAGAGAATGTTTATTAAATTATTCTTAGTATTTTATTGAATTCTATTTATAATCCTATTTTCTAAGTTGCTAATTGTGTCTACACAAAAGCAGTCCAAAAATATTCATCTTCAGTGCTATCATTTGTTCAACATTTTAGAAAAACAACAGTTTAAATTTTGGTATACTGCTTAAAGATGTGGATTTTATTAGTCATTTTATACATCATTTTGCATAAAACATAAATTCTTTATCAAAATTGTAAATTTTCTTATGGTGACTGAGTATCATGAAACTTTCCTGTAGAAAACCACTGAATCTAACTGAAATCATTTAAATAATAAATTACGATGATAATCATATTAACTCGGTTTTCAATGTATGGCTCAAACTCCTCAGGCTCATTTTATAAACACAAAGAAAATATATGTGATTTGGTTATTCTTTTACTAGAACAAGTGTTGTTATTTGGCTGCAAATATCTTTTAGTCCTTCCATATAAACACAACAATCATAATAATAAATTAACAGACAAAAACAGAATTAAACTAATAAAAGAAAGCAAAGAAGAACAGAAAGAACCTGGCATGTCCTCCAGAAAACAAAGTATTCAAAATAGCCATGGGGGCCACTGCTCTTACCAGTGCTGTCATCATACACAACTGTGACGGTTTTCCACTTGAAAAACTGAACCAAATCCAAGATGGCACGGCTAAGAGAGGAGAAGTCTGGGTAGAGACTGACATAGAAGGAATCCTTGTTGTCTGACACTTGATGTTTCCATCGGGTCTGTATGTGAGGAACCCCCAGGGCATTGCAGATGGACTGTACTGCATTTGCTGATGAGCTGTGTGAAGGCCCAAAGATAGCAGCCACCCCAAGTGAGAGCTGATCACAAGCTGAAGAGGAGAAAGGAGTCCATTATTAAGGAGAGGGAAGGATGGTGCAAATTGCTATTAAATCCCTGAAATTTCTTCCTGTTAAAGATCTTTCTTCTTTAATATAAATCTGCATTTCATTAATTCTACACACATATGTGTATACATATATGTATGTGTGTATATACACAACATTATATTATAATCACATATACCATATATTACACATATTACATATTATAATTATTATCATTCCTCCCTTTTATCTCTCCAAACCTTCTCCCATGTTTTCCTCCTCTGCTTCTCTTCCAAATTTATGGCCTCGTTTTCTCAAATTAATGTGTGTGTGTGTGTGTGTGTGTGTGTGTGTGTGTGTGTGTTTCTGAATACATAAATAAAACTTGCTCCATCTGTATAATGTTACTTTTATGTATGTTTTCTAAGCCAGCCATGTGATATTGGAACGACCATTAGTATGCTGTCCCCAGGGATGACTGCTTCTCCTGCTCTCAGCTTTCCTACATTGACTATAGTTAGGTCATTGTCTATGGCTGAGGCCTCATGAATTTATGACTGAATATTTTCAGAATATTAAAAGAAATATTATTCACCCAGTTTCATGTAACTAAACTTCAAATAATTATATAAATAATGTCAAGGAAGGGTGGCAAAAGGAAAAATAAAAGGAATAATTTCAGCATAAAATACGTGATACATGAGAACCTAAGCATAGACACATTTAAAATTAGGTAAAATATATTTTTAAAAACCACTTACTTATGTATGTCTCCTTAAAGAATCTGATATAATATAAATGAATTAATTTTGAACATAATGATTACTATTTTCCAAATAATGATCAAAGCTCTAAATCAGTAAAAAACCAATTCTGATAACACACTCAAAATGGTGCTTTAAATCCTATATTTTGATTGGAATCATCCCATGTTTTTAAATAACACTGGTGCCTTTGTTATTATTTACTAAAACTATATAGTTTTTTGTTGTTGTTTTGTTTGTTTGTTGAGACAGGGTTTCTCTGTGTTGCTTTAGAGGCTGTATTGGAACTACCTCTTATAGACTAGGCTGGTCTTGAACTCACAAAGATCTGCTTGCTTCTGCCTCCCAAGTGGTGGGATTAAAGGTATATACCACCATCACTGGACCCTATTTAGGTTTTGAGAAGAGGTTTTCTTCTGCTGCCCAGGCTGACCTCATCCTCCTGACTCTCTGACCTCCAGAGGATTTAGGAAGGATAGTAAAACTGTGCCACTAACATAGCTAAAAAAAAAAAAAAGACTAGAAATATTGCATGAATCAAATACTAATTCAATTATAAAACATCAAAGTATTCATTGATAGAGCAAAGTAGTATAATCTATGAGATATGTAAAAAATTTAACATCCTATTTCTATTCGGGCAAAAATGATTAAAAATACTCTTTTAAAGTTGATGGGTACTCCTGAGCAAATTGGGAGCAGGAGAGAGAGGAAGGAGGTGAGAAGGGGCAAAGGGGAGGCGGGAGGAGAACAAGAGGACCAAGACAGGGGAGAAAAACAGGAGGGCAAGAAAGGAGATTTCTTGATTCAGGGAGACAGTACAGGTTTGGAGAGAAGTCTGGCACAGTGGAAAATGTTATTGGATCCACAGGGATGAATCAAACTAAGAATTTAGGCAGTGGTGGAGAAGCTGCCTTTGATGCCCTTCCCCTAGAATAATATTGATGACTACCTTGGTTGCGATTCCTAGAACCTTTATCCAGTAGCTGATTGTAGCAGAAACAGGCACTCGAAGCTAAACACTGAGCCATACTCCTAGAAGGCAGTTGTTGAGAGGGAGGATTGATGAGCAAAGGAGCCAAGACTGTGCTGGAGAAACCGTACAAACAGTTGGCCTGACCTAATTAGAACATGGAGACCCCAGCTGTAACTGGGCCTGAACCAAGCCCTCTGAATGTGGGTGTCAGTTAGGAGTCAAAGACAGTCTATAGGACCTCTAACAATGGAGCCAATGTTTATTCCTAGAGCACAAATGGACTTTGGGAGCCCATTCTTTATGGAGGGATATTACTGCAGCCCAGATACAGCAAGGAGGGCCTAGGCCCTCCCCCCAAATGATATGATAGACTTTGATGGTCCCCCGTGGAGGGCCTCACTATCCCTGGGGAGGAGATGGAAGGTGGGTTGGGGGGGTGTGGGGAACATGGGAGGATCGGAGGGCAAGGGAATGGAGGGATGGATATTTAAATATAAGTGCCTCTAAAATAAAAAAAAATAAGTTGATGGGCACTGTCATAATTGTATACATTTGTAGAGACTCTGTAAGATTCAAAATCTACTTTGGCTCTCTCTTCCTTTACATATTTCTTTATAATTTAAGCAATAATATTTCAATAAATAAGATGCAAAAGAGCATTCACCCCTTTTACCCCTTGTGGTTACTTATTTAGTTACTTATTTGAGCTTCCCTAGCTCTGGAACAGATTCCAAATGGGATTTGAATGGATGTTTAATCTGTTAAACATAACATTTTATAAACAAGGTGACTTTAATAACTAAGAATTGTGATAGGGTACTCGCCAGTAGCATTGTGATTGTTGTCAGGAAAATTTGACTCTATATTTTTACACTGATCCTTTGAAGTTACCATTAAGAAATCTCTTAATATTTTATCTATATTTTCCTCACTCCAGATGATTCATTTTGAATGCTTTCATTAACCTCAGAGTGTCTTCTTCCATAATGGAAATAGTCATGAGCTATACTACTGATAAAATTCACTCATCTTGCAATTAATGACTTAGTTTGCATTTGTTGTGACAATCAGAACATTTTACAGTCAACTCTAACCTTTTCCCTACAGTCCTTTAAACCTTTTATCACCATGACATGGATCTGAAATGTGGAAACTAATTTGTATTCACAAATATATGAATTCAAAGGGCAAGCAGAATATGACTTTGAAAAACACAAGTTAGCATCTGCGGAAAAGAAAGAGACTTTCATCTTGAGAAAATTGTGTCTTATCAACTGACATTAATATTAATAAGCTTGGAAGAACATTTCATCACATTAGAATTACAAATAATTATGTGTTTCCATCAATGTAAGGTAGCTAGTAAAAGAATATTAACATTATAGAAAGGTAAATATTGTTTTGTTTTATAGTATATGGTGACAACAAACACTATACTGACAATGTCTGCTACATAAATGATAATTATGGCAATCATAGGACCTGCCTTCCTATAATATCATCGATGTATATAAGAAAAGATCATTTATGTGACAATATGTAAATATGTACCCATCAAACAAATTCACTACTGATACTGCTGTTTGCATAATATATTCTTTGGTAGTGGTTCCTTTTAAAAATTGCTTTAGTGATTTTATTTAATTTGCATTGTCTTTTGTCTACATGTGAGTCAATATACCATGTGCTTGCAGTACCATGAGACAGCAGAACAAGAGGTCAGGTCTTCTGGAATCAGACCTGCAGATAGTTGTTCATTGCCATTTGGGTCCTGAGAACTTAACCTGGGACCCCTGGAAGAATTATTTTATCATTTATTTTAGTTGGTTTTTAAAAAAACTTTAATAACAAAGAAAGGAGATCAGTCATCTACCACAAATTTAATTTAACTTATGTTTTTATTTGTATGTTTATTTTTAAAAAGCTAACTACATCAACATTTTGTCTTATAAAATACATGCAGGTATAAAAAACAAATTCTTCCATATATATGTTCTTAATAACCTTTTAACTACATAAAAAATCAAGAACTCTCTAAAGCACACCTAGAAATCTGCATTCTAGAAACCATAGTACATAGTTATTAATTACCTTTCTTAGATGCTTCAAAACTGTCATAGAGGTTGATCTTCTGGGTATCATAAGTTAACGTGGTATTGGGCAGCAGAGTCCTGTTCCTGTTGATTGTGTTCACAGCAAATCTAAATGCAAGTTCTTCAGCTCCCATTGGGCCAGACTCCACATATTCAAAAATACCACCTAACAAAGCAATCGAACAATTATAGAGGTATTAAATTGTCTGAATGTTTTAAAACATGTGCCTCATGATCTGTTCCACAATGGGATTTATAGTTACTTTTTCTAAGAACTTTTAGATATTACATACTATAAAAATGCTTTAGAATTTTTGCCTAATTTAACATTGTTTAAAGGTACTTTTTCTTCATATTTTATAACTAATTAAGGCAATAAACATAAGCTGAAAATTATATGCTCAGTTTTTAATACACTAACCCAGAATTGACAACCAAACTATAATGCTTATTGTTGGGAATATTGAATTGAATTTGTCTTCATTAAGCAAGACCTCACAAATTTTATCACACTGCTTATATTTACAATGACTCTCTTAGCAAAATATCTATAGTGATATAATAGTGGCATTTACATCTTGGGGTAGACAACAGATATAAAATTGGACTTAAAGCCTACTCAATACTTGAAAATTCATGATAGATAATACAAATCTCGCCAACTTCATATGACTGAAGTGGTCACAGACCTACTACTCCTTATTTCCCTAAATCAATATAATATTTAACTATATTATAAATACTTAGTTTATATACCAAAATAACTATAACTCTCACTCCTCAAAAACTAAGCTTCTTTTTGTAGCAGACAGAGGCTATTACAGAGCTCCAGAAGTGGTCAAAATGCAAAGAGTGTATGACTGCATAGTTCACTACCCCACTTCGTAAATCTACAAAACAGCCCCACAACCTACTCAGAAAACATTGTAAAAGAAAGAGTAAAATGATTGGAAGAGCCAGAGGATCAAGATGCTTACTACTACATAGTGTAGACTTGACAGGGATCCTACACTCATCATGACATCCCAACAACATGGTTGCTTGAACAAGATCTACATAATGACAATGCCAGTTGACATACCAATTTTGTTGTGGAAATATCCTAAGACCCCACCATTGATGAAGAATTATAGGTAGTCAAAGGCTGTTGAGGGAGAGAAAGACAGTTTTCTCCAGGACTAAGAACCCCCGGGCAGTTTATCTAGTTTCAACTCTACTCAATATTAAATTATAAGAAATAATAAATTCTATATTTGCATAAATAAAAACATAAAAGTATGAAATATGAAAAATTTGTCATTTTTCATGTATAAAATTTGGAAAAATAGCATTGTTCTGCTAATTTTTCTGTACTGTCTTTTTCAGAAGACATGCCATTCATGAATGCTGCTTCTTCAAAACAAAACTCCTTTCTTATCTGATTTAATGAACTGTAAGTAAGTCAGTATGAGTTCCCCACACCCACTTCTTCACTCTTGTCCCTATATTCCTCGTCTTTGGAATCATTACCCTCTCTCCATATAGAATTAAGATGTCTGAGCTTCCTAGATTTTTTCCCTATTGTCAGCTTGGTGAATACAAGAAAAGGGGACACACCTACACATGAACTCTCTACTATCTCTGTCACTGAGAAGTGGGTGCTGTAAAGATGAAGAATATTTCTCTGTCACCCCTTTAAAATCCATACCATATACTTCCCACAATCATACAAATCAAAATTGTCTAAATAAGTCACTTTCTAAGCTGGAAACTTATACACTACAAAAGTTACTTTGATTTCTGAATGTCATCTTGCACCATGGATAACAAACTACTTAATCAAGTTTAACAAGACATATGCTATTGTAAAATCTCCTCCATCTATGAGGAATTATCATTTATAACAAAAGGATGAGAAAAATTTACATTCAATAATAATAAAAATTATAATTTTATGTCATATTGGCTTAAAATAATGAAATTGATATTGTAGTTACTAAAGCAATCAACTTGAGAAATAGAATCTTAATGTATATAAAATTGCTCCTGGCTTATGTTAAGCAAAAGGGTAATAAGTAATTTACAATTCCAATGATTATTCATAACCAAACCGCTTATCTTGCATATGTTAAAAGGAAGAGTGCTATGAAGAGGATCTGTAAAGTCAGAATAGATCTATGTTTTTAAATTTTTTATTTAATTTTTACAAATTATAATTTCACATGTCAATCCCTCCTCCCTCTCCCCTCCCTCCCCAATCCCCCACCATTCCATTCCCCTCTCCACTCCCCATAGAGGGTAGAGCCCTCCATAGGGGCTCCCCAAATTCCACAACATCATCCTGGCCAGGCCTAGGCCCTCCCCCATGTGTTCCAGATGAGAGCATCCCTTCATGTGGGATGGGCTCTCAAAGTCCCTTTCTTTTTTTTTTCATTCATTTATTTATTTAGCTTATAAATAAAGTCATGCACAATTATGATACACAATACAGTATGTTCACAATGGCATGGCTAAATTAGACCAATTAACATGTTATATCACACATATTCATCATTTTTGTTTTGAGAACACTTAAAGTATACTATCTCACAACTTTTAAAATATAGCATATAGTTATCAACCATGTTTATCATGCTCTCAGTAGACTTCAAGACTTCACAGAGTCCATGCCTCTTGTCCAACTGCAATTTTATATCCTTAAACCATTCATTTCCCCATTGTCAAAAACCCACGTTGACGCCTAATAGCCACAATTCTGCTCTCTGTTCCCATAAGTTCATCATTTCTAGGTTACACATAAAATTGAAATTGTGTGACATTTGTCTTCCAGTGTGTCACTTTTTTTTTTTTTTGGCAACCATATAACTTTACTACTTACTAACGATGAAATCAAATTTGCATGCAAAGGTGAGCACTCTCTGAAACGCCTTGGATTCATCACATATTTGAGTTTCAATTAGCATATATATATATATATATATATATATATATATATAGAGAGAGAGAGAGAGAGAGAGACAGAGAGAGAGAGACAGAGAGAGAGAGACAGAGAGAGAGTGCAATAATGGCAATATGTTATGCATCAATAGCAGCAACAGCTTTTCCAGGTTCTGCAGTCATTTGAACAAAATTGTAGAGATATCCAGCACACTCCATTTAAAAAGGAAAAAACAAGTTACTATGGAATTGGAAAAATGGAGTAGTTTACAAATTCCAAAACAAGATAAAAAAATTTGAATTTCTGTGTGATATCCTGTAGTGGTCAAGATTTTATGACAGTGACTTATAACCCTTTTATCTTAATAAGTCATAAATAATTCAGGTGAAACATTACAATCAATATTTTATCACTGCTTTGAATATGTAAAGAAATGTTTTAAATTGCTTGGGATAACAATTCTCTACCTTAATTAAATAAAATGAATAATTAATTTTTATTGATTTAAAATCAGATATCTATATTTCACCTATTAAAGAAACCCAAAACATCAAGGTAAATACTTTCTTCAAAATGCACCCAACATTAGTAACTGGAGATAAAACATGAATAACTGAGCACTCTGACATGTTCAGGACAGGCTTTAAAATGGATGTTTCCTCCTAATCCTATTAAAAACCACCTTCACAGAGAACTTGGGTTGATAGTACAAATCTAGGAGTTTATGTACAGGTAGCACTGAAATTCTATTTATTTAAACAGGAGAAATTTAACTTATAACACATTAACATCATGGTAGAAAAAATCACTATAATAGATGTTATAAAAGTACTTGAGGAATTTGCTTGATGATTTTTGAAAAATCAGAAAACAAAGAGAAATAGTGGTATTTTTCTTAAGGTAGAGCCACAAATGGACTGTACTCTATTTAATGATAGTTTGGAAAGAAATTCCATTATTGTCACAAAATGACAAAAAGAGATGCAAAAGTCAATTTAATGTTCATCTATTTCAATATATGTGTCAAATAACTTTTGCTAATAATGATGTATGAGAATAGAAAAAAATTGTAGAAATTTATCACTAATATATTCCCACCAAATAAGTACTAAAGGGATGTTGGTTTTGGTTGTGTAATTGATGAATTCTTTTTCCCATTCGATTGTTACACTTTTCCTCATTATTCCATGTAAGGTAAAATGAGAACTGATTAAAAGGTATACACAAATCTAAAACATTAAAATCTAGTTTTCTTTTGATGTGCTATTTGTACAATGACAGATGTGCTTGCAAGGTAATAAAAACATCACAAAGCCAATGTTAGGAGGAATACAGGCAAGGAAAAATTCAGCAAAGAGCTACTAGATAAGCAGACAGGCTTTGTCCCACATTTACATCTGCCTTTTCAATGTTAACTACTCATTTTAGTTCAGATAGAAAGCAGGAAAAATTTCTAAGTCAGTTCATGAATACTTTTTTCAATTCATAAGATGTACAAACAGATGTATTCTACAGCTATCTCAGAAGGGCAGAGATGTTGCAGTGAGATTGTAATAATTCGCCACTCTTGATTTCTCTATTGAAGTATTCATGGACATTTGTTGTGTTAAAGGGCCTTATTTGCATATCTGAAAGTTGAGCTGAATGAGTACTCTGGGAGATCTACTAACATATATAACCAGGGCTAGTTACAGCATAGGAGAGAACAAGCACCCACAAACATATTTTTGATACAGGTCATGGTAAGAATGAAGATCAACAACTATCTGAGAACTATAGGAAGCCATGGAGATGGTGACAAAGGACTTTCTCAACCTCTTGAAACAAGGCTTGCTCACCAATGCACTCCACTTCTCAGGTTCTGCATGAATATACCTATTGAGCTATAAAAGTGCACTACTGATTTGTAACTGTGAAAACAGAAAGATCTGTTTCCCTGTTGTTACCCATGTAAAGGATATGACAGAAACAAACAAACAAACAAAAAACCAAGCCCTGCATTTTGTGAACAACATTGCAGGTATTTCTTAGAGAACACCTTTAAGAATAATGTTCTAAGCCTCGTCTAGGAACACACACTAATCTCAGTACTCAAGAGGCAGAATCAGACAGTTGCTGTTGTTGGTTTTTTTGGGGGGGGGCATTTGAAGCTAATATGTCTAGAGTTCCAGGCAAGTCAACACTATACAAGGAGACCATGTCAATTTCTTTTCAATAATAAGAACAAATAATATAAAAATAAAGATTATCACTTGACCACACAATTTTGGGGTTCTTCTTACCATACAGGAGATAAATTTTGGAATGTACTATTCTTTCGATTGTTCTTTTGGACTTTAAGCTTTGTTTCGCTTCTATGTTTAAATATGTCACTTTTTAATCCTTGTATTATTTTCTTTTGATCTTTTTATTTATATATGCAGCATATATGTAATTTAGAGTTAAGACTAAGCTAATAATTACAGCATAAGATGAAAAAAACTTCTTTGTCTAAAAGAAAAAAAATAACTCACAACACAGCCACAGACACGGATGTTTAAAATGGGAGGAAGTGTGGTTAGTGGACTAAGAAAGATGGAGAACTAAACCTTGAGCTACCATCTAGAAGGCTGGAAAATGATGAGTCAACCAAAAAAATCTGGAAAATCAAAGCAAAACAACCAAGAAAATAGGAAAAAATAAACAATAAAATGTTCCACAAAGCAAGTGAGAACAACAAATCTGGTGGTTTGAAAGATTAATGAAATATCTAAATTCTTTAAAAGAATTATAAAGAACAAAAAACCTATAATCACATAAAATGACAGAGAAACATGAAAATAAAAATTCCTAAATTTGATATCTTGTGTTTGAGATGTCTATTTAAGTGCTTTCTTCAATAAACACCAGGTTATTTGATTTCTTGCCACTGAGTTGTTGGCCCATGAATAAAGATTTCTTTCTATATATGTATTTTTCTCAACCCTTTTCATCCATGTTTAATACTTTTCAATGAAAAGTTTCCACTAAGCTTTAAAAAAACATGCTCTTGAAAATGAGATTGAGGGAATAATTTATTATTAGGATTTAGGAATGTCTGAGACATGTTGGTCTGTATTTCACACTGTATTTCATATATTTGCTATCTAGTTTTAGAAAGATTGGCATTTTTTCTTTAAATGGTTGCTGGATTTTATCAATGTTGCCATCAAGTCCTAGAATTTCATGAATTTGCTGAATTTCTATTATTGTTTTAGTATCTTCACTCCTTGTTGCCCTGTTCAGATTTTTCTGTTTCTTTATAACTCAGGTTGCATATTCATAGAAATTTAACCACTTATATCAGTTATTCAATTTGCTTTTTGTTGTTCATTCACAGTAATCTCAAATAAAGACAGACAAATGGTCAGAGGATATTTATACTGATCAAATATATGAATATATAAAAATCCTCAACAATAATCAGAAAATGTGGTACATTTATACAATGGAGTACTACTCAGCAGAAAAAAGTAATGGAATCTTGAAATTCGCAGGCAAATGGATATAATTAGAAGAAACCATCCTGAGTGAGGTAACCCAGTCACAAAAGACAAACGTGGTATGTACTAACTGATATATGAATTTTAGACATAGAGCAAAGGATTACCAGCCTATAATCCTCTCCACCAAAGAAACTAGGAAACATGAAGGACTCTAAGGGATAAATGGTCCCCAGAAATGGAAGTAACATGAACTCCTGAACTAATTGGGGTCATGAGGATTGGGGGAAAGGAGCTGCTACAATAAGAACAAGAGACGAGGAGTAGAGGAGAAGAAATGGAGGGGCAGAAATATTGAGTTGGGGGAAGAATAGAGGAAAGAGAGCAGGATGAGAGATACCATATTAGAGGGAGCCACTATAGGTCCGAGAAGAGATCTGGAACCAGGGAGATCTCCAGAGACCTACAAGGATGACACGATCTGACAATCCAGGCAATGGTGGAGAGGATAACCTAAAAGCCCTTCCCCTAAAATGAGATTGATGACTTCTCTTTATGCCATCCTAGAGCCCTCACCCAGTGGCTGATGGAAGCAGAGACAGACATCCACAGATATACACTGAGCCGAAATCGGGAATTTAGTTGAAGAGAGGGAGGAATGAAGAGCGAAGGGGTCTGTACCAGGTTGGAGAAACCCACAGGAACAGTTGGCCTGAACAAGGGAGAGCACATGGACCCCAGATGCTGCCGGGGAGGCCAGTACAGGACTGATCCAGAGCCCTGAACATGGATGTCAATAAGGAGGCCTCTGCACTCCAGGGAGCCTCTGGTGGTGGATTAGTATTTTTCCCTGGTGCAAGAAGGGACTTTGAGAGCCCATCCCATATGAAGGGATACACTCTGTCCCTGGACACATGGGGAAGGGCCCAGGACCAGCACAGGAAGATTTGGTGGACTTTGCAGAGCCCCCGTTGAGGGCCCTAGGCTGCCTGGGGAGTGGTGGGTGGATGGGGTGGGGGTGTGCTGGAGTGGGGGAGGAGGGATGGGGGTGGGGGGAGGGAGAGGGAGAAGGGACTTGAAACAAGCTTGTTCCCTAACTAGAACTAATAAATAAATTTAAAAAAATAGAGAAAATTTCATAGTCATCAATAATGTAACTTAAACAGTCTATACATGCATTAAGTGGCAAATAGGAGACTCAAAGGGATCCTATAAAGGCATGCAAAATGCAGGACACAATTCACTGAAGCACTTTGCAAATTGCCATGTTAATACTTGATCATTATAAGGCAGAGAATCTTTAGAATGGAACACTAAATTTCTAACACTAATTTAGTAGAAGAGTATTTTGAAAATCTTATTTTTTCATAACTACTCTCAACATAATAGGTATTTTTGTTTCCTTGGAAATAAATAAAAACCAAAAGACATCAAAGTAGTTGTTAGGAGAAATATAGAAGAAAACATAAAAGTGAAAATTATTATTAAAGGTAGCTTTTTTCTAAACATCTACATCTAAATTGCTTTATAGGAATACTAACTGGAGATAATGAGGCCAAGGAGTTGAGTGTTAACACAGAAATAGTTAACACAGACTCACATACATGTGAGTCTGAACACAAAACTAATGCATAAGCACAATCTTTCATGCAAACCACAGTCTGAAGAAAGCATAAATACACAGTTAAGTTATAGTCAAAGAAAGGAAAAATAAAAGTCTACACTTGTCATAGAAAGCAGTATTTCTATTGCCTTTGCATAGATATAGCATAAATGGAGTATCTTGTGAGCAAATGAAATTACTACGGGGCCTTGTGGGTTCATCAGGGATAATGAGACGATGCATATGTGTACACGCACACACATACAATCACACACAAACACACACACAAACACACACACACACACACACACACACACACACAAATCCAAAAAAACAAAAGCAGATTTTTATTCAAAACTTCAGTCCTCCAAACTTCCCATGGGAACGGAACTGTAAGTTGTAATAAAATGAACGTTAAATAAGCTTATTTCACCAGACAGTGAGGGCACAACCCTTTAATCCCAGCACTTCGGAGGCAGAGGAAGGCAGATCTCTGTGAGTTCAAAACCAGCCTGGTTTACAACAGCCAGCTCCAGGACAGCCTCCGAAGCCACAGAGAAACACTGTATGTAATGCCCCCGCCCCAAAAAATGCAAATTTCATGTATATGGGTGTTTTGTCTGCAGATATGTATGCCTGTGCACCACTTGTGTGCCTAGTATGTTTGGTGGCCAGAAGAGTTTGGTGCATCCTTTGGAACTGGAGATACAGAAGTTTGTGAGCCACCATGTGGATTCTGGGGATGGAACCCAGTACTGTAAATGAGGGCCAATGCCCTCAATCACTGAGCCTCTCTCTAGCTCCTCAAGTGAGCTTTTCTAAACATTTCATTTAACAAGTTCATTTAACATGTTTACCAGAATTTAAACACTTAGGCATTTGTTTCATGTTAAAATCACAGCTCTTTGCTGAGTATCAAAAGAAGATACTTAATAATATTTCTTACACTAACATAATTTCATTTACTTGTACAATCAACAAATGGGCTTTGAGGAAGAAATTACATTTATCAAAATTTTACTGGCACAAAGGTGAGCTTTAATACAGGAAGTATCAAATATTACCTGTGTACAAATATGACCATTATAGAATTATTTTAAAAATTGAAACAAATGTACAAACATCTATGGTCCTGCATAATATCATAAGCTATCAAAGAACAGTATGCAGTAATTATAACCCTCAAATATTTGTTGTCATGGAAAATGTTCAGATATATCATTAATAAAACACTATGAATGACAAAGTATGAAATAATAAGGCCTTAGAGTTAGTTATTCTACTTTGCTCATAGTCTATCTAATTTTGTCTATTTTGTTTTAGTTCTGGGGAAAATGCTGTTGTTAAAGTCACTGATAACTGTCTTCATAGGGTTGTGAAAATTGAGTAAGATAAAACAAAATCTTCAAACACAAATCATGATTTTATTAAACTCCAGTTGTTCCATTTTAATTATGTCAATACAATTACTTTTATATAAAAATAAAATGAATAAACCTGAGTAGAAATGCCCCTTAAATAATATAGCCATTATGTCCACCTAACAGTTCATACTATTCTCCTGAATTTGGGTAATAAAATAAATTTTCACCTGCCTGATATCATATATATAGGTAAAAATTTTCCTAGTAGAAAAACCAGTGGCATAATATTAAGGTAATTATATTTTCTTAAAATTGAAAATAGAGAAGCTGGGCATGTCTCATGGTTATAACCCCATCTCTCAGTAGATGGATGTAGGAAGCTTCGGAGGAGTTCAAGGTCAGTTCAGGCTACACAGTAACTTCTGGGGAAAAATACTTTGTCAGAACCAAAAGGAAGAATATTATTAATCAGGATAAATATCCAAATATTGATGCAAATGTTTATTATAGGTGTTAATTATATTAGCTTTATAATCAATGTTCTTGAAGTTTAAAAAGAAAGATAATCTTTTGGAGGGGCACTTTCAGCCAGGGAAATATAGGATAACCTTTGCAACCCCCAGCAAAGGACCTTTCTTCTAAACGAGCATGGAAATAAGTTGCCTGTGTGCTTACTGATTCACAATCAAAGTGTTTAAATTGAAAACAAATTGTCAGTTTCAATTGGAAAGCAATTATGTTTAGAAATCAGTGCCAAAAATATGTGAAGATTTATTTTAAGGTCATTTCAAAAGTTGTTTCCTATGCCAGCAAGCTGCTAAAGGAAAAGGTTCCTACCTGATATTTCTCCTGAGATGGGATATCTAGATGTGGTGAAGGGAGGCTTGAAAAGAATCAGAAAAAACTGACAAAAGTTTTCTTTCAATATAAGACTGGCGACTGTCCCTGTGCTTAGTCTTCAACTACTACTTATTTAAAGGGAAACAATAACAGTATTATTTATTTAGATTATTCATTTAATTATTTTCTTAAGTTTTACCTGATAGCTCTTGCTGCTTACACCAAAATGCAGACAGAAGCTAGAGAACTTCACCAGATGAAGGACTTCCGGACACCATTGCTTCCTTAAGCCAATTCTCTCCTATCCTCTCCAGTTGCTTACACTGATGAATAAATTACTGTAAACGATACCTTAATTGATTTCAGCAGAGACAAATGACTCCCGTACTAAGCAGCACCCCATGAGAAGACTGAAGAGCAACCAAGTGTTCCCTCTGCTGATGAGTTAAAAAGTGGCAGGTTTAAGCAACACTTGCAAGCATTCCCATTTGCATAACACCACAGATCAGAAGAGAGAAATTTGGTGTTTTACAATTCAAAACTCAACACCCATTCTCTGTTTCATTTATCATAACAGATGTTCTGATTATTATTCCCTGGGCACCATCTACAGTATACATGTTTATATAATTACAAAAGAAAAGAGGTTAAAGCATGTGCCTCATCCAATACTGTGAAAATGAACTGATACAAGACTTCACACTGGGGGACTAAGAGAGAAAAAGTAAATGCAATCCTAATAATATATAAATAAGCAGCATTTCTAACACAACCTTCATATATGGAATCCTCCCAATAGACACACAAGAAACAACTTGCATCCTTATCTGCCTAGTGTGACCTAGTTGAAGGCAGCCTACAGACATGGGAGAAATGTGTACTACATTTATAGGATGCCATGAATATGTATGTCACTTTTTTTCCCAGAAGACAACAAATAAGTCATACTCCTAATCTGAGTAAAAGTGTCGCATGTCTTTTCACATGCCTATTTCTGCCACAGAAAATGTGGCACAAAGCACACATTAGAGGAAAGCGGGGAGAAGGTTATTTGTAGGGGCATTCACAGAATGAAGACACACACAAAATGGTATAAATGTAAACAAACCTATTTTTCCTCTACAGCAGTAAGAATGTTTGGGCTGTTGTATATACTACTTACATCTCAAACCTGAGTTTTAAGTAGCACCCTCTTTATAAAAATGGATATAGTGCTGATATACGTACCAATAGATGATACATACATCATTTTAAACATTGGAATTTGAAGGATTAAAATTAAAAAGCATTAAGATTTATTTTAAAATGTATTTAAATTTTTTAATTATGTGTGATGTGTGGATCAGTGTGGATGTTATGCACATGAGTGTTGATGGCCATCAGTGAATAAGGGCTGCAGTTACTGGCTTTTTGTGAACTGACACCTTGGTGCTGCCAACTAAAGCAGGAGCAGTAGGCACAATTTTAGGCAGCAGAGCCATCTCTTCAACATGAAGCCAAGATTCTAATTCCATTTGTGACAATAACTTACTGAATTTTTTGCTTGACAATTAGGAGTCTTTTGCCTGAGTTTTCCTAGCAGTGAGCTGAAGAGACTAAAGGACCAAGGGAAGGGGAGACCTTTAGTTTCTATTCCTCTGCCTGACTCCAGGATCCAGCAAAAATGCACAGGCATAGAAGACATTGCTTAAATTAAAATAAAGAAGTGGATCATGCTGGGCGTTGGTGGCACACACCTTTAATCCCAGCACTCGGGAGGCAGAGGTAGGTGGATCTCTGTGATTTCGAGACCAGCCTGGTCTACAAGAGCTAGATCCAGGACAGCCTCCAAAGCCACAGAGAAACCCTGTCTTGAAACCCCCCCCCCAAAAAAAAAAAAACTGGATCATTCAAAATGGCAGTAAGATGCTTGCTAGTCTAGACTGTCTGTGTGATGTTCTGTAGTAGTTTATTTTCATGGTAAGCAAATTGGCATTGTTCAAAATCACACAATAGAGAAGTGATGAGAACTCAACTCCAATTCTTCTAATCACAAGTATTCAACAGCTCCACTGTATTTCAGCATATGTTTAAACACACAAGATAGAGTATATATGTATATGTGTTATAAATGTAAACATCTACCTATAAAGACTGAGTTGAGATGTAGTGAAATTTAGGAACTGAATTTAAAAATGAAAATATTATTATTCATGAACTATCAAAGAATGTGCCTGTTCTCTAAATCTGTCAAAACTTAGAGGCAGAAAACAATAAAATTATTTTATCTAATCCTAATGCTATAAAATTCACTTGAAACTGTGAGTCCTTCGATTTACATATGGCTCATACTATTTTCCAAATTTCTAGATCTATTTTAAATTTCAAGGTTCAGGCCACCCTCACTGGTTTGTAGATTTGGAACATTTAATTGTACCTAAAAGAAGAAGCTATCAAATACTGTTTTAAATATCACACATTGGCATGTAGAAACTATCATATCTGGCTTAGCAAAAAAGAGAAAAGTGTTTTCATTCTAAAATAGGTCATTACATATAAATAATGATGAGCCTCTTAAAATTTCATTATGTGAATAACTAAACAATCTTCTAATCTTCTGATAGTTTTTAGAACAGTGAATAGCCTTCTATAGCAAGCTTTATTTTGAAATACTTGAAGTAGTGTTTTCAAATGGTATTAACATTTTAAAGAGAAACAAGAGTTCAAATCTGCTTTTTACTTTTCATAAAGTAATGTGTAAATAACTTTCTATACTCCTTAGAGAAATAAATTTTCGATTCAATAAGATTTCAATTTTAGCTACTACATATTTTCCAACAGTATAAACTTTAAATCTTTTATTTTATTTCTCTATATTTATCATGTATAAATATTTCAAAACATTTATTGTACTTTATATTTTCATTTTTACAGAATAGTATCTACTCACACTTAAAATTCACTCTGAATAGAAATTCCAGTTGTAAATCTTCAAATAAAGTACATTCAATCAATTTTTCCTTTATTCTTTGCAATTATAAAAGTAATTATGAACAAGATTGTTGGTCAAATGTATGAAATTCCTAGTTGTTAAAACTCAGGTCATAGCTATTGCTTTAATAAAATATGTCATATAATGCAAAGTTCTCTAATATTATTTAACTTGTAAATTGGGCTTCATCAATAAAAGAGAGAATACAAAGCTTACAATTCATTACAAATACATGGAGATCCTCAAACACGAAAAGGTACTACTTATAATTCATTGCTGGGTAATTTTCAGTTTACAAAAGAGGGTTTTTCCAGAAGAGAGTAAAAGCAGGGCACACTAAGTCATTGAATTATCCTCAGATTTTTGTCAAGTGTGGATTTACAGATTCTTAAGTTTCAATTCCAAGATCAATTTATGACCCCAGGTAACACTCCTAGCAATAGTGGAGAGGGTGCCTGAACTGGCCTTCTCCTGTAATTTGATTGGTGACTACCCTAATTGTCAACATAAAGCCTTCATCAAGTAACTGATAGAAGCAAATGCAGAGATCTGCAGCCAAGCACTAGGCTGAGCTCCAGGAGTTCAGCTGACCACGGGGAGTTGGGATTCTACCAGCAAGTGGGGTCAACCCACAGAGACGGATGACCTGAGCTAATCACTGACTCTGGACAGACATTTAGGGAGGTTGCATGTGACTGACATAGGCCCACTGCATGTGGATGACAGTTGTGTAGCTTGGTCTGTTTGTGGGGCTTCTAGCAGTGAGATCAGGACCTGTCCCTGGTGCATGATCTGGCTTTTTGGAACCTATTCCCCATGCTGGGATGCAATGTCCAGCCTTGATGAAGAGGGGAAGAGCTTGGTCTTGCCCAAACATGATATGACATGCTTGGTTGACTCCCATAGGAGGCATGCCACTTTCTGAACAGAGGAGAATTGGAAGGGGGATAGACAGAAGGAGGGGGGAGGGATCAGGAAAAGAGAAGGGAGGGGAAACTGCAGTTGGTATGTCAAATAAATTTTTAAAAAATTAATAAAAAATGAAAAACATCACTCCTTCCTTGAAATTAAACAACTTCTATTTCTCATTACACTGATTTCAGTATAACAATCAGAAATCAAGTTTACGAAATAGGCTGGTGATGGTCTTCTCTCTTGCAATGATCTACACGACGCCATTACACAGTGCATCCTCTGAATCAGACCTCTAACCAATTCCATCTAACACAATTGTCCCTTCTGTCTGTGACGTTTATGATTGACCCAGTAAAATTAACTTTCCTGCTTTGCCTTCCTTGTGAATCCTACTGCATGCAATAGAAACTGCTGCTGTACATATTGATTCACTTGCTTTTTAATTCTACACCTTCTTTATTTTATTAAGTCACAATGTCAATCACAAAACACATTGCATCTTTTGGAATTACACCTGCCAAGAGCAAGTTGAAGTAACAATTTGGACACTAAGCAAATGATGGCAGCATTAGAATGTACTCATTAATTAGTTTGAACATTTGATTGACTATGAAGGAATAAAGATATGGGGGAAATTGACAGAAACATTATTTGAAACATGAGTTTCCTTGATTAAGACTTAGACCAATGTGATGGAAGTCACTCACTCAGATGAAGGATAAATATAATTGGAGATAATACTTTCCCTTGGGAGATTTTCCTGATGGCAAAAGATTTGTAACATTTGCTACATCTACTCATGGGTTCCTTCCATTGTTTTTCACTTGCATAGTTTTTTTTTGTGTTTTTTTTGTTTTGTTTTTTTTTTACATTTCATTTGCCCATAGATTGTTTAGATTACTTATTCTTTGATTTTAACTTTTTAGTTCTTTATATATTTTAAATATGGATTATCTGTTACATGAATAACTAGAAGAGATTTTTCTTCCATTTTGTAAGACGTCTGTTTAATCTAATTATGTTTTTTGCTATATTTTTATTTCATGTAATTCTATTGGCTAGTTATCATTTCCTGAATTTTTAATGTCTTATTGAGAAAATTACCAATGATGCATATATCTAGTAGTGTTTCTGCTGTGCTTTCTTCTAGAATTTTCAAGGTTATGATACATACATTAGTCTTTTATGGATTTGGGTTTTGTTTTTATAAAGCATAAGAGATAGAGACCAAGTTTCAGCTTTGTATATGTGAATAACTAGCTTCCCCAATACTTTAAACTTATTAAAGAGAATATAATCCATATACATTTTTTTATATATGTATACTGAATGTATGTATCACTGTGTGTATGTATGTGTATATACTTTAGAGCCCAAAGAATTAGAGGCAATTGTCAATATTCTTGGCTACCATCCTTGATAATAAGACACTATTGCTGAAGAGACCATATTATTGAGTTGAAGAACAGGAAGGAATCAAGCTAGTACTAACCTGAAAGCTTAATCACTGCTGGTTAGCTTTTGTGGTGCTGAGAGGTACTATACATGCCACGAGAGGAGAAAAGTAATCCTTCATTTCACCCAGCTGTGAATTTTGAGAGCTTCAAAAGTAAGTGTCCTGACAAGGGAAGCTCATGGGTGTAATAGTGGCAAAAATGTTAGGGAAGTAACCAATCATCTTCTAATTACATATAAGGGCCACTACATACTATAGAACCAATACCTGGTACTGTTAAGGGGATGAGAACCTGTGGCTACATATGTAGCAGACGAAAGGGGAGAATAAGATACTATTACTCCTCTAAATAGAATGATAAAATGTTTCTTGATGACTTATTGCTATACAAATAGATCAGTGTGTTTCCTAGTCTTTATTACAGGAGTTTCTTCTCACTGTGGATGGCAGTTATCACAGAGATCTTACAACTGGTCAGTATGCCCAGAATAAAATGTTGTGGATTGCTTCCCGAAATGAAACATATTTACTGTACCTCTTCCCCATAGGCTCCGTGATCTTTGTAGAAGAAGGGGTGGAAAGATTATAAGGCCTAGAGGATTTTACATATGTCATTAGGTTTATTCCTACCTACTGTATTCTTGATACCTATCATAAATAATACCATTTCTAGATTCTTTGTTACCATATTTTTGGTGGTATATCAAAACATTATTGGCTTTATGTGATTTTATATGCTGCTTTGCAAAAAAAAGCACCTATCAATATGATCCATATTTTAAGGTGATAAAATAGTACTTACATTATAATGTTCTACTATCTCATGTTTAAAACAACTTTTAAGTAAGAAAATTATATTATCAGATTTCTTTCTTTTTAGGTTTTTTTTTTATTTTTTTTTTTGAGTTAGTCTCATGATGTAGCTCTGGCTGCCATGGAATTTATCATGTAAACCAAGCTGACCTAAAATCCACAAAGATCTGTCTGCCTCTTCCTCTTGAGTACTAACTGAACTTTTTGTGTTTAGCTTCTAATGTTATTAGGAAACACACGCTCAAAAACTCCATTGCCTTCTAGCTATTACACTCTGCCTTCCCTTCTTCTGCAATGCTCCCTGAGCCTTAGTAGTAGGAGTGTTTTATAGATGTATACAACAGGACTGATGTTCATTCTGATGTTTTTTCTTGTTTGTAGTGGTTTCTATTACAAAGAGAAGTTTCCTTAGTGAGGGGTGAAAACTAAACTTACCTGTGGGGATGAGGACAAATGTTTAGATTGCTGTTAGGGATTATGCTGTTTCAATTAAGTTGTTGTTGTAGGTTCTCCTTCAATAGCCCGCTTTCAAGATGCTGGCCAAGCCTTTCCAAGAAACTCCCAAAACACAGCTTTTTGCTATTGCCCTTGGTTACCCCTAGAGGTATAAAGTAAGTCCTTAACATCATTTTAAAAGTAATGATAATCTAAATTATTTAATTCAGTAAATTACTATCTGGTAATTAATTTGTGCTAGAGAACTCAGCATTCAGAAAACTAGACAAAACTCCCTGGCCTCAGGATGTTTACATTCTCATAAACTTTCTTTCTGATTGAACAGAACTACTAATGGTTTTGAATAATAATGCTGCCAACTTTGTCCCTTTTAAACAATAATATACAGGGTTGATATGATCACAGAGGTGACAAACTTCAGCTCACCTAGAAATGCTAAAATGCTGGCTTAAGTAATTGTTTTAAATATGAATTAAACTTTTCATCTAAAAAGATGAACTTCTGGAAGGTGGCTGTTGGTAGAACAATGAAAAATTCATGTGACTTCCCAGTAGTACCATTCATTCATTTACATTTTTCTGAGGGTAACAAGAAAGAGTGATAACAAGAGAAAGACCTTTTTATTAGCAGTTGTGTATAGGTAATGAGTCAGTTGGAATCCTTTGATTGCATAATAATGGAAAAGATTTGTGAAAATAAATATCTAAAAGCAATTGAAAAAATGAAGTTATGTGCTATGTGATTCATAATTCAAGGAACATTAGCCACACTCACATAACTCTTAATGAAACAGAAATAATGTTCAACACTAAATCGTTCCCTCAGGGAATTACAGTTGAGGTCAGGTGAGCAAGGAAACCTAACTCTAGGCAGTGGAAGTAAAGAGATACAACCCATGGGGTTGCAGGGACAGCAAAGAAAGTAAACAAAAACAGAGATGATCAAGATTCAAGACAATAAAAGATCCTGAAATTCCAGAAGTTGTCACATTGATCTGATTCCAGAAGTTAGACAGTTGAAATGACTTCTGAAGTAAATATGAAAATTTATAGGCATGAATGTAAATAAGTGTTAAAATATATGATATGTGTTTATGTCGACAGATGCATAGTCGTTACTCTTAAATGCAAGAAAATAATAAAATTACACTAAGTTTTTTCTAGGCAGACAGAGTCAGCAATCATGAGGTTCAGGTGCCAGTAAACTAGATTTTGGGAAAGTGTGAGTAGTTAAGCATTTCTGTGAACTTTTGCTAGGACACAGTGACAGCCATACACCAAAGGCTTCTGTGCGACTAGAAATCTGAGAACAGAGGCAACAGACAGAATTATCCTGAAATTCTGAGATTTCATTATCTGATTCTTCTCTCCCACTGCCTGTCCCTCCCTCTTTATCCCCCTTTGTTTGGTTGCCCTCCATCTGTCCCCCCTATTTCTTGGTTTGCTCTTTTGTTATCTTGCTTTTTACTCTAGTCATGTTCTCAAATATGGCTACTCAAAACTTCAGGATTTCAAATTTATTGAAATACTTAAGTATCTCACTTGAGGTTTCTCTGTACATGGCACATTTATGTTCCTTACCTACCACTGCTCTGATCAAGGGGATTCTTGTGTTAATTATCTTCCATAAATCTCTTCTCTGTTTTTATTTATTTGAAAAAAATTGTTTACTCTCCCATTGAAAAAATTGTCTACATAAAAGTCCTTGGAGCTCCCTGCTTTTTAGGCTACAAATGTGGCTTCACACACAGCTTGTGTGTCACTGCCTCCTCCTCATTACCACATTCTCACCACGTGAATCCCTCCAGCATGGCTTTGCCTTGACAGTACACTGAATGCTTGTTTAGACACCACAAAGAAAAATCTCAGCAACAATTGTCTGTTTTCCTCATTTTTAAAAGCTTTTCAGTAACAGGTGTCATTGTATCATAGTTGAAACTTGCTTTTTCTTAATTTCTGAGACTAAAAACTAGTGTTAATATAAAACATACACTACACTTCTTCTTTTTCAATAGTTTTGCGATTTTAATTTTTTTAAAGTTCATGCAATTTAATTTCTGTACAACTTGCATTGATTTCCATATCACACTTAATCTCAACAATGATAAATGGAACTTAACTTAAATCGCATTGTGTTCCTGTGATTTAAAAATGTAAAAATTTTTAAATTTTTTAAGATTGGTTTTTAGCATTCAATGAATATATGAAATTCCAGATATCATATTTATGTTGTTTTGCATAGTACTAATATATTTGTCTATATCTCTAAGTTGTTTATATCAGATAGGAACTGTCAGCAACTTGAGTAACATTTCTTGCAAGCAAACAATAAAACACAAAGGCAAACAGCTCAGATGAGTACCAGTGTCATTAAATTCTCAAGTGTTTGGGGCATTTGCCTGACAAAGCTAGTTGCCTTAAAATGTGGGCAGTACGATTAAAGATAAGCTAGATAAGCTTTACTCATTTTGTATGATATAAGCTCTATTTACTTCACCTTCTGGTACAATAAACCCATCAAATACCACATTACCACTGAATTAGTCTCCTCACTCTGAAGGAGTTAGGCCTTCATAGGGATCGGGTGTGTGGGGGCAGGACAGGAAGTAAGAGCGGGGTGTTTCCAGGCTCTGGGGGTTCCTCACTGCCTGGGCAGGTCTATCCCAAGCACTGAATAAGACAGACAAATGCTTTTCAAATTCTTTTGTCTCCAGCCTCTACTCCACATCCAATGTTAAATATAGTTGAAAGAATGTTATTTTATCTGAAAGAAAGCCCAGAGGCCATCTTTTTCAATTTTGGGGGGATACTTCTCATTTTGACCTAATAAATAATAAAACCAGAACACAACAGACTATGCAAATGTTTTGGTCTGTCTTTGAAAACTACCTCACTTGTATTACTAAAATTTTATGTGATTTTCCATTTCTCAAGAAGAAAAATGAATGCCTTAATAAATTAAGAAAATATATTAGTTAATTAGTTACAGAATAATTATGGGAATTGTGTTTGCTCAAATTTAACACCTCATGTGAAACAATTCATAGTATGCTTAGATGCATGTTTTCTGAGATTTTTGGTCTCAACAGTATAGGGAGATATATATCTAGTTTTCATTAGGGACATATTTGTTGGAGGAAAGAGTTGTAGTACAATATATCTGAAAGTTCTGGAAGTTTATAAATGATGCTAATGAGAAAAGGTCATTGCCTTAACCTTAGTATGATATTCTACCCAAAATAACATACAGAGCTGTTTTTGTCTAAGAAACTACACCTTGCTTATTTTGAAATGAAGGTGAGAGAGTCATCTTTTACATAACTAGGAGTTGTATTTTTGGGAGTAATACCTATAACACCTAACTCTGTGCACTTCAACTCATCCCCTAAAATTTGCTCACAAACTTCACATTCCAGGCTCTCTAAGGTTGGAAATAAACTCCCTAGTTTGCTAACTTATATTGTCAACCAGGGAATGAAAATGAAGTATCCATTTATAAACTTGGAGATAAAACGTCCAGTTGAGTCTAGTTAACTCAATGCCTAAAGAAGTCAGACAGGCAGGGAAAGCATTCTGGAAAATACAAATATCTATGAAAATTTCAGTTGCCTTTATAGTCATCTCATAATAGCAATTTATACACGATCAAACTTTATAAAAATACTGAGGCATGGAGGAGAAGAGAGTGGGAGGAACAGAGTTGGAGCTGGGTTAGTGAAATCATTATGATAGAAGCTATTTCTGTTCCTATCATCACCTCTGTCACCACATAGCAAGTCTTGGAAAATTACCTACCAGTTCCCTAGCAGACGCAATCATTTCCTTAGCTAACCTATTGTGCAATAACCTATAAGGCCAAGCTTTTCATATATTATCCAGAATCTTGTTAAGCAATAACCATCATGATAGGGGTCTATATTTCTTATATTGGAGTATTTCAGCCTTATCTCCAATTGTTCAGTTTCCCTAACTTTCCCTTCAACTAAACTCCTTAAGAACAACACTTCAGTTATTAGTTTGGTAATTTGTTTTTATTTGTTTCAGCAAAGACTTAATGTGGCTCATTTGGCAATTAATCATGTAGAGTAGTATGTAATTCCTCATGGCATCTGTTCTGCTCTTTTTCTGAACTGTTATTCATACTTTCCTTTCCTTAGTATACTTTGAATACTTACCATTGTCTGCTCTCACTATTAGACAATAAGGGCCATTATAAATAGGCCACATTTTAACCTTCTAGCTATATCCACTTCCCTGACTCATGAATATGACTTTACTTGAATTTTATCACCCAAAAAGATAGATGCAAAATTCTGACAAGCACATTTCTCACTAATTGTGATAATAGACACTTATCTATGGAAAAGCAACAACAAAAGTACAAAAAATATTAGCAATTCTGCCCTGCACCTCACAGGTCCTCCTGTAAGACTGAAAGGTGTTTTCCTCAGGTGCTAGGAAGCTGTCAAATGCTCTCAGGGACTGACAAAGATGCATCCTTTGCCCAAAGCTCACCTCCTTTCCAGGACAGTTCTGATCCAATGGCTGATCTATGCCAGGTCAGAAGTATCAGCTCCACCATGCTGTGACAGCTCTAAAAACCACCTCAGCTTAGAGTCACCCTAGTATACAGCTCATCACACAGGTGACTCTTCTGTTGTTTCTTTGTCTATGTGCCAAAACTTGTTATTTTCTTTTCTTCCTGCACTAATGTCCATTTCACCAGAAATATAAAATAAGCACAAAGTGCATCATCTTTCTTTTTCTCATTTACTCACTAGAATCTATTAATTCTACCTAACAGTCAGTTAAAATTAAGTATTTGAAGGCCAGTATAATGACATAGAAGACAGATATTTGCCCCCAAGTGTGATAACCCGAATTCAATCCCTAGGAAGCATGTTGTGAAAAGAAATATCCAACTCCTTCAACTTGTTCATTGGCCTCCAAACATTCACTTTATCACTGTCTATGTCAATGTTAAAAGTAAATTTAACAACAGACACCTCCATTAATCCACTGTTGCATTTTTAGTTAGTATTAAAACAGTTTCAGTTTTGTACTTCTAAAATATATGAGAAAAAAGCAGGTATCCTCAAAAGAAGAAAAAATTTGCCCACTTACAGAGGCTAAATATGCAATTACAGTCATAATAATGTCCTTTAAGCCAAACTTGAGATGAATCTTGAGATAATAGAGTTTGGTAGGCAGAGGAGCACATGGACCCCAGACTGCTGTCTCGGAGGCCAGCACAGGACTGATCCAGACCCCTGAACATGGATATCAATTTGGAGGCCTCCGTACTCTAGGGGGACCCTGGTAGTGGATTATTATTTTCCTTGGTGTAAAAAAGGACTTTGAGAGCCCATCCCACATGAAGTGATGAACTCTTGGCCTGGACACATGGGGGAGGGCTTAGGTCCAGCCCAGGATCATGTAGTGGACTTTGGGGAGCCACCGTCAAGGGCCCTACCCTGCCTGGGGAGTGGAAGGTATCCGTCCGGGCTGGGGGGCAGGTGGAGGGCTGGTGGGGACAGAGGGAGGGGAGGGTGAGGGAGAAGGGATTGGCATATGAAGCAAGCTTGTTACTAATTTGACTAATAAAAAGTAAGAAAAACTAAAAGTGAAGTAGTAGAAAACCTGGATGAGGAGAGGAGAATACAGACCTGGAGGTGAATATAGACCTGCAAAGGATCATAACCCAGAGGCATAGTATAGAACCAATCAGGACTTGAAAAAAGTCAATGAAATGATTCCTAATGATATTCTGCTTTACTCATAGATTGGTGCCTAGCCCAGTTGTCATTACAGAGGCATCATGCAGTGACTAACTGATAGAAACAGATGTAGAGACCCACAGCCAAACATAAGGAAGAGATCGGGGAATCCTGTGGAAGAGGGGTAAAGGATTGTGAGAGTCAGAGGGAACAAGGATATCACAGGAAAATCCACAGAATCAACTAACCTTGCCTGCAACTATTCTTACTGCAACTTGATATCCTATGGCTGGTTAATATACACATCAGGCCTGCCATTTGCTGAAAAGAAAGGAGAGGATGTGGAGAGATGTTTGGGGAAGGGAGTGAGAAGACAGGAGGGAGGGAGAGGAAACTGTGATCAGCCTGGAAAAAATTAATTAAATAAAATATACCCCTCAAAAAGGAATCTTAACATGAACCAAACCAATTTCTCATTGGCGAGTATTGGTGAGGCGAGTATTCTCATCATGACCTAGCTCAAATCTATGAGCATTTAATAACCATTGAGAGCATCTCTCCCCTTCCTATATCTCAGGGGATAAGAGACAGTTTCACTCTGTTATCCAGACATAATCCCACCTAAATTATTTTCCAGATCACGCTGAATGAAAAGAAAGAGGAGTATTGAGTACCAACATTATCACTGTCTCTGTATCTTGACTGTGGGTACAATATTAGCAATAGCCGCAAGCTCCTGCTGCTGACTTTCCCACCATGACTGACTCTATGCTCCAGCTGACAGCCAAAGCAAATCCTTTGTCCTTTCGAATCCCTAAGTTATTTTGTCACAGCAGTAGGTAATGGACATACCTGCTTGACTGCTACCCTGTGTGGTGGCCACTATAGTCTAAACAATATTCCTACAGAACTAATCTAGACACCTCATTGAAAGGAAAAATATTTTCAGCCTTCTGAATGAGGTATGAAGACTTACACAACTATTGATGATGTCTGCAGCCTCCTTGTATTGCCCACAAATTGTTCTTTCTGCAGAAATCACTCTCATCCCTGTCTAGCCATTTGAAATTCTTACAGTTATTATTGTGACCATCCTTCCTAGATTCTAGCGTGTACATATATGTCTTCCTGTATTTAGATGGGCTTGTTTGCTTTTCACTCATATTTTTCTTGTAAGTGGCTAGATCAATTTTTTACTCACCTTGTGTTTTCTATTAGCCTAGGAATTATGACTATTCACACACTGATAATTCTTATAAATTTCATTTAAAATACGAATAGACAGGGGAAAGTCCAAGAAGCCTCAACCCTGTAAAAATAACAGCAGGCTACTAAGAAGTGCTCACAGCGGGATAAATAGTCTTCCCCAGTGAGGAGTTCAGGAATTGGTTATCCTTTGCCAAAAGCTCAGCCCTGCCTGAAAACATGCATATAATTAAGATTATAGAGACTAAGTTATATTTTAATGTATATCCATATCCATATATGTATATAACTACAATTAATGAAATAAAAAGCCATGAATTTGGAGCAGAGCAAAGGATATATGAGAGGACTTGGAGGGAAGAAAGAGAGAAGAAAAATAATGCAATTATATTATAATCTCAAAAAATATAAGAAATAATTAAAATTAAAATATTGCAGCTGAATAAAACAAAAGATAAGTGAATATTTCCACTTCCGTTAGTAACACAGACATGATAATGTTAGTGTATAGATCTTCCCCCTTCATGATAATCTTTTCTTTCTGTCTCATATTTTATTTCCTTTTTCACTTTATCTGCTCCTAAATTGTGGTTTGAGCTGGCAATTATTTATATTTTCCTATCTGCTTACCAATTCTTTGTCCATTGCTGACAATGCCATATCTTAGGACATAGTTTCAAATTCTTCTTGAAAACATGATTGAATAATTCATAGAGCATCTGTACATGGAGTTTCTCAGTCTTTGCCCCAAAACATTTTCATGTCAGTGTGTTTTCTTTAATTTTTTCTTTCCTCTTTGTGTGTGCTCATTCATTTAGAGACCAAAGGTCAACCTCAGATATCATTGCTCAGAAGCAGTTCACTTTTATTTGCTGAGACTGACTCATCCATTGGCTTGAGTGTCCATGCAGGCTCCATTCAGAAAGGTCTAGGGAACCACTCAAATTCTCCAGAACACTATCATGCCAGCTATATGAACTAAGGCCTTCTGCTTATACAATAAACACTTTCCTGGCTGAGCTGTCACCCTGGCTCAAGCCTCAGTTTTCTTCATGAATTTAGCAATTCAACTTTAACAATTGTTTCTTATTTCTTTTGCCTTTATAAACTTTTTTTTTATAAATTTTTATCTAAATTTGAAACAATCCTATTTTAAATATCAATCCTAGTTCCTTCACCCTCCCATCCTCCCATTCACCCAATGATCCCCCCATCCCATCCCCCATCCATTCCCCAGGGAGGGTGAGACCTTGCATGAGGGATCATCAAAATATGTCAAGTCATTTGGGTCATGGCCTAGGCCCTCACCTAAGTATCTAGGCTAAGAGATTATCTCTCTCTCCGTGGGAAATGGGCTCCTGAAGTCCATTCCTGCACTAGAGATCCATCCTGATTCCACTGCAAGAGGCCCCATAGATTGCCAGTGCTCCTAACTAACACCCACATTCAAGGGGCTTGGTTTGGTCCTAGGTTCTTTCCCCAGATGTCAGACCAGGGTCAATGAGTTCCCACTTGCTCAGGTCAGCTGTTTCTGTGGGTTTTCCCAGTGTGAACTTGACCCCTTTGTTCATCACTCCTCCCTGTCTGAAACTGGATTCCAGGAGTTTGGCTCAGTGCTTGGCTGTGGATCTCTGCTTCTTCTTCCATCAGCTACTGGATGAAGGCTCTAGGATGGCATTTAAGGTAGTCATCATTCTCATTATAGAGGAAGGGCATTTAAGGTAGCCTCTCCACTACTGCTTAGGTTCCTAGTAGGGGTCATGCTTGTGGATCTCTGTTCAATTCCCTGGTGCCAGATTTCTCTTTAAAACTATAGTGACTCCATCTATTGATTTGTCTCTTTTGTTGCTCCCCTCTATTCCTCTCTGCAATCAAGCTTCCTAATCCCTCATGTTTGCCTCCCCCTTTCTCTTCCTCCCTACTCTTTCTCCTCCCTCCCCCATGCACCCAATTTCATCATCAGTTCTTGTCCTTTTCAACTTCACTGTAGAACCATGTATGTCTCTCTTATGGTTCTCATTGTTTCCTGGCTTATCTGGAGGTGTGGATTGTAGGCTGTAATCCTTTTCTCTATGTCTAATATCCATATATGAGTGAGTACATACCATGTTTGTCTTTCTGTGACTGGGTTACCTCACTCAGAATGGTTTCTTCTAGTTCCTTCCATTTGCCTGCAATTTTTTTCCCTGCTGAGTAGTACTCCATTGTGTAAATGTACCACATTTTCTCCATCCATTATTCAGTTGAGGGGCATCTAGTTTGCTTCCAGGTTCTGACTATTACAAATAATGCTTCTATTAACATAGTTTGAATAGATGTCATTGTATGAATCTGCATCCTTTGCGAATATGCCTAGGAGTAGAATTTCTGGATCTTGAGGTAGACTTGTTCATATTTTCCTGAGGAAACACAATACTGATTTCCAGAGTGGCTACATGTGTTTGCACTTTCAGCAGCAATGGAGAATCATACCCCCCTTTCCAATTCTCTCCCACATAAACTGTCATTGATTTTTTTTTTATTTTAAACATTCTGACAGGTGTAAGATGATATCTCAGAGGTGTTTTGATTTGCATTTCCCTGATGACAAAGAATGTTGAGCAATTTCTTATGTGACTTTCAGCCAGTTTAGATTCCTCTATTGAGAATTCTCTGTTTAGTTCTGTACCCCACTTTTTAAATTCTTTTTGTATTTTTTATATGAATTATAAAGAAGACTATTTTACATGTCAATCCCAGTTATGGGATTATTTGGTGTTTTGGAGACTAGCCTCTTGGGTTCTTTGTATATTTTGGAAATCAGCCCTTTGTCTGATGTGGGGTTGGTTAAGATCTTTCCCCACTTGGTGGGCTGTGTTTTGTCTTGCTGACTGTGTCTTTTGCTTTACAGAAACTTCTCAGTTTCAGGAAGTCCCATTTATTAATTGTCAATCTTAAGTGTCTGTGCTACTGCCTCTGTCTGCAACCTTCTACATGTCTTCATCCAGTTATGCCAACTCCATTTATTGAAGATGCTTTCAGAAATTATGGCCCAATTGGGTTTAACAGACATCTATAGAACATTGCATCCCAACACAAAAGAATATACTACGTTCTTCACATTGAACCTTCTCTAAAGTTGACCACATACTTGGCAACATAGCAAATTTCCACAGATACAAAAAAGCGCAATAACACCCTATATCTTATCAGACCACCATGGCTTTATATTAGAATTCAACAACAACACAAATTGCAGAAACCCAATAAACTCGTGGAAATTGAACAATGTTCAACTGCATCACTCCTGGGTAAAGGAAGAAAGAAAGAAAGAAAGAAAGAAAGAAAGAAAGAAAGAGAGAGAAAGAAGAAAGAGAGAAAGAGAAAGAGAAAGAGAAAGAGAAAGAGAAAGAGAAAGAGAAAGAGAAAGACAAGAAAAGAAATCAAAGACTTCCTAGAATTCAATGAAAATGAAGGCACAACACACCCAATCCTATGGGGCACTCAGGAAGCAGTGATAACATTAAAGATCACACCACTAAGTGCCCACAAATGAAACGAGAAACTATCAACACTAGAGAATTAACAGAATACCTGAAAGCTCTAGAACAAAAAGAAACAAACTCACCCAGGAGGAGTAGCTGCTAGGAAATAATCTAATTGACAGCTGAAATCAATAAAGTAGAAACAAAGAAAACAATACAAAGAATCAATGAAAGAAAGAGTTGGTTCTTTGAGAAAATCAGCAAGATAGACAAACCTTTTTCAAACCTAACAAAAAGGCAGAGGGAAAAATGCAAATTAACAAAATCAGAAATGAAAAGGGGGACATAACAACAGACACTGGGGAAATCCAAGGAATCATAAGGTCATACTTCGAAAACTTGTACTCCACAAAATTGGAAATATAAAGGAAATGGACAATTTTCTGGATAGATGTCACTTATCAAAATTAAATCAAGAACAGATAAGCAATTTAAATTGATCTATAACCCCTAACAAAATAGAAACAGTCATCAAAATCCCCCCAAAAATGTCTAGGGCCAGATGGTTTCAGTGCAGAATTCTACCATAAATTATAAGAAGAGCTAAAATTGTTTGCCACAATATTAGCAGAAGGATCATTGCCAAACTCTTTTTATGGGGCTACAATTTTCTTGATACCCAAACCACACAATGACACAACTATGATAGAGAACTACAGACCAATGTCCCTCATGAACATTGATGCAAAAATACTGGCAAATCGAATCCAAGAACACATCAGAGAAATCATACACCATGATCATGTAGGCTTCATCTTAGGGATGCAGGGATGGTTTCACATATGAAAATCCATCAATGTAACCCATCATATAAACAATCAGAAAAAGAAATAAACACATGAACATCTTGCTAGAAGCTGAAATATCCTTTGACAAAATCCAATACCCCTTCATGATAAAGCTCTTGGAGAGATTGGGGATAATAGGAACATACCTAAACATAATAAAGGCAATATACAACAAACTAACAGCTAAAATAAAACTAAATGGAAATGCAATAAGATTCCTCTAAAATCAGGAAAAAGACAAGTTTGTCCACTCTCTCCATATCTCTTCAATATTGTACTTGAAGTTCTTACTTGAGCAATAAGACAACAAAAGGAGATCAAGTAGTTACAAATTAGAAAGGAAGAAGTCAAATTTTCACTATTTGCAGATGAAATGATAGTTTACATAAGGGGCCTGAAGAATTCTACCATGGAAATTCTATAACTGTTAAAAAAAAAAACCTTCAGCAAAGTGGCAGGATGCATAATTAACACACACACACACACACACACACACACACACACACACACACACACACACACGAGAGAGAGAGAGAAGAGAGAGAGAGAGAGAGAGAAGAGAGAAGAGAGGAGAGAGAGAGAGAGAGAGAGAGAGAGAGAGAGAGAGAGAGAGAGAGCAGTAGCCCTACTATATATAGACAATAAAAAGTCTGAGAAAGAAATCAGAGAAACATCACCCTTTACAATAACCACAAACAACATATCTTGGCGTAACTAACCAAACAGGTGAAAGACCTGTATGACAGGAACTTGGAGGTTAAATGGCTTTTTCATCTCTGTGCAATCCACACCTGGCTCTCTAGACAAAAGGAAAATGTACATGCTTCTAGCCCAAATCTGTAGTTATTGCTAGGACACAAAATTATAAATATGTTCCTGCTGTTTGAACAGATATCCAGATATCTGCTTTTTCTGCACTGTGGGCTTCAGTAAACAAGTTTAACATCTGTTCCTAATTTAAACATGTCTTAAACAGGTTTCTGCTTCTGGTAAACACATCTGAGTATATCAGTTGCTGACTCAGGCTGTTCTAAGTAGACTGTGAGCCCTGGACGTGCTGTGGATATGAACCAGTCCAGCTGATATGGACACCTCCTGCCTCTGCAACAGAGTCTGCCAACAGCTCCTGTTAGATTCCCCATTACCTAAATTCCTTTTTTTGCTTTTGACTAGCATTTCAGCCTTCTTGGGTCCCTAACTTTGTATCAAAGTCAGCAGGAAGTAGCACAGAAAAGAATTCGCTGCCCATTTTCTGTGGTTAAAATGCTAAGTCAGAAGGAACTCCCTTGCATGGGGATGCCAATATCTCTCACTCCCTGATGGGGATGCTGGAGAGACAGCAATTCCATGATTGGAATTTCCAAAAAATAGTTGGGGTATGAAGGGACCAGCTCCCCATTTCAGCTGAACAGGTGCTTGTCTGACCTTGTCTTAGTCACTAAGGTCAGATGCCTGACCCTTTCAGCAGCCATAACAGCCAAGCACTTGCTTGTCTGACCTTGCCTTGGTCACTAAGAGGTCAGATGCCTGCCTCGTGGCAGGGAACCAATCAGAAGTTAGCTGATGATGCTATGCTTTACTGCTCTGGGTGTGCTTTTCAGACAAGTGCACAACAATGACTCGCATAGCATAGCAACCACCCTGGGAGGGCCTATTGGCCATAACAACCAGTTGACCAATCAACACAGGACCAAGCACTCCAAGCCTGGAGGCACACCAATCCTGAGCCTGTGCATACCCCTAGACAATCCCCTTACGCTCCCCTATAAGATCTCTATGCAGATGCTTTGAGTTGTCTTTTCTAGCCATCTGCCATGGTGGATGGATGGAAGGCCCGAGCTAACATGGGGTTAGCTCATTAAACAACAATAAAGCCTCATGCAGTTTGCATCGAAAAAAGAGAGAGAATTTAAAGAAGATACCAGAAAATGAAAAATATCTCCCACACTCTTGGATAGTTAGGATCAACATAGTAAAAATAGAAATCTTACCAAAAGCCATCTATAATTCAATGCAATCCCTATCAAAATCCCAGTACAATTCTTCACAAACCTTGAAAGGACAATGGTCAACTTTATATGGAAAAACAAAAGACCTAGGATAGCCAAAACTACCTTGTACAATAAAGAAACTTCAGGAAGCATCACCATCCCTGACGTCAAGCTCTAGTGATGAAAACAGCTTGGTATTAGCACAAAAGTATACACATAGACCAAAGGAATCAAACTGAAGACCCTGATATCAACCCACACACCTATGAATCTGACCTTTGAGAAAGAAGCTAATTCTATACATTAGAAAAAAAAAGCATCTTTAACAATTGTTTCTACTCTGCTCAGCCCTTTGAAGCTCCCAGTCCCACTATTTGCTACCATCCATCTTTCTTTAAAACTATGATGTCCAATTGACTACAATTTATCTCTTTATAGTATATAAATTGATTTATTATTTCATGATCTTCTCAGTGGGCATCCTTGACACACTGGGGCCATGCAGACTGGCATCACCATGTGAACCACTGGATATATTTTAGAACCAAACCATCACACAGTTGTTTCCTGTTCTTCAATAAGAAATAAGTCCTGGTTTTAATTGTCTCTACTTCTAGATTGGTTACCAGATCCCAGAAGTTCATTATTAAGGTAATTTACTTTAAACTCATTCTTTTATTCTCTTTGTGTTTCATAGTTCAGAAATACTTTTAAAATATTCTGTCCCTTCTTATTTGAAAATTATTCATCTTTCTTGTGTCTGGAATGCAAATTTTTGTGGTAACTTGGTCTACCATGAAACTAAAGCCAGCCAGATATGCTTCCTGTCTGGAAACCAAAGTCACTAAGCCCTGAGCATCAGACACCATCTGCATGTATCCACAGTTCTATGAGTTCCCTCTATTATTGTATTACACTTCATTTTTGTATATGCTTTTGTTTATGATTTGAGATTGGGTTATATAATTTGTTTATGGTAATCTGTGTACAGTAAAATGTATGGCAAAGGGTACCTAGTAAGATGTAAATTCTGTTTGTAGGATGGCTGAGTAATTAAACACAAATGTGAATTGTATTAATCATAAAGAACAGGTAAACTCAAGCTTCAACTAAGGTTAGACACATTTAATAACATATAAAGTGATGAGTAATTAGAAGACTGAAGGTAACATGTGCTGGTAAGGATACAAATAAAATACAACCCATTTAAATTTAAATATGCCCAAATTATAAACTATGGAGTTTCATTTAAAAATTAAAATTGCAAATCCTAATTCAATAAATCTTAAAATTAGTTACATGAAAATCTATTTTAGTAAATTAGTTTAAATATATATCTAGTTCAAGAATAAACAAATAATTTTCAAATTTAATATAACTGTTGGGTAAATTTCCAACTTACTAAATTAATTAATTTTGACGGGTTTGGGAAAGCATTCTCAATTTTTTATAGGCAAAATTTTCATTTTTGGAGAATATAATCATTCTTGAGGACTGGATACATATTATCAATTATTTATACAGTCAAAAATTAAGAAATTGTACTAGAAGTTTTCCTGTCTTTGATGTTCAAGTACAAAAGGTTATTTTATTTATGATAAGCAATCAAGTTACACTGGCTAAATAACCTCAGTTAACACCACACCTTATGGACATTTGTAGTGTACCTGGAATTCTGGCTCTACTACCTTGCAGTTTTGCAACTTTGGACATATGAGCATATTTAAATAAGAGCTAATGAATAATTTTCATTCTGCATTGCATTATTCAGTAAGACAGACTTCTCACAGTTAATCCATTAAAGATTTCTTGTTTCTGGTGTGCCATCTCGACAGCATTATTATACCTTTTGTATAAACAACAGTGTAGTGTGGCAGGAATTGACAATAGCTTTAGGGATGACTAAATAAAACTTTATTTTTGATTCTGCTTCTCCAGATTTTGTGAAGTGCTTTTTTTTCTATATTTGGATTTCTTGTCATATTTTAAAACCCCTTATTTTTCACTGTCTCTGGGTGTTAAGGAAATATTTCCTGATGGAGAATAAAAAAATTAGACTTTATTAGATTTGTTCAAATAAACTAACAGGTTCTATTAAATTATATTAAATAACCATTTTTCTTTTAAAGTTAAGAAGCATGGGGTACTCTATAGAAAAATATGTTCTTTCACCATCAAATAATCCAAATTCTACTAATACAGAACATAGATTAAATTATGCTTGAGATGGGGACACTAAATGAGAAGGAATTTTAAAATTAATTTTAATACTGATTTTAAAAGAAACTGAATTAATTTTTCTACATTTTTCTACATTACAAATAACTGTAGTATGATATTGCAGTTATATTTTATCGTTTTTCTGAAATAGAATAATTAGAAAACAGTAAGTACATGGCAGGAAACATTCATTTATCATTTTAGTTAAGCACATAATAACAATTACAGCAGCCATCATGCCACCATTCAGTGACAGATGGTACATGATATGAAGAAACCTCATTATATACATCCACATTGCATGAAATATGCCATATTAAAAAGGCTTTTGCCCATTTTAATGCTACTTCTCAATTTTGTCTGTCAGTATAAGCAAATTATTAGGCAGCATGTTTGATGACAGCAATTAAACTCCCATTTTTCCAGGATGGTGGCATCTTCCAAGGATAAGACACACAGCATCAAACAAAATGCACCAAACATAATGAGAGAGAAAAAAAGGCTGCTCATGTAAGCTTCCATTAAACTTTTCTTTTCTATTTTCCCAGCTGTCAAAACTACAACAATAGGCTACTTTATGATCATGGTATTGCATATATAAAATATGTAACTGATCATTCAGTATGAAAAAGTGCTCTATGAAATCCTGAACATTATCTAAGTTGACTTTATCAGGAGTATCTTAAGTTACAACATGAATCTTTTGACTAATATCTTCAAATTGTGAATATTAATACATGAGACAATCTTAAATCATGGGACATTTGCCATATTGACACAGGCAACAAGACAGAAAAATTCCTGGAAATTGACCTGTGTCATTTAGGAGCTATTGCACTCATGCTATTTCACCAACTATTGAATGAGCTTCAGTTGGTTTGTTGCCTCATCTTCAGTATAATTCATTAGCATGGTTTGGGAGTTCAAAAATAACCAGCTCCTCTTAGAGTGTCCTTTCCTATAATTTTCTTTCTACCATCAGAGCGCTCTACGTGGTGTATATCATTTTCGCTTGTTAGTTTCTTTTCAGGTATTCACAAACTGCAGCTTCTTTGTCCCTACATATTCCCTTGACTTCTACTACCTAGTGCTCTAGCTGGTTTTTCTTTGCCTCCCAAGCCTTCTGCAGCAGGTTCTCTGTCATTGCCTGTGTAAAAGCTCCATTTTGTAGTCTTTAATTTATAGTTGAGCTTCCCAGGAAGTGACTTTGATTTCGGTAATCACTTCTTATTAAGAATTAATAAGAAGTTCTTCATAATTCTTTGTTCACTATTAATTATATTGGCTATACTCAAAGGATGGGCATCCTAAATTTATTTTATTGCTATGCTTAAGCTGGCTGACCAGTAGGATGGAGAGGTGGCTCAGAAGTTAAGAGAATGTACTGCTATGTGGAGGACAATGTTTCAGTTCCCAGAAAAAAAAAACAAAAAACAGGTGTGTCACAAATGTCTATGACTCCAATTCCAGGGGATCTGATGTCACCTGACATCTGGAGGCACCTACACACAGCTGGTGCATATAAACACACCAACAGCTGAACACACATATAAAAAATTAAATAAATCTTTAAGAATAATTATGAGAAAAAATAAACTTCTTAGAATACAGGATATATATGGCTACATTTTCAGGTCCCAGTTTATGGTTGAAGAAATTCAGGACAGAAACTCAAGCAGGCATTTGAAGCCGACACTATAGAAAAACACCACTTGCTAGTTTGTTGGCAGTTTATGGCTTAGCTAGTCTTCTTATACATTCCAGACTCCTCTACTCAAGAAATAGCACTACCCATAGTGTAGCATAACAGGCTACATCAATTAACAATGAAGACAACTCAACACAACATGCCCAAAGGCCAATTTTTTTCTAGATAATCCCTAAATTGAATCTCCATTCTCAGATGGCTATAGACTGTCACACTGACTATTAAAAGCTAACAAGAACAACAGGTTAGGAAAGTAGTAGGTACCACAGATACTGTATGATTCTGCTTGGTCAGGGAACAGCCACCAGAAGTCTCCCTTTGTACAAGATTGCATGTGAACAAACATCCCTGCCCTGTAAGTGAAACCTCCCACAGCCCAA